>NC_090380.1:87379110-87706673 GCF_036365525.1 Heterodontus francisci | reverse complement strand
AAGGCAAATGAAGGCCTTGCTGCCCAGAGGCAACTTGAGGCACTTAAGAGGCCTAGTATCAGTCACTCAAAGGCCTCTTCCCCCCTGCCATGGGGAGGCAACTTCCCTGTGTGCTTGGGGGGGTGGGGGCCTCTGTGGGAAAACAACCCAACCCACCTCCCTGAACCCCCTTCCCCCTGCACTCAAAGCCCACCCTCCCTCCCCCCGCAATCACTGGGGCCTGCCGGTTTGGCCCCGGGGACCTGCTTCACTTACCTGAGGTCTGGGTCACCAGCGCTAGGCCTGGTCTCAGGCCTCCTGTACCACCAGCAGTAGCCACAGTTACTGGTGGCGCTGGCAATACTACTGAGCTGCCAGCCCTCTGATTGTCTGGCAGCTCTTGGAGGCAGGATCCCCGTCTATAAAGGAACAGGTAGCTTGGTGCGAAGCTGGTAATTGCCCAAGTGCCATTAAATAGAGCGTGGGGGTGGGGCTCCGAATGGCCAAGGAGGGGGTGCCACTGCATTTTCAGCCCGGCGCTAGGGGCCCCAGCAGCTTCACTAAACTCTGCTCTGAGTTTTCAGGCCATTGGTGAGGGCCAGCATGCATTCGGAGGCATGCCGTGTCTGATTCTCCATGCAGGAGGCCATTCTTTCCATGAAGGTAGACATCAGCGTGAAGGCCTGAGCCATCATGGCACTCATGGTGAAGACTGTCTCCTCCAATCTCTCTCCAATAGTGCGCAGTGCCTCTGGAAATGTTGACAGAACCTCACATATTTTCTGCTGCTGCTCCAGAACAGTCCTCTTGGTCGATGATCCCCTGGGCTCGGCAACAGCACCCATTAAAGCAGAGCTTGGAGGGTCCTATGCCCTCCAAAGGAGACTATGCACTGCTATTTCTGCCTCTAGCATCTGCTCCTGTTCACTTATGATGTGTGGCTCACCATGTGACAACCCAGATACCTGTCTTGGAGGCTCCACCGAAGTGTGTGTATCAGAGCTTGTGGAGGTTGTGCCTGATACGTGTGACTGAGATCCTCAGAGTGCGTGATCTCATCTGAGGAGTCTTCCTTCTCCTCTGGCACCTGTTCCTGAGGGGCATTTGAAGAACCTGTGGGAGACAAGGAGAACATTTGTAGAGGGTGACTGCATGATGGCACTAAAGATGAGGAAGAATGTCAGTGGTGACTGTTCAGATTGGGATGTGCGGAGGTGCCTTGAGAGGGAGGAATGGGTGGATCGGTAAGGTGTGTTTGTCTAAGGAGTGCTGGACAGGGAAACGCTGGGGAAGCCAATCTTGGTGGTTTGGCAGTTCAATGCGGTATGTGACTCACTTTTCTTGCCCTGATGAGGTCATTGAACCTCCGGCAGCACTGTATCCATGAGCAAGGGAGCACATTCCTGCTGTCTCACCTCCTCAGCCACTTCCACCCATGCTTGCTTCATTTCAGAGAGAGACTTCTTTCTCCCATCCACCCATACCATAATGTCCAACAATGCTTCAGAGAACCAGGAGCAAAGTTCCCTCATTAAGACTCCATCACTCAAGCTGCTGTCTCACTTGCCAGTTGCAGAATGGCTCCATTCTTGCCCTTGCCAGGGTCCCTTTAAATACTGAGGCTTCAACAGTCAGGTGCGTGTCATGATCATACTCACCCATTTTGATTGTTCAGGAAACCATGGAAGCAGGATGCTAATGCCATACCTCAGTTAAAGAACCACAGAAAAACTTGCTCCATGATCTTTCAGGTTCCCGAACCTCTGCCAGCCTCCCCTGCTGTGAGTGGGTCCAAATGTTCAAATTCAGCCAATTATTTGCCTTTTGCTTATCTGTGGGCTTGCTCCAGGTACATTTAATGCCTCTCCATTACTTCATTGAAATTAATTTTTATGTCATCTAGCAGTTTTCTATTAAGCAGTGTGCAAGTCATCTAACTGGTCTATGCCAGTGTTTCTGCTCCACGTGAGCCTCCTTCCACCTTATTTAATTGAACTCCATCAACATATCCTTCCATTCCTTTCCCTTGTGTACTTATCTAGCTTCCCCTTAAATGCATCTATACTTAATTCTGAAAGAGTAAAATTTACTTTTTTCCCCAGAATAAAGCAAGCCTAAAATCTTATTTTTTTCCATCTTACAGCCCCAAATTGTCAAATTAGGAGTGTTATGGAAAGTTATTTTTCTCTCCTTTAAACTCAATAATTTGCAGATGTCCCATGGGTTTTTTTTTTAAACAGTGCTTCAGAAAATGATGAATGCTATTCACATAAAAATGTGTCAAGAACACAGAATTGCTAAAGAACTGTAACATTTTGAAAACTTGTCTGGACTATTTACTGAATTCAACAACTGCAATTCTCATAAGGGACGTACTGTGCCGTTGACGACAGTGCGAAGGTATGTGCAATCATCCTGTCGAACAGATTTTGGTTTCCAAAAGCCTTCCTAATTGACTAGTTATTGTCAACCTCTAAAAAATCGATTTAACAATACTACTTTATTGATGAGTGAAAACAAAATATATATTTATACAAACAATGACAATTGTGAAGTTATGCAGTCAATGGCTGGCAATCAGCCAATAAAACAACTTCCTGATGTCAGATGGCCCATTGTTGAAGTAACAGGGTAATCAATCACAAGCACCCGAGTAGCAAAGGCGACTGGAATGTTTTCAAAGCTACAATTTAAGGGCCACGTAGGATCCTTGGCCCAATACAATAAAGTAGTTACAGACTTCATAAAATCACAAGTGCTGGGTTTTATCATTATGATCACAATTTGTTAAAGGGTAATGGTCATTTCGAGCTTTAATGTTCTCTCCGATTTGCATCAATGGCTTCACTAATAAGCATGTTATTGCTGGTAATTGATATAATGCCTTGTGCAATTCTATTATGGTTATATTAAAGGGGAGTGGCCTTGCAAAAGGTTTTCGTGAACCAAAAAAGAAGAAATGGGAAAAGTACATACAAATAACACAAAAGTGTGTTTCACCATCATTTACATCATCGCAATTTACAAATGAAAACAGAGTTCCCAAATAGTTTTTTTGTGTTGATCGTCCCAACACCAGCTGCACTGCTGACCTTTTGAAAGCTGAAGAACTCATTTTTAATAAGGAGTGTGTTTCAAATCAAGATGAATATTTTGAAGAAAAATAATGTAATTGAACATCATATAATTCACACGACAGCAAACTGTGAAGCGCACACATTTTTTTTTGCAAGAATAATATTTTTTGAATATGATGCAGAAATGCTACCATATTATCCGCACTAGCTCTGGTGTTGATAGCACAGAATCTATAACCTTCTGGCCAATCAGTGCAGGTGCTGCTAGACCAGAAAGTTGCAGATTCAGAAGTAGAGCTTAACAGGAATAAGTTTTGGAAGTATTTTTCCCCAGCACATTTGGTACAGCACTTTGTGAAAATGAAGCATTCCATTCTGCGCAGTGAAAGGGAAGTGACAAAAAAAAAATCAATATTGTCTAGTCCATGCCTTTGAATTACACAGTCTGTTAACCACTTTTGGATGACTCAAAGAAGCCTACAGTGCCAACCATTCCATTCTCTATACTAATATTAAGCATTATACAGAAATTACTTACAAATGCAATAAAAGGGGGAAAGCATAATAAATCTCAGAAAAAGACTATATAAGCTGAGAAACATGAAAGAAGAAATGAAGTTCCTATTTTTACTATGTTTATAATTTATTCCTTACTAATCTAATAACATTTTCTGAATTGTCATTTAGCTTTGTGAGCAGAAATCGTGGCCTTACATACACATTTGCTCCAAATGAAAATGTAATTGTAAACATATGACCAGATTGTCACACTGCAAACTTAACAGAATATTCTAGCAATGTTCAATGTTGGTCTTTGCTCCTGATCACAATAATGTTTTTTGTTAAATTCCTAAGTTTTTGAGATTTTTTTCCCATAGTTAAGCATCGTGCTTTTTTCATAAATTCTTATAAAAATATGAATCACAAGCAAGTTATTTGAAAATTATTAAACGTTAAGCATTGACAGTAGCAGCATTTTATTCTGATAATGTAGAACAACATATAAACTTTCAGTGAAAATAAGTTGAACAATTGGGATAAGTGCAAAAGTTCCCCTGCCCCCCAAAAATGGATAGAGACTGAGCAAAAGGTTTCCTTCGTTCAGCTATTAAGGTGAATGTACATATTTTTTTCAACAATGTTACGATCAGGTGAGGAGGGGTCAAAAGGCTCCCCTCTTGTCCCTCTCCTTGTTTGACCGTAACAGGGTTTATTCCTTTTTAGACAGTGTATGTGCTTACCAAGTCAGTGAGTCTTTAACCCCTTATGTGTTATGATCATAAAAGGACAGGTTTTCTTGAGTTTAAACAAGAAGGACTAGTTTATTGTACTTAAAATATAAACCTGATCCAAGTAAAAATAATAAACTACGCTCCAACTTTCTCACACACACACAGGTTACAGAGTGATGAAGAATACTTTGGTTGGATTAGAGTCTTGAACAAACAAAAATAATATACAGTCTTTGGGGTCTGGTTGTCTTCTGGCTGAAGTCATGATCCTGAAGTTCCTGGCTGGTAGAAGGTCCCCTTAGTTCAGTGTTTATTTGGAGATAGTAATGTAGGTGGCTTTCTCCCCCGGGGTCTCTGTCTGTATCAATGACAGACTTGGAAATTCCACAATCGCAGACAGGGTTTGTAACTTTAAGTATTACCTGGAGAGAGAGGGAGAGAGAGACACACACACACACACACACACACACACACACACACACACACACACACACAGCCCCACTGGGGTCCTGCACTGATTAGCTCTCAAAGCTTGTCTGCCACATGTAACAGAAACTCCAAGTTTTCACACAGACTGAGGAGACTGTCACATGATTTTGTCAGTGTATTCTTTTTTTCACTTTAATGAGATCCAAGTCTAAGAATTTTAATCTCTCTCAGGTCTTATTGTTTCAATGTTTATCTCCTGGAGGTTCATCTCCACTAGTGTGAATGCTCCAAGATGGCTTTGAATGTACTGCTAATGAGGGCGATACCAGATAATTCACTCAACTGTTAAGCCTTTGTTCTGGATGAGAGCTATTTAGACTTCGATGCCTTGGAATGTGAGGTATTTCAATGCAAATTGTGGTAGCCATCTTAGCTGCCATTTTTTAAAAAGTTGAATGTAGGATTCCAGCTTTCCTTTTTACAGGTTTAATGCAGGTTTCCAACCGATGAATTAAAAATCATCATTCAGCGTAGCATGTTTTTCATGAAAGCAACAAAAACAATAATTTGCATTTATATAGCATTTTGACATAGGAAAACAGCTCAAGGTGCTTCACAGAAGAGTAATCAATCAAAACTTGGCACTGAGCCAAAGAACAAACATTAGGAAGGGCAACTAAAAGCTTGCTTCGAGTTCAAGTTTATGGAGAGTGAAAGATGTGAAGCTGACCAGGAGAGCATTCAGATAGTTCAGTTTGGAGGTAAAGAAAATATGGATGGACATTTGGTAGCAGATGAACTGAGATAGGAGACAAGACTGGTGCTGCTACAGTGGTGGAAGTAGGCATTCTTTCTGATGGAGAGAATATGGAATCAGAAGCTCAATGCAAGGTTAAGTAGGAGGACAAGGCATTGAAAAGTCTGTTTCAACCTGAGATATGTCTGGGCAGTGGGATGGAATTGGTGGCAAGGTTACAGAGTTTGTGGCAGTTGCCGAAGATGATGGCTTCAATGTTCATTTGGAGGAAATTGCAGCACACCCAGGACTGGATGTTGCACAAGCAGGCTTGAATCCCTTTTTCATTTTAGAAACTACTGCATATGAAATGGAATCTTAGACAGAGTGGTTCCACCACCCGGTAAATGTTTGCATCCACTGTAGCTCTTACCCAACGTTCGAATGGAGTGCAAGACATAGGTCTAGGAATTTAAGCAGCTTGGTAACCAAACATATGGTTTAATAGGCAATGGACTTTTTTATGATTAACTTGTGGCCTAATAAGTTATTCATGTAACCAAGGCCAGGCCTGCTATGTGAAATGATATTTCTTTGACTATGGAGAAAAAGGCTACATTTCTTCTTATTTCTGGTTCTCACAGCAGACTTTGCATAAAGCAGAGACCATCAAAAGGCTCTGCATGCTGATAACCACCTTCTTAGTGTCACTACCGTCTTCCAATGAATTCTACTTCTTTGCTTGATGTTCCAAGAATAGCTAATCATATGATATTAATTCCCACTGAATCTTTAAATATTCGCAACAGACCCCAATTTGTACCATAGATAATCTAGCAGAAGATGATTTTAGAACCTCAAAGGTTGGAATATGGAAAATGTAATTTATTTGGCAAAGATTAAAAGTGGACAAAATGTTGAAGTGAGGTAGAATACTGTCCTTTCACCTCAGAGATTGTAGTTTTGAATTCCGCCCAGACTGATTTTATTTTTATAGAGACACAGCACTGAAACAGGCCCTTAGGCCCACCGAGTCTGTGCTGACCATCAACCACCCATTTATACTAATCCTACACTAATTCCATATTCCTACCACATCCCCACCTGTCCCTATATTTCCCTACCAGCTACCTACACTAGGGGCAATTTATAATGGCCAATTTACCTATCAACCTGCAAGTCTTTGGCATGTGGGAGGAAACCCACGCAGACACAGGGAGAACTTGCAAACTCCACTCAGGCAGTACCCAGAATTGAACCCAGGTCGCTGGAGCTGTGAGGCTGCTGTGCTAACCACTGCGCCACTGTGCCGCCCGATGAGATGACAGCACTAGATTCAAAGGCCAAAAATAAAGTTCGGATTGTTTCAACCTAGTTTCTAATTGGTACAAACCTTCAGCACAAATCTGCCTATAGTTTTTCATTAGTTGTCAATAAAATGAGAATCTGATTCAAAGATGCCAAAATAATGGCTGATGTGGAAAATGGAAATGTCAAAATGGTGCAGTAGGAATGTGGCCCTGTGAGACCGGTGTTAATGTACATTTGAGAGGTACCTTTTCCATGTATTGAATTCAAAGATTGCTTAAATGTTAATACTGGATTCAAAAATATTGTACTTTCCAGCACTGACATCCCTCAACTCTGGCATAAATACTTTGCCTGCTTCTAAAACAGAACTATAAAAACACCAGTGAGATTGCCAAATTATAGTTCAGATCAGCTTTTAAGTCTACAATAGCAATTTTGACCTGGGAGTCCAATTATGAAATAAGTAACCATTAATCACCAACTTTTCTCATTTCTTTATGGCAAATCCTTATACTTAAACTATAAACCAACCCTTTATAAAATGCAATGTAGATTCTTAGTAAAAATGAAGCTTCTAGAAGTTATATGAAGAAATGTTGTGTATATAAGTAGAGAGGATGTTTCCACTGGCAGGTGAAGCTAGGACAAGAGGGCATAGCCTCAAGATTAGAGGGAGCAGATTTAGGACTGAATTAAGAAGGAACTTCTTCACCCAGAGGGTTGTTAATCTATGGAATTCCTTGCCCAGTGAAGTAGTTGACGCTTCTTCAGTAAACATTTTTAAAGCTAAGGTAGATATCTTTTTGAACAATAAAGGAATTAAGGGATACGGTGAGAGCGCGGGTAAGTGGATCTGAGCCCACGAAAAGATCAGCCATGATCTTATTGAATGGTGGAGCAGGCTCGAGGGGCTGGACGGCCTACTCCTGCTCCTAGTTCTTATGATCTTATGTATATGGACTTCCAAAAGCACTTTGATAAAATTTCACATATTAGGCTGTTAGCAAACTGAAGCCCATGGGATAAAAGGGAAATAACAGCATGGATACAAAATTATACAGAATTAATGGGCCATTTGGTCTCCTTCTGTGCTGTACTATTCTATGATACTGTCTTTAATGAATGTTTTGCTAAGAAATAAAAATGCCACTAATCCATCAGACACTCTGGTATCAGTATTGCTTCCTAGTTCCTTTAAATAAAATCAATTCTAATAGTAAAAATCTGGTCAATTGCTTCATCATTTATAGTTCTCAAATTATAATATTTGCTTTAGAATTTTTTTCTTTTTAAGTTTTTTTTATTTGAAGAACATTGTGAAAAGGGCAATCAGGAGCCTGGTACCAATAACCAACATGAAATCTGGATTATAATTATAGACTTTTTTTTGTTTTTGAATAAATATCACTCAGAATTATATCACAAATGCAAACTCATGCGTAAACATTTTTACCCTGGAATCAATTCAAAGCAACTTTATCCTATGACACAGACCTGAAACATTAACTTTGGTTTTCTCTCCAGATGCTGCCTGACTTGCTGAGTATTTCCAGCATTTTCTTCAGATTTTGTTTCAGATTGCCAGCATCTGCAGTATTTCGCTTTTGTATTCGTGTTCCCTCAGTATAAACATGCCTAGAAATTCTCAACCGCAAATGCACGACATTGCATTTGTACATGTTGAAGACCATCTCCCATATAGGCTCACTCCTCTAATTTATCAAAATTAGTCTTCATCATTTTGATATGGTATCAATTCAAGTATACATTTTCATTCAAATAGTCTATCCTCAACCCTTCATACAGTGCATGACATTTACTTTGACAACATTTTAATTAATAAAAAGACTCTCAAGAATGTAACATTTTTGCAAACATGAATGTAGGGCAAGGCATAGCTTGTCAAAAAAGGTATTATCAGCTAAAATATTCAAAGAACTCTCTGTTCAAAATGCCTTGCTTTTGCATAGTCTTTTTCATGTGCAGCTTGTGTCTTATAGTCCTGCACTCACAATCTAAGCCTCTTTGATCTACATTTCCTATGCCTCTGAACATTTTAAGACCTGCACCATAAGCTGCTGCATCAAGCTTCTCTTCCCAACAAAAGCATATCCAGTTTTGGCAATGTCTCTTCATGATTAAGAGTCATAAATCTCAGAATTATTTTGGTCAGGGCTTTCACATTCTACTCCAAAGCATTAACATCCTTTTCAGGCTATAATTTAAACTACTTATCCATAATGAAATCTTTAACATATTTGTTTATCAAGCAAAATAAACTTATTATGTTTTCCAATTAGCAGTATTTCCTAAAATTCTCTAACAACAACTTGCATTTATAGAGTGCCTTTAATGTAGTAAAATGTATTAAGGTGTTTCAGAGGAGCAGAATCAGACAAAAATTGACAAGTTTCAAAATACATAGTGATACAGCACTGAAACAGGCCCTTCAGCCCACTTAGTCTGTGCTGACCATCAACCACCCCTTTATGTTAATCTTACATTAATCCCATATTCCCTACCACATCCCCACCATCTACCTACACTAAGGGCTATTTGCAATGGCCAATTTACCTATCAACCTGCAAGTCTTTGGCTGTGAGAGGAAACTGGAGCACCCAGCAGAAACCCACGCAGACAAAGGGAAAACTTGCAAACTCCACACAGACAGCACCCAGAACCAAACCCAGGTTACTGGAGTTGTGAGGCTGCAGTGCTAACCACTGCACCACTGTGCTGTCCAACAGTTTGATGTTAAAATTAAAGATTCATTCTTGGAACTCCAGGTGATCTAATTCTTTTCTAAATGCATTTGTTAAAATGTCACTATTTCCCTAAATGTTCAGTCCCTAACATTATCAGAAACCATCTACAATATGAATTTACACAAAAACCTAGGCAAAGTCTCCTGCTAACTCTACATAAACTTATGCATGCTTTCTAAAAGTATCTCAGCATGCTAAATCTCCATAGACAATCATTCTGGACACTGCCACCTATACCCAACAAATCTTATTCCTTCTACAATTGAAGATTATACAAAAATTGTTTTGAAAATCTGACAACATTCTTTTCATTGGCAAGTTTCGAGTCCCAATGGTTATAAGACTCGGTTTCAATATTCCTTTCATATTGGCAGGGAACTATGTACAGACAAAATGTAGGGTTGTGTATGTATCCAGTTTAAGTAAAGCAAGAAATGTGCATCAGGCTACACTAGTTTTTCTAAAAAGGGTGCAAATATGAATTGACTCCAGAGCCTGTACAAGGCTGATGAACACTCCACCTAGTGGATAAATAATGTGTTTCTTGATTTATCCAACTTTACTATAAACTTGTCTCATCTGTATTGAGAAGGTGGATGATTTTGTAAGCATCAACTTGGGGATACTAAATAAAGAGCTGTTCTGATATCAGCTGGTATATCCCCAACTCCCCCTAATTGTTTTTGTGCTTTTGTTTGGAGAGGAGGTAAAAGTTATGCAACAAGGAATTTGTAGGGCTATGGGCATACAACAAGGAAGTCACAAAGGCTCTTCAAAGAACGAGAACAGACACAAGGGATTGAATGGCCTTCTTCTACACTGCACAATTCTATGCTAATCTAGAAAACAAGCAATCACTGGCCAATAGCTTCAAAAAGACTGACACAGCCTTGAAAGCGATGCTTACCAAAGAACAGAACCGATCATAAATCTATTGCATGTGAAAACAAGTAGAAACATGGATTTAATAACTTAAGTGGTAGGTAATCCAACATTCCATCACTTATACTGGAGAAAATAACAAGCTACACAAAAGACAAAAGAGACAAATCCAAATGTCAAAAGAAAAAATTGGGATACATTTCCAAGCGATCCAGTCTACAAATATTTTAATTTTAAATACCTCTATACTTCAGGAAATGCAAACTGATATTCGTTTTTGCAAAAGACCAAATAGTCTTCCGTGTCCAAACCTTTGGACCCAACCCAAGTGCACAGAAGCATTCTACCCTCTCTGAATCCAGTTCACAAAGACACCATACTGCGTCACCCCTTTACAGATGCTCTCTCCTCCTCATACATTTGGAATACAGAGTAGAATTCATACTGGCACTCTGCTATACCTTACTTAATCAGGGAAAATATCAATAGACACTTAGAGACGTTTGAGTTAATTAAGGATAGCCAGCATGGATTTGTAAAAGGCAGACCATGGTTGACTAATCTAATTGAATTCTATGAAGTAACAGAGAACGTTGATGAACGGAGTGCGGTGGATGTTGCTTATATGGATTTTAAGAAAGTGTTTGATAAGGTGTCACATAAAAGGCTGGTTAACAAAATTGAGGTTCATGGAATAGGAGGTTCTGTGTCCAATTGGATATAAAATTGGCTTAAGGATAGAAAACAGAGAGTCATAGTAAATGGTTGCTTTTCAGACTGGAGGATGGTAGACAGTGGTGTTCCCAAAGGGTCAGTGCTGGAGCCACTGCTTTTTTTTGCTATAAATAAATGACTTGGATCTTGGAATACAGAGTAGAATCTCAAAATTTTCCAATGACGCCAAACTTGGAGATCAGGCAAACAGTGAGGATGATATGAACCGCTTGCAACAGGACATAGATAGGCTAGCAGATGGACAGAGAGGTGACAGATGGAATTTAATACTGACAAGTGTGAGGTGATGCATTTTGGCAGAAGGAATAGGGACAGGCAATATATGCTTAATGGCACAGTTCTAAGAGTGTGCAGGATCAGAGGGACCTGGGGGTGCATGTGAATAGATCTTTGAAGGTGATAGGACATATTGAGAGAGAGGTTAATGAAGCATATGGGATCTTGGGCTTTATAATTAGAGACATTAGGCTGGATTTTACCAAGCCCATGACGTTGGGCTCTGTGGAGGGGGGAGCCGGAAGATGGCTGTTGCAAAGGCCCGCCGTGGAGATCGACGCTGTAAGTGCCTGGCCTGATCCCCCTGGCGGTGGGGAGGCTCTGTGGCAGCACCCCTCCACCCCCGCCACCGGGTGATGGGACCTGCATCTACATATTTAAATCAATGAAATGAATAAATTTAAACGAACATAACCGCAATCTGCAGTGCCCACCGCGATCCTCAGTGTGGCGGCTTGCACGCCCGTGCCTTCAATTCCCCGTCTGGGGAAAGCCGGCGTGACACTGATGGGGAGGGGGAGGAGTGAAAATTTCCAGTGTAGGGGGTGAGGGTGGGGGGAGGGGTGGAGGACAGGGACAAATAAACGTAATGAGTGTAGGGGATGGTGGGAAGGGGTGAACTTTAAACTTTGTGCAGTTTGGGGTGGGGAAGGTCAGATTTAAAAGGTGTGTTTGGGGGGGGGAAGGGCAAATAGTTAATGTAATTGTTATTGGGGGGTGGGAAAGGGGTGTTATAATTTTATTTGCTAAATTTTGGGGGGTGTCATAGTCATAGAGTCATGCAGCACAGAAACAGGCCCTTCGGCCCATCGTATCTATGCCAGCCATCAAGCATCGACCTATTTTAATCCCATTTTCCAGCACTTGGCCTGTAGCCTTGTATGCTATGGTGTTTCAAGTGCTCATCTAAATACTTCTTAAATGTTGTGATGGTTCCTGCCTCTTCAGGCAGTGTGTTCCAGATTCCAGCCACCCTCTGGATGAAAAAAAATTTCCTCAAATCCCCTCTAAACCTCCTGCCCCTTACCTTAAATCTATGCCCCCTGATGATTGACCCCTCTGCTAAGGGAAAATGTTTCTTCCTATCTAATCTATCAATGCCCCTCATAATTTTGTATACCTCAATCATGTCCCCCCTCAGCCTTCTCTGCTCTAAGGAAAATGACCCGAGCCTTTTCAGTCTCTCTTCATAGCTGAAATGCTCCAGCCCAGGCAACATCCTGGTGAATCTCCTCTGCACCCTCTCCAGTGCAATCACATCCTTCCTATAGTGTGGTGCCCAGAACTGTACACAGTACTCCAGCTGTGGCCTAACTAGCATTTTATACAGCTCCATCATCACCTCCCTGCTCTCATATTCTATGCCTCAGCTAATAAAGGCATGTATCCCATATGTCTTCCTAACCACCTTATCTACCTGTGCTGCTGCCTTCAGTGATCTATGGACAAGTACACCAAGGTCCCTCTGATCTTCTGTACTTCCTAGGGTCCTACCATCCATTGTGTATTCCCTTGCCTTGTTAGTCCTCCCAAAATGCATCACCTCACACTTCTCAGGATTAAATTTCATTTGCTACTGCTCCACCCATTTTACCAGCCCATCTATATCATCCTGTAATCGAAGGCTTTCCTCCTCGCTATTTGCGATACCACCAATATTCATGTTCTTTTTGTATCTTTAAAAATTTAAATATGCCGGCAGGGCTGGTTGTCCTTTAAAAATGGCGCCAGCGCCTGCGCACAGGCAGATGACACCATTGCTGGCATCAGACAGCCCGCCCCCTCCATGTGATTGGGGGGGCGGTGGTGTTGCAGGCCGCCCTGGCTATTAAATGAGCTGTCGCATGGGAGATTGCAGTGACTCTTTGGCATGCAGGTAGCCATTTTTTGAGCTCGCCGCCAGGAGCGATGGCAGGCTCTTAAAATCCAGCCCATTGAGTACAAAAGCAGGGAAGTTATGCTGAATCTTTATAAAGCTCTGGTTAGGTCCCAAACGGAGTATTGCATCCAGTTCTGGTCACCACACTTCGGGAAGGATGTGAGGGTCCTTGAGAGGGCACAGACAAGATTTACTAGAATGAGTCCTGTGATGGGGATTTTAGTTACATGGTTAGGTTGGAAAAGCTATATTTGTTCTCCTTAGAACAAAGGAATTTGAGGTGAGATTTAATAGAAGTGTACAAGATTATGACAGTCTTAGATAAGTTATACAAGGAAATACTGTTCCCATTAACAAATGGTACAAGGATTAGGGGGCACAGATTGAAAGTTTTGGGCAAAAAATGAATGGGGAATATGAGGAAGCACTTTTTTACGCAGTGGGTGGTAATGACCTGGAACTCTGCCCACAAGGTTGGTGGAAGCGGAGACGATCAATGACATCAAGGGGAAGTTGGATGGCCACCTGAGAGAAATAGACTTTCAGGGCTATGGGGATCGAGTCGGGGTATGGTAATGACTGCATAGCTCTGTGGACTCGATGGGCTGAATGGCCTTCTTCTTCTGTGCCGTAAATGACTATGACTCCAGCACTTCTCAGTTCAATTATCAACTTGGTTGAAGCTGGTACTTCTCTCCCCAACCCTACACTTCAAGATGGTATCTTCTTGTGCCTCACCTCAGTTAATATGGATTTACCTTTGTCCTCCCTTCCAAGTTATTATTAGTAATTTTCCCTCTCTCAGTTAATATTGAAATTCTTCCCACCCCACCCTTAATTAACATCAGCACTCTTTCTCCCTCCCACGGTGAATACTGGTATTTACTTTCCCTCACCCCCCAGTTGATGCCGGCATTATTTGTCTCCCTTCAGGTAATGTCAGCACACTTCCCTTACCGCTGCCTGCACACAGTTATTCATGACCTCTGTCTCCCCAAAGTTAATCACAGAATCATATGGCTCAAAAAGAGGTCATTTGGCCCAATGTGCCTGTGCCAGCTCTTTGAAAGAGATATCCAATTAGCCCCAATCCTCTATTCTTTTCCCATAACCGTGCAAATTTCTCCATTTCAGATATATATCCAATTGTTTGAAAAGTTGTTGTTGAACGTTGACATTCCTGCACCCCACACCTCACCATTGTTAGCATTTTCACCACCCTACAGTTAATACTACCACATTCCCTTTCCCATCCCAAACTATCGCTCCTAGCTTCTGTCCTTTCCCCCTTTACTTCCCTCCTTCTCTCTCTCTCAATCACTCATACCCAAATCCTGCTAATACTTGAAGTGCTGTTACATACCATAGACAAGAGTTCTATGAGAATTCAGGCCTAGAGCCACTTCTATTAGTGGTAGGAGTGACATTAAGGGGAGAGGTGCTTGTTCCTCTCTGATTTTGTCAGGCTGGCACATGGACTGGCCACCCGAAGTGCTGACAATTGACATGCATGATAGAAAGTAGATTTTCTGTTTAAATCTGATAATGGGATCATTTGCAAATGTGTTTGTGCACTGACTGAAAGAAAATGAAATACAGCTGTTTGCTTTTTAGTTGTTTGTTTTGTTATTTATTTCTTTTAATTTTTGTGAATTTTGCGATAAAGTAATGGACATTAGTGTTTGGAGATGAAAGACTTTCCAGTTTCAACATTCAGTGTTAAGCAGTCCTTGGTATTGAATAGCATGATTAGATGCAGAGCAATGCCTCCTTGCACACTGCTTCAACAGGACACTTCAGCCTCAACCTCAGAAGTGCATCCCATATTGCACCATTTTTCCATTTCCCCACCAGTTATTATGTGGCCTCTTTGACTGAGACTATCAATTTAGTGCCAAATTAGCAGCAGTGTTTGCAGTGGGCTCAGATCGTTGTCAACTAGCTATCATGTGATTTATGTTAAAAGTATCATAGCTTCGCATGAAGCGTCTGATGAAAATACCGAGCAGCAACCTTGCATTTGTGAAAACAATTGTCTGTACTATTTGGGGAAAGTAAAGTAAGGTTTAATACTGCGCACAGCCAAATTAAAACTGTTTTCTCACTGAAACATGTCAAAATAATTTGATGTTACAAGGAAAATGATCTCACTAATAATGATCTTAAAGGTCCTCACTACAACAGTTTCCATAGAGACACAGCAGCTGCAAAACAGTTACTGAAGCAATGTGTAGAACATTAGTTCTCTCACTGACCCAGTCGACATAACACTCACACAGAACTCACTGTATAATCTATCACCCTTATCCTGAGCGTATACTTAACTGGAGAAGAAGATTTATTGAAAACCAGCTAAACACTTTTAAGCTATTGTTATTTTTTTGCTGTGCATGTATTATATTTTAAAGTCAATATGATTTTACCCGAATGGTGAAGTTTCTATTTATTTAACTTCAATTCGTTGTACAAGCACATTGGTCATGGAATATGAAATGGTATGAAATGGAAGATTCAAAAAAATTAGCCATAGCAGAAGTCAATCTCAAGATACATTTGGATGAAGAAACTGGTTCCCTGTAAGGCACCCATTGTAAGGTTGATAGGCCTGGACTTATCAACTTATTACTTATAACTTCTACTAACAAAGATCAGTCTCATTGCCCACCTTGGCACTGTCTCTCGGGTGTACAGTGAAGTCGATCCTTACGTCACAATGGCCAGAACTTACTCAGGTTATGTCCCATCAGGAACAGTACACAACTTCAGCATTAGTACTGGGGATTTGAATTCAAATGATCTGGGGATATAATATCATCTGATGGATATTTTTTTAGTTTACCATAATGGACTTGAACAGCAGTCAATACAAATAATGACAGCAGTAGGTATGTTTTGGTAAACTGTAAACCTAAAGCGACAGTTGTGACCAAGAACAGGTTATGTTAACCAAGTGGTAGGTTCTTTGCACTTTTAATTATTTACTTTTTCAAACTATGAGACAATGATTTATTTTATATCCAAAAATTACACCCACAATTTGTTTCATTATGCACTTGAACTAAAAGCATTTTCCAAAATTGCAAGAAGTTTATTTTCCATTCTGATAATCATTTTCACAGACTATATCCTGTTCTTTGTGATGTCTGTGAAAACCAGTCTCTGTTCCATTGCCCATAGTGGGATTGCACAGATGACTACTTCCAGCTGACAACAATTAGCAACAATAGCCAACCATTTTCTAACACGTCGCAAATCACATTCAGCTTTTGATTCAGTGTTAAATGAGCACTTGAACCAGTACAACATCTAAAAAAAAGTGTGAGGTTTATTTCCCTTCACCTTCAGAATAATTTGACATTTGCTTTAATGTTTCCATTTCTCATACTACTTACTGCAACTGTCTCCATCTGCAGTAAAGCTCAATGGTACATTCTGGTCTGGCATGGTAAAAGCAAAATAAACTGCAGCAGGAACATAGCCAAATAGTACCATTAGTACTCAAGAAATGAACATTTACAAGCTTGCTTTACAATTATGAATTTGAATGAGCAAAAACATATTTACATTAACATGTGAGTGACTTCTTTAAATTCACTCATTTTCTTTATACAGGCATCAAAGAACTGTCTTCTTTACACAATTCCTCACAGCAAGACATGCCTCACTTATAGTTCAATCATACCCATGCTAAATTGCCACATTATCAATGATACCATTCCAAACCTATCTCCATGATGCACCTATAAGTAAGCTGGGGATTCAAAATGACTTCAAACTCATACCATTACTGTCTGAAGTCAATTCAGTCAGGGTTTCACTGCAAGGGCCCCCATATTAGAAGAGGTGGCTTTGCAGATGTCCCAGATGGCTAAAGCAAGCAATAGGCCCATCACATATGGAAATAATGGGCCTAATGCCTATTTTAGATCCCCTTGTTGAAACTGGTTTCAAGTGAGCACAGCAGCAGCCAGGTCTGCTCTGTTCAGGGTTCTTAACTAAGTTTTTTCTAAGTGCTCCTGTGCATCAGGAGTGCTTCCCGACTCCACAATATCCCAAACATTAACACCTCTCCCTTTTCCTGACACGTAACTTTGGGTTGCTGCTAACAAGGCAAGTGGACTGATATTCATTTTTTCAAATGGAACTGCCTGTGGAAGTGTGACAAGCACCTGGAGCTCATGCAATTCATATTAATAAGGTTGAAGAGCCAATTACAGGTCAGGGCTAGGCATCCTGACTGGGAGTCAGTCAGGGTTCAGTGCACACAGCCCAATCAGGTCTGAAAATAAGCCTAAAGGAATTTCAAAGCCTATGAGTGGAATTTAATTCTCCCATCAGGAGCTGAGACGCAGTGGGGGAGGGGCAGTAGAATCAGGAAGGAAGGCAGGAGGTGAGAGGACTGCCCGTCGCCTTCCCGACTCCCTCCTGATTAAGGTGGGGCGGGGAATGTTGAGAACGGCCTTCCCTATTGAGGCCCTTAAGTGGCCAATTAATGGCTTCATCTCATTGCCAGTGCATTTAACCAACTGCAAGGGCAGTGGGGGGTACTCTGCCATGTCGGGAGGTCCCCCAGTGAAACTAGGCAGCCTCCCTGTGGACAGGTGGGCGAGGGGAACTCTCCTGCTTGGCCAACCTGTGGTTCATGGAGGACAAGATCACCCCTGTACCAACATACCCCACCCTCAACAACCATCTCCCCTACCACCACTGCTTACCGGGGCCTACCTGACTGGCCCCAGTGAGCC
Source organism: Heterodontus francisci (assembly GCF_036365525.1). Classification (NCBI taxonomy): domain Eukaryota; kingdom Metazoa; phylum Chordata; class Chondrichthyes; order Heterodontiformes; family Heterodontidae; genus Heterodontus; species Heterodontus francisci. The sequence goes on along the minus strand of NC_090380.1, from coordinate 87,688,627 downwards.
CACACCCATTTACCTGCAGTCCGAGGTTCCATGGCTGTTCCTGGTGCTAGGCCTACTGCAGTACCAGCAGTCGCCACCATTCCACTCCCAATGGTGCTGCTGGAACCTCTGATTGGAGGTTGGACCCCCTTCCTTAAAAGGAAAGGGACCCCGGCGCCGGGCAGTTAATTGCCTGAATGCTGTTAAATGTAGCCAGGGATCCCCCAAACAGCCGAGGCAGGGACCCCTCATTTTTCTAGCCTGGCGTTGGGATCCCCACCACTGCATAAAATCCAGGTTGTATTCAAGAATTAAATCCATCTGTATGACATTATCCCTAAAACAAAAGCCTGAAAATTAATAAGGCTTTATGGAAATAAAGAGTGCCAGACTGCAAGTTTGCCAGAATCAAAGGCTAATTTTTATTTTGGTGATTTTCCCACTGAAGTCCTTTTAAGAAAACAAATTATACCCATGTGTGAAGTTTTGGATACCTTGAGTTAAGTGCACTCCAAAAATCGAGAATGCTTACAGCTAAGTAATCAGTTTCATCAGCTTATATGTTGTCTCCATAATTCCAATATCAAAAATGAAGTAACATTTCCAAGGCTATCAGCTGTGACAGGTAGCTCAGCTTCACACATACAAAGAGAAAGATTATATTTATGGAAAAGGGAAGCAACATTTCCATAACAAATGTTCAATGTCAACAGTTTTGTCTTTGAACACCAAATTATCATAAATCAGATTTGAAAAGTTTGTAGATCTCTGAACAAAAATTGGAGTTGTTCACTTTTTGGATATTTAATATCAATTAATTTTATAATGATTACAGAGAGTTAGTAGTGATGAGAGATTGACAATTTTCTGGGTTGTGGGAGGGGGACAATTATTCACTGAATTCAGTCTGAGATTGGTTATGTAAAACAGAATAAGTAGGAGTATGCCAGGTGATAAATTCAATTTGATAAATGTCTGGAACGGTCATTGTTCATGCCTTGTGGAATCAACCACAACACTGAAATATAAATCTGCATTAATACACTGGCAAATAATATTTCCTCTATATTTTCATGTCAGATAATACTAGCATCATACATTTATAATACTTCTCCATATCCAGTATAAAAATAATGAAAATGAAACCTATATTTTGATTCATTTCTGTTCAAGTCACACTGATCAAACAAACTGCATCTTAAATTGGTGCGTGTGCGTAACCTACCAGGCATGACATCGATGAAGACATTAAGCGATAATTGTACCCAGTATACCAATTGTATTTCAATCAAGATTACTGACGCAGCCCCAATCAACTTTAGCAATTAATTATAAAAAGTCTAGTGCTGGCCGCTGCTGCTTTACTGGCCACTTTATTTTCTCTGTTCTGACAATTGGCACATCTGCAGTAGGATTGAAGCAATTTCTTCCACATCCCCACAAAAATGTCAAAATAAAATATGTTCTTCACCTAATGTAGCATGCTTATTACTGAACTACAGTCAAGAATCCATGTTTTTAAGACACTGTATTTTTTAAAGTACGGTTTTGGACATGAGTCTGAAGAGAGGAATTATACCACACATCAGCTTTCGGAGCCAGAGGGGTTCTGGCTGAATACTGCCAACACACCTCTATATACAGCTATGCAGAGCAATAGAAAGGACCCAAGGTAATTCACTCCTTCTTGTGATACCAGACTTAGTTTTTTAGCTTTGGTGGAGTAACCACCAATTTGAAAGGTGCTTTTGTAAATTCTATCCTTCTGCCTGTGCATGTGCCAGTTACGTCATGCATAGCTTTGGCCCGCAGTAGGTCCACCATCAGTTCATGAATACTGGTCCCAGGAAACAAATATTAGCGAACAGGATATTGCCAAAGTGGAGCAGAGTCTAAATAAGTCAGAGGTCCATTATAGCCAAAACTGAAGCCAACAGAAATTGAAAATATATAATTTGATATAAACTGAAAACTTTGAAATAGAAATGTGATAATAATTACATTGAGACTTGAAATCACTTCCATTAACATTAAACATTAGTAAATGTGTTAAAGGCTAAATGTATTTCCATGGAGTACATCATTCGGAGTCCATTATTCTTAATAATATGGATTGTGCAATATTCTCTAAATTTCACTCTGTATCACATTATCATATTTATTTAATCCTATACAGTATAGTACTGTATTTCATAATATACTGTGAACACGAACTGAAGGAAAGTCCATAATTGCCAAAACTTGTCTGATGACTTGCCTTTTTTTCTCTGTAATTTTGAGCCAAGCCAGATAGAGAGTTGGCTTGAACATGATTTTGTTTTCCTTGGCTCAATTATGAATATAAAAAAGGGAAGGGAGGGAGAGAAAGAACAGAAAGACAAATTGGAGCTCTATTCATGCTACAATGATAAATTCAGATTTAAATCACATTGTCTACATGATGTAAAAGAAATTTTGCATACAGCAATGTGGTAATGATCGGATAAATTTGTTCTTAGGATATCATTTGAGAGGTAAATATTGGCCAGAACACTAGGGATAACTCATTTACTCTTCTTCAAAATAATGCCAAGGGATCTTTTATATCCACCACAGCAGGCAGATGGGACCTCAGTTTAACATCTCATCTGAAAGACAGCACCTCCAACAGTATAGCTCAGTATTGCACAAGAGTATCAGTCTTGATTTTTGTGCTCAAGTGGGGCTTGAGCCTAGAACCTTGTGAATCATAGGTAAGAGTGCTACCAACTGAACCACAGCTGTAATTTAATTGAGTTAACTACTCATCCCTGCCCTGATTAGTCTAGTTGTAGTGACATGATTTTAATGAAGCTGGTTTAAACACCTTCGATCCAGTAGTGTCATTGGGCATATGCAGCAGACTTTACAATTCAATACCATTCAACAAATGTTCTATCTGACTTATGCAAAGGTGCAGTGCAGAATAGATTTGTTTGGGAACAACACAATGAAAGAATACATGCAAGGTAAGAGATGGAAAGGTGGACAAATATTTATCATTTGTACAAAGGGCATCAATTTAAATTGGGGCTGAACTAATCTGAACTAAAACTAACGGTTAACAATAGTTACTCTCACTTCTGTCCAAAAACAGTCTGAGAGGAAATAGTTTTCATTTAACCAACCCTAGTTTATCTCGTGTCTGAATCTGACTGCTTGCATCATTTTCTTGATTGAAATTTTATCCCTCATAGCTAACTTTATATCAGCATGAAGAGATGGAGGTAAAGGGGAGGATAAGTTGAACCAGATTAGAACAAATAGCATTGTACTAGTTCAGTGAAGTACTAAAGCCATAATGCATGTCGGAGGTACCATCTTTCAGGTGAGATGTTAAACTGCGACTCCCTCTGCCCTCAGAGGTGGCAGTGAAAGATCCCTTGGGACTATTTTACGATGAACAGAAGAGTTTTCTCCAGTGACTTGGTCAATATTTATTCCTCAACCAACATCACTAAAACAAATTATCTGGTCAAGATCTAAATACTCTGCATGGATCCTTGCTGTGTGTAAACATAGCTGCCATGTTTTCTACATTACAACAGTGACTACACTTCAAAGGTATTTAGTTGGTTGTAAAGCGCTTTGGAATGTCTTTGAGGTTGTGAAAAGTGCTATATAAATGCAAGTCTTTCTCTACCATGTGTGGCAATTTTGAAGTAGATAAACTGATATGATAATTTATAGTTACTGGTGTAAATATAGAGACTGAAAGCCCATTTATATCTCTGAACTAATTGAGCCTGCCCTGGTGTGTACGATGCAAAAATTATTCATGAGAGATAGAGGAATCATTTTCACTGAGTTCTGTTTGCCATGATGAGATTTCATTTAATTTTTATTACTATCGCTGGTTACTTGGGTATTATAAACTGAATGTTTATTGCAATGGAAGACATGAATAGTTTTCAATTACAAGCAGCTTAGCCTTGAATTGTGCATTCTCAGCAATGATTTGAAGAGTGATATAGGGCAGTGGTGTCAAATGTGTTCTCGACTGACCACATGTGGATATTTGGGATTTTTTTATTCATTCACAGGATATGGGCATTGCTGGCATCCATTTATTTCCCATCCTCAATTGCCCTTGAAGGTGCTGGTGAGCCACCTTCTTGAATACAGGGGTAAGTGTCTTGCTAAGCCAATTCAGAGGGCAGTCAAGAGTCAATCATATTGCTGTGAGTCTGGCGTTCGACCAAGAAAGAATGTTAGATTTCATTCCCTAAAGGACATTAGTGAACCAGATGGATTTTTACAATAATCTGGCAGTTTCATGGTCACCATTATTAATATTACCTTTTTTAAAATTCTAGATTTATTTAATGAACTGAAATTAAATTCCCCAGCTGCCGTGGTGGGATTTGAACACATGTCTCTGGATCATTACTCCAGACTGCTAGATTACTAGTCCAGTAACATAACCACTAAGTGGCCGTCCCTAACGCTATATAATCCAGATGAGGCCCATTGCATTTCTTAGTGGGTAATAGAAATGGTCACTGGGTATATGATCTCAATACTCATTCACATTGCGTATACAGGTGTATTTTAACCTTTCTGTGGGTTTGTTAGTTAAATGGTAAAACAAAAAGAAATGTGTGTGAATGATTTTTGATCATTGTAAGTGCTTTACCTCCTTGGGCATTTGAATGATGCTAGATGTTTGTTAAGTAATACACGTGTGAAGTACCTTTACCGGTTTTGTCTGCTGGATCTGAATTGAGTGAATGTAAAGTGTTTTAAACAAAGATTATTGCACATGGCTAAAATTGTGTTGGCGTAGCCACACTTGCGGCTAGTCAGCGATTTCTCTTGAACAACACTGTGATAGGGCAAATCAATCAATCCTGCACTCCCAGCAGGCAGCCACATTCTAAGGGAGTGTAGCTTGAAGGCAGAGCCACAGAATTGAAGCACCAGTTTTTTGACCCATGCTCTTTTCTAGCATGGCTCCCTGCTGGGAGTTACAGAGTTACATAATTTATCAAAATATGGAAACAATGCAGCTGCTGGATATCTGAAACAAAAACAGATAACACTAGATATGCTCAGCAAGTCAGGCAGCATCTGTGAAGTAAAGGAAAATGTTAACATTTCAGGCTCGCCCCTTCATCAGAACTGGAAGATATTACAGGCATTCAATTCTGATAAAGCACTGCCTGAAATGTGAACAAGCGTCCTTTCTTCACAATATTCAGAAAGTATGCAGAAAAAAGATAAACGTTTTATGAGTTGTACAAGTGTTTCCAGGTATCTAGGAGAAACACTGTATAAGTACAAGATTAATACTTTGATAAGTAGATAAATATATGGTTATAACAGGAAGGTTATTACATTCGGTTGCAAAGAAGTGAATTGGAACACTGAATGGTATGTCTTTTAGCTACATTAGTTGTAACAGAACATTATTGTGATGGACCTGGGCAATAAAGACACAGCACTACTAGTGCTGGGGGGGCTAAACAGCAATTTTTAGTGTTGCCCATTAAAAATAATAGAAGCAGGAGCTACCATTACAGTTTAAGCATTATTGTTACTTCTAGGTGTTACCAATATCACAAAAGTGTTACTAAATTATGACAACAGGAATAGGCTTGACAAATAGGGAGCCACAAAAATTTTATTTATTACATACAGGTAAAATGGTTCAAAAACAAAGTTTAAATATAGCAGAATTTGTGACTTGAAGTTATTGTCTTTACCTAACAAATCCATGGAGACTGGATGCAGAATAAGTTAGCACATTACTTTCCTATCTGAATCCAGCCCAGACTGAATGGGATGAAAATTTCATATCTCTTTTGGTTGCAATGGCCCTGAATCTAGCCCAATTTTGGCAGTCTGAAACCAATGGTATGTGTCCACAATGCAATATTGTCCAGGATTCGGCACTAGTTGGCACCAAATTGTCAATTTCTCTGAAAGACTCCACAATGATTGAAACATTTAAGCCGATGTAGGATTTTGAGTACACCTCTGCATCATGTTATACTTGACCTAGGAGCGTTGATGTTGACTCTAGTTGTCAGAAGTGGGGGGGAAAAGCAGTACATTCCCCATAATTGCTATGCTTCACGTCAATAAGCACTTCCTCCACAACACTGCTGCCAAATGAAAGACAGAACTCTGAAATGATCAGTCCCTGATAATTGATTAAGTTGTAATAGACTTTAATGATTTGGCTTCAGTTTGATAATGGTCCAGTATTCAAATAGATTGCACTGTTTAATCTGTTTACACAGCCATTCCAATATACTAAGGTTTTCAGGATCCAAACATTCTGAATTCTTGCAAATAAATGTGGGGGGCATGTTGAGCAAGGCATCTAAATGATAATTTTTATAATTAACACAAATTTGAAGTAAAATACTATTATCACAGCCTCACCTTTAATTGCAATTCAGCACAGGGTAATTTAAGGTATTAAGTTTAATCTGTGAAAAGCGCAATCTTGCAACATATTTTTAAATAAAGTTCAAGTAATATTACATGTTTAAATGATTTTTCAAGAACAGATCACAGGTATTTTTTCATTCATTTCAAATATATACAATATAACTCCCCCAGTTGTTCAGAAGTGAACCATTGAACCATACAGATTGGCAAGGTCCCAGGCTGAGTTCACATTCTATGCTGGGTTAGTTGATTTCAGTGGAGCACCTGTAAGAGAGCTACAATTGGCCTCTGGTGACCCTGGATTACAGAGGTGAAAATCAACTAGGGTTCTGATTCCATCGACCTCCACGATGGAAGTGTTTGTACATCTAGGGGTGGGGAAGGGGAAGTAAGTCCAAAGAAGACAGGATGGTGCTCAGCACTGATGTCTCCAGCAACCAAATAATCTGCCAACATTCAGTATCAAGATTCACAAATGAATAGTGGAACTGTGCCCCACCGAGTTGCAGAAGGGGAGAGAAAGGTGAGGCGACAAAAAGCAAAAAAAAAATTGAACGCTTGAACTTTATAAAAGAAGATTTTTTTTTAGCAATTCCAGATTGCACCATTTTACTGGAATGGGCACATTGCTTACCTCTTTGCAAAATCCTTGCATTATCCACCAAGGTTAGAACAATCCCACCGAAGATAACGAATAGAAATTTGACAGACATTTCGCGAAGGAGCTGGATTAAGTGAAGCTTTCTTTTAGCGATCTGGATCAGTAATGAGCCTGAAACTTAAAAGTAAGGCACCATCAGCTCTGGTGGGAGGAGATCCCGCGTCGTTAGCCGTCACACACATAAAGCTGTGGAAAGAAATTGGCAACCTTTCGAAAGTCGTAAAAGTTAAAGTTCTTGTTGCCAACTCCCTGCTGTAATAGATTGGTTTTGCTAGCTCATGCTAATTGAGAGAAAATAATTAGTTTTGAACCGACGAGATTGTATTTCTAAAATCCATGTAAAACATGCGCCTGTGTGGAAATAAACCTCCTTGTTGTAACAGCGCTCGCAACGCGCGCAATCCAAAACTTTTTCACTCACATTTTATTTACGTTTAATCTTTATTGTGCGAAATGCAAAACTATTTTTGAGCTGCTTAATGGAGATTTGCCATATAAGTAGATAAATGCTGGATATACAATTGCTGCGTTCTGATGACATTTTGAAAGGTAGTGAGAAATATATGTATATACACACAATACCTTTTTTGTTTATTATTCAGCTGAAGCCTTAATGGTTAACTGTTTGGGTACCGTTATTAGACATTTCTATTCATCTGTGTTGCGTAGCAATCTTTTCAGTAATTGAAGTGTTAAAAATGTATTTCAATCAGATGTATTTGAAACCTTGTTGCAAATTAGAATCAGATAATGATCAGACCGTGACACTTCCCGACATATCGTTCATCCTGTTTCTACCTGACCCGAATCTGCTACATTCCAAGACATTATTGCTGTTGATATTAGCGACGCTACTTTGCCCACTATTGTAGTTGGAAGCGTCAACTCAAGCGCAAATCTTGACATCTGTGCTAAAATGCCACAAAAAGGCATTAAGTTGTTAATATTGTCAAGAATACTTTAGGTTTATTTAAACAGACCCTCTTAAGTATAACTGTTTCTGCCCTTATTACGTTTTGCTGAATATTGTTGTCTGTATAATTTATTGTGCATTTGTTGCAGCATTTATGGCATTCAAATATTATTTACCCCAAGATTGCCGATAAGTAACAAGTTCTGAGTGTACATCATTCCTGTAATGTAACGCACACATCAATATACAATGAACATGTTAATGTATACATTAGTATATTTTGCTGCAATATACCTCCTCAGATCAAAATGCCTCTGGTTCTGGGTTCAAGCCCCACATCAGGACCTGAGTGCACAAATTAGGTTGGCAATCCAGTACAATACTGGAGGAGTGCTTTATTGTCAGAAATGGCATGTTCTGAATGAGACATTAAATCAAGGTGCCGTCTGCCCATCTAGGTGGATGTTAAATATCCCACGGCGCTATTTGAAAAAGAGTAGGTTTTTTTTTCTGGCCACCATTCTGCCTTATTTCAATACTATGAAAAAAATTAGGTTATAGAGTTATAGAGTCATAGAGAGATACAGCACCGAGACAGGCCCTTCGGCCCACCGAGTCCGCGTCGACCATCAGCCACATTCTTCCCATTGCGATTTGTGTGGTGACACTGGATGGCTGCTACATTTGCCTTCATGTCAAACTTCCATGGGAATTCACATGCTGACATGCTTTGAAAGGTTTCCATGCTGTATGTATGCATATTTCTCCTTTCTTTTCTTCAAATCCCTTGAAGATCGCTGTGACTCAAAATCCTGATGAAGCCTTCAACCATGCCTTTGCGACCTCCACGCGCAACTATTCTAGTGCTCTCCTAGCCAGCCTTTCATCCTCCACCCTTCATAAACATCATCTCATCCAAATCTCTGCTATCCCTATCCTGCAACATATCATACTATCAACCTCACACCTGTCCTCACTGTTGTGTTAAAATCTCATCAAAGCCTCAACATTCTCCGTCTCAGTAACCTCATTTAGTCCTACAACTTTCCAAGAACTTGTGTCTCTCCAGCTCTTGCCTCTTGTGCATCTGCTCACTTCACCCCATCATTGAAGGCTGGACTTCATCCATATAAACCTTAACCTCTGGGATATCCTCTGTAACTCTTTGTACCACTCCACCTCTCTTTTCTTGTTTAAGACCTGCAGTAAAACCTATCCCATTGACTAAACTTTTAGTCACTCGTCCTAATATCTTCTTCCTTGGCTCTGTGCACTTCTATGAATTGAATTGGGACGTTTTCCTACGTTAAAGGCATTTTATAAATGCAACTCATTGTTGGTGGAATGCTTCAGCATCACAAGCACTGCAGTTAGTCAGTGCTATTTGACTCCATTATGGGAATTTACATCCCAAAATATAGTCAAGTCTCTATTTATATCAAGTGGTATTCATAAAGATTTTAAACAACTCATTTCAGACAAGTGCCTTTTATATCATGTGTGTTGCTGAAAATATGCAGATTAGTTATAAAGGTTTCCTCACAGCAGAGGAAACTTTGATTCCTGTTTTGATAAAATAATTTTGCTTTTATTTTTTAAAGATTTTTGCATTGTTTATGTATATTTTCTAAATAGTTAAGCATCAGTTTGACAACGTTCCTGGGACTGGCAAAGTGATTGGTGATTAATCAATGCTTTAAAAAATCTTTAACTAGGAATGTTAGCTTTGGAGGACATCTCGGTGCATAATTCATCTGGCATGTTGTTTTGTTCTTGGCCCTGGCCCATTTTAAATAATGATCCTGATTTTGCGGTCAGTGGTAAAGTGGCGGCACCTGCCAGTGACCTCAATGCAAGATGCCCACAAAGATCTAGCAATCTTCTGTGGCATGAATTTCCCTTTGCCCAATGTTAGTTTGAATTTGGCACCAAATCAAGGGGATATCCAGGCGTCCAGCAACAGTGATGTTATCAGACAGGGTAAGCAGTCAATTGCACTATATTAGACAATTGATGCTGTCATTGCATTGTTATTGTGATGTGAGGTGCTGCAAACAGCAAATCAGAAATTGTAAAATACATTGATTATCTTCTTTTAATTAAATTTTACAGTGAGCAAAATAAATCATTGGGACATACACATTAGGGTAGAAGCTGAAATATCATAAACAAAACTTTAAAAACATATTATTTTAAAAATTATCATAATGAAGAAATTTGATATTCCACAAATATAAAATCAGTTTTTCAGGTCCAGAGAGGTTTTTCAGCAGTAATTATGAACTTAGTATGCTATTAAAAACCCAATTACATCTCATTCAACATGGTGTAACTTTTTCAAGGTTTTTACAGCGAGACGAATAACGCAAATTCTCATCAGTTCAGTGATTTCTATTTGATTGCAGTCTTCAAGGTCTTCAACAGCACAAGCTATGGAAAAACATAGAATCACTGACAGTAGCTTCTCGGTTTCTGCATTTAACCATGCATGCACAGACTCCAGAAGCTCCTGTCAGTTTCAGAGGAGTAATGAAGGCAAATGCTAACAGTTTAACGATCATTACTATTTTAAAATCCAGACCAATAGACTGTCTAACATATTGTCAGTAGGCTCCCAGAGAGATTCACACCTCTGTAGGGAAGCTCCTTTGGAAGGGAAATGGGCAGAAATGGCCGCAACAGGCTGCAGATGTTTGCCAATTAATTGCATTGGCTAGGGCAGTCCTTTAATTTTTTAATTCTTTCACTGCCACTATAGTAACATTGGATGCCAGTGGAAAATCCTGCGTTAGTTGTTCAAGTTGACTGATGTACTGCACAGTATTTGGAAAGCTTTTTAGCCAATGTTGGATATAAGTGGAGCGTTGTTAAATTTTAGTCTGTATAATGTTTCCTCCCATCTTGTATATTGGTCATGGATTTTGGCAGATGTTTGGCTGGAGTGTTGAGGGACATCGCCTTATGTGCGAGCAGATACGGTGATATCAAATCACAGCAATTTTTTTTAAAGTGGTGAAATATCCTTTGATTATTACAAGATGTTAGAATACCTTTTGAACTGTTCTCTACTACAGTATTTACGAAGATTAAATTGTTATTTATGTGATCGTGTTTATGATCTGATTTTAGTTCAGATGTGGCAGTGTTACTTGACTCTCAGAGTGTGCAAAACTTTTTAGTTTTCTTTCCTTTATTTGTAGCAAATAAGATATTCTTCTAACATGATTCCAGTGAACTTTAACATCCTTTTTTCATTTTACTAATTTGTTGGATCATCCAAAATCTCCAAAACTTTTCCAGAAAAGGGAAGTTCTGCATTTAACCTTAAAGAGAAAAGCACACCATCTGAAATCCTTTTAAAAAATAAAGGTTAAATAGAATTGTAATTAACTACAGACGTATCTTCTATTCCAGCTTTATTGGCTATTTTCAGTTTATTTTATGAATATTTTTGTTCAAAACATGCATGGTGGTGACATCATCAGCACATTGACTCATTGATTCTGAGTACTGAACACAAGTGAGAGAACTAAATTCACACTTTTCTCCTTAAGGTTAAATGCAGAACTTCCCTTTTCTGGAAAATTTTTGGGGATTTTCGATGATCCAACAAATTAGTAAAATGAAAAAAGGATGTTAAAATTCACTGGAATCATGTTAGAACATTTTCTGTTTTCATGCCTCAAAATGGATTGTTCCCATAGTGGGGCTCGACCCAGGTGCAGCTAGCGCTACATGACACTACAGAAGCTGACAGCAAGACCACAGCAAACTGCTGCACTGGCCTCATCTGTATTTTACTGGTGAGCTGCAGACCCCACACTGCAGGCCCAAAGGCAGCTTGCCAGTCACAGGGGGAGGAGGGAGCAGGCTCAACTGGCTGGGCACCTGCCAATTTCCCGATCTAAGTCTGAGGCAATGTAGCAATTTGGGGGGCAGGTAGAAAACAAGAGTTGATGGCAGCCTGCAGTTTCAGCATGGAACCAAGAGGAGCACTTTTGCTGCAGTAGAGATGATAAACGTGACCCCGTCTGCCCTCTCAGGTGGACATAAAAGATTCCACAGCACTATTTGAAGAACAGGGGAGTTCTCCCCAGTGCCCTGGCCACTGTTCACTCCTCAACCAACAACACCAAATCAGATTATCTGGTCATGATTTCATTGCTGTTTTTAGGGCTTTGGTGTGTGTGAGTTGGCTGCCATGTTTCCTACATTACAATAGTGACTACACTTCAAATATTGTTCATTGAGTGTTTTGGGACATTCTGAAGTTTGGAAGGCAGTATATACATATAACTTATTTCTTTTTCTGTTCTCTCTAGAATCCACTGGCCCTACAAATTTGGCCTCATTTAAATTTTAACTCATTTGCATTGTTTCTGAATTTAACTTGCTAATGATAACAAACACCAGTCCCTGGAGCATTGCTCTCAGTAGTCTCCCTGCACCCAACATATTTAGTCTGACCAGTACTCAGAACTTCTTATCCTTCAGACAATTTCTTGTCCTTTCCCAAGTTTTATCCTGAATCTCCACTACTTGAGCTTAACTAAGCAGAGATGACATCTGTCATTGAAGCAAAAAGCCTATCTGATGCACAACATAAACCCAACAGCCAGAACACTGCATGAATTGAAAGTAGCCAAGGCAGTCATGCAAAAGACAAGGAGACACTGTGAAAATAAAGACTGGATCAACCCATGTCAAGAAATCCAAACTATCTGTGACAATGGAAATGCTATGTATGATGGGATCAAGAGGGTGCCTGGTCCTACCATCACCAAAGTTGCCCTTCTGAAATTGTCAGATGGTGAAGTATTCACAGACAGAAGCAAACAGATGTCTCGCTGGGTTGAATATTACTGTAAGCTGTACTCCCATGAGACGGACATCTCCCAGTCTACCGCTTGATGCTCTTCTGTAGCTTCATGTCGTGGATGAGTTAGATGCAGAACCCTCATCATTTGAGCTTGGAAAGGCCATTGATTCCTTAGCAAGCAGAAAGGCACCCAGCAAGGATGGAATTCCTGCCAAACTGCTTAAGTCCCATATACTGCCACATCTTCATGACCTCCTCCTTCTTTGTTGGAGGGCAGGATCTGCTCCACAGGACATGCGTGATGCAAAAATCATCACATTATACAAAAACAAAGGCAACATAGGAGACTGTAACAACTATAGGGGTATCTCAGTCCTCAGCATCACTGGGAAGGCCTTTGTTAGGGTCATGCTGAAATACCTCCATCAACTTGCAGATCGAGGGTATCCAGAAGAACAGTGCAGTTTCCATGCTGGCAGACCTACAGTGGACTTGATTGTCTCCATTCCCCAGCTACAAGCGAAGTGTGGGGAACAGGACATACCTCTCTAACTTGCTTTCCTAGATCTCATGAAAACATTCAACACCATCAGCAGAGCAGGGCTCTACAAAATTTTAAAGAAAATTGGATGTCCACCAAAGCTGCTTAGTCTCATCTGTTCCTTTCATAACAACATGCACAGTACTGTACAGTTTGGCGGCTCCATTTCCGACAGTTTCAGGGTGAAGAATAGAGTGAAACAGGGCTGTGTCCTAGCCTCCACTTTGTTCGGTATTTTCTTCTCCATATTCCTGACCTTTGCCTTCCCTGCAGATATGGAAGGAGTTTACCTGCATACTAGGTCAGACAGCAAGCATTGCAATCTGTCCAGATTGAAAGCAAATCTCTGTCTGCTGATGATGGCGCATGCAAAAACTCAACTACAAAGACGCATGGATTGTCTCTCCCATGCCTGTAACCTGTTCTCCCTTACTATAAGCATCAAGAAAACCATGGTTATGGGACAGGCTGTACATCTCCACCCTTGATCACACTGAAGAACATTCTTCTGGAAATGGTTAGCAAATTCTGCTACCTTGGGTACATGGTGACAGACAATCTGAATCTTGATGCGGAACTGAACACGTGCATAGGGAAAGCAGCTACCACCTTCGGCCGACTCTCAAAATGTGCATGGAAAAACAACAAGCTGGCACTTAGGAGCAAGATGCTGGTTTATGAGGCCTGTGTTCTCAACATCTTGTTATACAGCTGTGAGGCATCGATGATTTACAGCTATCGAGAAATGAAGCTCAACACTTTTCATCTTCAGTGTCTGCGGCACATTTTCGGCATCTCATAGAAGAACAAAATCACAAATGTGGCAGTCCTCTCAAAGACAAATCTCCCAAGTATGCTCGCACTCATCAAGCAGAGGCGACGTCGCTGGCTTGGGCAGGTTCACAGGATGGAAGACGGATACATTCCCAAGGATATTCTGTATGGGAAGGTAGCCAGAGCTAGTAGACCAGTAGGACACCCAAAGCTCCACTTCAAGGATGCTTGCAAGTGTAACAAGGCCTGAAACATCGATTTTCACATATGTGAGACCCCAGGAAACAATAGAGGGAAATGGCAACATTAGCTGTGGGCCGGTGTGCACCACCATGACAATCAGTAGCTAGAGCAGCTTGACAGCAGGCGCCAACGCCGAAAACAGCACCCCACAATGACACCTGATAACCACCTCATATGTGGCAGTTGTGACAGAACCTGCCTGTCATGGATTGGTCTCTTCAGCCACAAGCAAAAGTGCACCATGTGAAACTATCTCATCGCCGATGGATTTGCTGCATGTCCATCATCTCACATAGATGGAAGGATATCGACGACGACGAGCTTAACTGGGAGCCTTTTGTGTGGAACATTATCAAATGGTCTTGGGAAGAACAGGTAAATCACATAGTAGGACTTTCCACAATCTACTTGTGATATTACTTCATTAAAACAAGTCAAGGCAATTGGTCAGGTAGGGTCTTCCCCTTCTGAATCTTGTTTGGCTGCCGTTCACTGGTACAAGTAATCCTCCTGATCACCAATTCCATTACCTTGCCAACTTTAATTTAGGACAAATTGGTCTGTAGTGAGTGGTTTTGTTACTCCGTTAAAAGGGGCACTTTATTACAACAAACCACAACTTGTATTTATATAGTGCCTTTAACAAGAGGCATATTGGTCTGTTTTCAGTCTGCTTTGTCTCAGCTGGAGGTGTAATGTGGCACAAATAAATTTAGTGATCGAGATAAGATAAAATAAATGTTAAAAATGCCAGAAAAGCATCCAAAATAACATAAATTAATGTTTTCGTTCTCAAAGCTCAAAGCCCACATTAATTTAGCTAGAATACAGGGGCTGAAGCAGGTACACAACAGGGAGATGTGCATTTGGTGCACAGCTTTTAAGCTGACGGGTACTTATAAAACTCACATTACTCACCTCATCAGGAAAATTGTGATTAACTTACAGAAAAACAAAAACACTTAAAATATTTGTTAAAGCATCTGAATAAGACAAAATATCAATCCCACCATCAGTATCTTAATACTTCTCTATGAAATGTTACATTCTGACATTTGGTTTTGAACGTCACATTACCAGACCATGTGCATCAAAGTGGTCAACATCAGGGAAAGGTTAAGAGGTAAGATATATAATCAGCAAGAATGAGACAGATGAGAAAGCTATTTAAATATATCAAACTGCTTATTGTTAAAAATGACAAAAACTAAATATGTCAAATGTTAAAACAAAATAGAAACATAGAAAATAGAAGCAGGAGTAGGCCATTTGGCCCTTCGAGCCTGCTCCGCCATTCATTATGATCATAGCTGATCATCCAAATCAGTAGCCTGTTTCCGCTTTCGCCCCATATCCTTTGATTCCTTTAGACCCAAGAGCTATATCCAACTCCTTTTTCAAAACATTCAATGATTTGACCTCAACTGTTTTCTGTGGTAGTGAATTCCACAGGCTCACCACTCTCTGGGTGAAGAGATTTCTCCTCATCTCAGTCCTGAAAGGTTTACCCTGTATCCTTAGTCTATGACCCCCGGTTCTGGACTCCCCCACCATCGGGAACATCCTTCCTGCATCTACCCTGTCAAGTCCTGTTTGAATTTTATAGGTTTCTATGAGATCCCCCCTCACTCTTCTGAACTCCAGCGAATATAATCCTAACCAACTCAATCTCTCCTCATATGTCAGTCCCGCCATCCCAGGAATCAGTCTGGTTAGCACCACAGCCTCACAGCTCCAGGGACCCGGGTTCGATTCTGGGTACTGCCTGTGCGGAGTTTGCAAGTTCTCCCTGTGACCATGTGGGTTTTCGCCAGGTGCTCCGGTTTCCTCCCACAGCCAAAGACTTGCAGGTGATAGGCAAATTGGCTGTTGTAAATTGCCCCTAGTGTAGGTAGGTGGTAAGGAATATGGGATTACTGTAGGGTTAGTATAAATGGGTGGTTGTTGGTCAGCACAGACTCGGTGGGCCGAAGGGCCTGTTTCAATGCTGTATCTCTAAATAAATAAAATAAATAAAATAAACCTTCGCTGCACTCCCTCTATAGCAAGAACACCCTTCCTCAGATAAGGAGACCAAAACTGCACACAATATTCCATGTGTGTCCTCACCAAGGCCCTGTATAATTGCAGCAAGACATCCCTGCTTCTGTACTCGAATCCTCTCGCTATGAAGGCCAACATACCATTTGCCTTTTTTACCACCTGTTGCACCTGCATGCTTACCTTCAGTAACTGGTGTACAAGAACACCCAGGTCTCACTGCATATTCCCCTCTCTCAGTTTATAGCCATTCAGATAATAATCTGCCTTCCTGTTTTTCCTACCAAAGTGGATAACCTCACATTTATCCACATTATACTGCATCTGGGGGCATCAAATGAAGCTTTATGGGTAGAGTTTAGGAATAAAAAAGGGACAGCCACATTGCTAGGTGTTCATTATAGACCCCCAGATAGAAAGCGGGAAATTGAGGAGCAAGTATGTGCGCAATTCTCAGAGGTGTGTAAAAATAATAATAGAGTAATTATATTAGGTGATTTCAACTTTCCCAACATTAATTGGGATCGTCATCGTGTTAAGGGCTTAGATGGAGTGACGTTCTTAAAATGTATACAGGAGAACTTTTTAGCTCAATATGTAGAGGATCCAACAAGGGAGGGTGCAGTGCTGGACCTAATTCTGGGGAATGAAGCCAGACAGGTGGTTGATGTGTTGGTGGGGGAGCATTTTGGTGATAGCGACCACAACATGGTACAATTTAAGCTTGTTATGGAGAAAGAAATAGACAAGTGGCAAAAAAAGGTTTTGGATTGGGGGAGAGCGAATTTTAGTTAAATAAGGCAGGATCTGGTCAAGGTAGACTGGAAAGAGTTACTTGTCGGGAAATCTATAGAAGAGCAGTGGGGGGCATTCAAAAAGGAAATGGGGAAGGTACAGGCCCAACATGCTCCCTCGAGGGTAATAGGAGGGAGCAACAAGCCCAGAGAACCATGGATGACCAGAAACATTCAGGGTACGATGAGTAGGAAAAGAGAGGCTTTTAGCAAATACATGGAGAGCAAATCAATGGAAGCATTAGTGGAATACAGAAAGTGTAGGATGGAGCTTAAGAAAGAGCAAGGAGGGGATGTGAGAAAGCTCTGGCTGGTAAAAGTAAGGAAAATCCCAAGATATTCTATAAGTATATCAATGGGAAGAGGATAACCAGGGAAAGAGTAGGACCCATTAGGGACCAAGGGGGAAATCTGTGGGTGGAGCCAGAGGACATTGGTAGGATGTTGAATGAATACTTCACATCTGTCTTATTTATTTTATTTAGAGATTCAGCACTGAAACAGGCCCTTCGGCCCACCGAGTCTGTGCCGACCACCAACCACGCATTTATACTAATCCTACATTAATCCCATGTTCCCTACCACATCCCCTCAATTCCCTTACCACCTACCTACACTAGGGGCAATTTACAACGGCCAATTTACCGATCAACCTGCAAGTCTTTGGCTGTGGGAGGAAACCGGAGCACCCGGCGGAAACCCACGCAGTCACAGAGAGAACTTGCAAACTCCGCACAGGCAGTACCCAGAATCAAACCTGGGTCGCTGGAGCTGTGAGCCTGCGGTGCTAACCACTGTGCCACTGTGCCACCCCTTGATCTTCATCCAAGAGAATGAGGAAGTGGATATGGAACTCAGAGAGAGAGACTGTGAGGTTCTTGAGCTAATTGTCATAGGGAGTGACAAGGTATTGGAGGTTTTGGAAGGCTTAAAAGTGGACAAATCTCCAGGTCCAGACGATTTGTGTCCCAGGATGCTGTGGGAGGCGAGGGTGGAGATTGCAGGGGCTCTGACCCAAATTTTTAATTCCTCTCTGGCCACTGGGGAGGTGCCAGAGGACTGGAGAACAGCTAATGTGGTCCCACTATTTAAGAAAGGTTGTAGAGATAAACCAGGGAACTATAAACCAGTGAGTTTCACATCAGTGGTAGGGAAACTATTGGAGAAAATTCTGAAGGTGAGATTCTATTTCCACTTGGAGAGGCAAAATTTGATTAGGAATAGTCAGCATGGCTTTGTCAGAAGGAGGTCATGCCTAACAAATTTGATTGAATTTTTTGAGCATGTGACCAGGTGTGTAGATGAGGGTAGTGCAGTTGATGGAGTTTACATGGATTTCAGCAAAGCCTTTCACAAGGTCCCACATCGGAGACAAATGCACATGGGATACAGGGTAACTTGATAAGGTGGATTCAAAATTGGCTTAGCTGTAGGAGACAGAGAGTGATGACAGACGGCTGTTTTAGTGACTGGAAGCCAGTGTCCAGTGGTGTACCACAGGGATCTGTGCTGGGTCCCCTATTGTTTGTCATTTATATAAACGATATAGATGACTAAGTGGGGGGTAGGATCGTGGATGACACAAAGATTGGCTGAGTGGTTAACAGTGAGGTTGAGTGTCTTGGGTTACAGGAAAATATAGACGGGATGGTCAAATGGGCAGAAAAGTGGCAGATGGAATTTAACGCTGAAAAGTGTGAGGTGATACACTTTGGAAGGAGTAATGTGACATGGAAGTATTCAATGAATGGCCTGACACTGGGAAGTTCCGAGGAACAAAGGGACCTTGGCGTGTTTGTCCATAGATCCCTGAAGGCAGAAGGGCAGGTTAATAGGGTGGTGAAAAAGGCATATGGGACACTTGCCTTTATCAATCGAGGCATAGAATACAAAAGGAGGGAGGTCAATTTGGAGTTGTATAGAACTTTGGTAAGGCCACAGCTGGAGTACTGTGTGCAATTCTGGTCACCACATTATAGGAAGGATGTGATTGCACTGGAGGGGGTGCAGAGGCGATTCACCAGGATGGTGCCTGGGATGGAACATTTAAGCTATGAAGAGAGGTTGGATAGGCTTGGGTTGTTTTCACTGGAGCAGAGAAGACTGAGGGGTGACCTGATTGAGGTGTACAAGATTATGAGGGGCATGGACAGGGTGGATAGGGAGCAGCTGTTCCCCTTAGTTGAAGGGTCAGTTACTAGGGGACACAAGTTTAAGGTGAGGGGCAGGAGGTTTAAGGGGGATTTGAGGAAGAACTTTTTTACCCAGAGGGTGGTGACGGTCTGGAATGCACTGCCTGGGAGGGTGGTAGAGGCTGGTTGCCTCACATCCTTTAAAAAGTACCTGGATGAGCACTTGGCACATCATAACATTGAAGGCTATGGGCCAAGTGCTGGCAAATGTGATTAGGTAGACAGGTCAGGTGTCTTTAATGCATCGGTGCAGACTCGATGGGCCGAAGGGTCTCTTCTGCGCTGTAGTATTCTGTGATTCTGCCATGCATTAGCCCACTCACTCAACTTGTCCAAATCGCCCTGAAGCCTCTTTGCATCCTCCTCACAACTCACTCTCCCACCCAGTTTTGTGTCATATGCAAATTTGGAGATATTGGAGCGAAGAAGGATGAGAGGTGACTTGATAGAGGGGTACAAGATGATGAGAGGCATAGATAGAGTGGATAGCCAGAGACTTTTTCCCAGGGTGGAAAGGGCTATCACCAGGGGGCATAATTTTAAGGTGATTGGAGGAAGGTTTCGGGGAGATGTCAGAGGTAGGTTCTTTACACAGAGAGTGGTGGGTGAGTGGAATGCACTGCCAGCGGTGGTAGTAGAAGCAGATACATTAGGGACATTTAAGTGACTCTTGGATAGGTACATGGATGATAGTAGTATGAAGGGTATGTAGGTAGTTTGATCCTAGAGTAGGTTAAAGGTTCGGCACAACATCGTGGGCCGAAGGGCCTGTACTGTGCTGTACTGTTCTATGTTCTATGTTCTATTACATTTAGTTCCCTCATCTAAATCATTAATGTATATTGTAAATAGCTGGGGTCCTACCACCGATCCCTGCGGTATCCCACTAGTCACTGCCTGCCATTCGGAAAAAGACCCATTTATCCCTACTCTCTGTTTCCTGTCTGCCAACCAGTTTTCTATCCATCGCAATACACTACCCCCAATGCAGTTTAATTTTACATGCTAATCTCTTAAGTGGGACTTTGTCGAAAGCCTTCTGAAAGTCCAAATAAACCACATCCACTGGCTCCCCCTCATCAACTCTACTAGTTACATCCTAGAAGAATTCTAGTAGATTTGTCAAGCATGATTTCCCTTTCGTAAATCCATGCTGACTCTGTCCCATTCCACCACTGTTCTCCAAGTGCTCTGCTATAAAATCTTTGATAATGGACTCTAGAATTTTCCCCACTCCCGATGTCAGGCTGACTGGTCTATAATTCCCTGCTTTTTCTCTACCTCCCTTTTTAAATAGTGGGGTTACATTAGCTACCCTCCAATCTGTAGGAACTGTTCCAGAGTCCATAGAATCTTGGAAGATGACCACCAATGCATCCACTATTTCTAGGGCCACTTCCTTAAGTACTCTGGGATGCATACCATCAGGCCCTGGCGATTTATCGGCCTTCAATCCCATCAATTTCCCCAACACCATTTCTCTACTAATACTGATTTCCTTCAGTTCCTCTCTCACTAAGCTCTGTGTTCCCCAACATTTCTGGTATGATATTTGTGTCATCCTTTGTGAAGACAGAACCAAAGTATGCATTTAGTTGGACAGCCATTTCTTTATTCCCCATAATAAATTTCCCTGTTTCTGACTGGAAGGGACCTACATTTGTCTTCACCAATCTTTTTCTCTTCACATACCTATAGAAACTTTTACAGTCAGTTTTTTGTTCCCCGCAAGCTTGCTCTCGTACTCTAAAATGAACTATTGTTACTCATGAGTGACTGAATACATGCTTAACACAAACACAAATACAAGATTTTAACTAATTCAAAACACACCCACTAGAGCAAAGTTAAAATCAGGTTCTTCGCTTCCACCTTCACACATACATAGCTAGGTGCAGACATTTTCACACACACATAGGGCTGAATTTTACCGGCGCGGGGGCCGGTAAAATTCTGTGGGGAGAGGCCCACCTTGACCCGTGATGTCGAGAAGGGCATGCAGCATATTATTGGTGGCGGGGGGACCTCAGTGCAGCCCCCATGCTGCTCAGCGGAGGCACCCCAATTAGAATATGTAAAACGCTACTGACCTCTGCAGATTATGCATCCCGCCACCTTTCGCTCCACACTTCCGCATTTTATGTAGAATGGGCAGCCGTCACATGCCGTCCCGTTCAAGAACAGAAAACCAGATGGGACAGCAGAAGCAAGAGTACTGGACAGTGCAGTTAAGTCCAGATATCCAAGGGTCCCACTCTGCATTCTGGAAGGGAGGGGGGATTACAGGGGTTTCTGCATTCGGGAAGGGAGGGGGGATTACAGGGGTCTCACTCTGCGGTCTGGAAGGGAAGAGAGATTACAGGGGTCTCAGCTCTGCATTCTGAAGGGAAGGGAGATGACAGGGGTCTCAGCTCTGCATTCTGGAAGGGAGGGGGGATTACAGGGTCTCACTCTGCATTCTGGAAGGGAGGGGGGATTACAGGGTCTCACTCTGCATTCTGGAAGGGAAGAGAGATTACAGGGGTCTCAAGCTGCGGTCTGGAAGGGAAGAGAGATTACAGGGGTCTCAGCTCTGCATTCTGGAAGGGGGGAGATTACAGGGGTCTCAGCTCTGCATTCTGGAAGGGAAGAGAGATTACAGGGGTCTCAGCTCTGCATTCTGGAAGGGAAGGGAGATGACAGGGGTCTCAGCTCTGCATTCTGGAAGGGAAGGGAGATGACAGGGGTCTCAGCTCTGCGTTCTGGAAGGGAAGGGAGATGACAGGGGTCTCACTCTGCGGTCTGGAAGGGAAGAGAGATTGCAGGAGTCTCACTCTGCGTTCTGGAAGGGAAGGGAGATGACAGGGGTCTCACTCTGCGGTCTGGAAGGGAAGAGAGATTGCAGGGGTCTCACTCTGTGTTCTGGAAGGGAAGGGAGATGACAGGGGTCTCAGCTCTGCATTCTGGAAGGGAAGGGAGATTACAGGGGTCTCAGCTCTGCATTCTGGAAGGGAAGAGAGATTACAGGGGTCTCAGCTCTGCAGACTGGAAGGGAGGAGGGAGGGAAAACTCTGTAGGCATGAAGGGAGGTGCTGTTTACCCTCCCGTTGTAAACAGTGTACGCTCTGTGTTTGTTTGTGTGTCTGAAGGAGCAATCGCACTCTGGCCAACCTGAGTGTGGGGAGGGTGCCAGAAAGGGTAGGTGCGTTAAGGTTATATGGATGGTGGGGGCAATCGATGCAGCTGGTAGGATCTTGATGTGGTCATGCTGTGCCATTCTGAGTGTAAACCAAGATGGGCAATGCCATGCCATGCCATATAGTTGATCCAGGAAAGCACCTGATGTACCCATCAACACCAATCCCTGCCCTGTTAGGAACCTTCGAATAACTGAAGGATACAATTTTATTTATCACATGGAAATAGGTATGACTCATCCTACATTGTGTGATCCTCTGCTCCTGAGGATCCGCATGCGCCGGAGGTAAAATCAACAGGCAGGTGCGGTCCACTTAGAGGCCCCCAGTCGTGAGCAGCAGCCCCCAAGGGGAGCTCGCCATCACAATTGCCGTGCATCTACAGGCCCCACATGACATGCCATCGGAGGTCAGAGCACCAGTTTCAGAGGCGACTGCGCATAGTGTGGTGACACGTCTCTGTGCCCTGCTCAACGATGACTTGCAGCCCATGGGCTTCGATGGACATCCTATGCCTGCGGTCCTCGTAGTGGCTGCGGTTCTTAAGCTTGATGCCTATACATCATTTCAGGGGCCCACCAGCAACCTTTGTGGGGTTACACAGTCAGCAGTGCACCGCTGCATCAGGTAGGTCACTGATGCCCTACACTGGAGGACCAGTGAGTTTGTCCGCTTCAGGACAGACTCTCACAGCCAGGCCCAGAGGGCCATCGGTTTCCACACCCTTGCTGGAGAACCATAGGTTCTTGTGTTCATAGACTGCACCCATGTGGCCATCAGGCCTCCTACCAGGCTACCACCTGCAGACATCACCATTAAAGGAATCCTCTCAATCTAGGTGCAGCTGGTATGTGATCACAGGAGATGCTTCATGCAAATCTGTGCCTGCTTCTCAGGCAGCTGCCATGACACCTGGGCCCTGCGCCAGTCCCAGCTGCCACTGCCGTTCAGTGAACTGGCTCAGATGGAGGGCTGGCTTCTTGGAGACAAGGGCTATCCCTTGCAGACATGGCTCCTGACACCAGTGAGAGACCACAGCACTGCTGCAAAGGAGAGATACAACACCAGCCACTGAACTACAAGAGACACTATTGAGCAGGCAACCGGCATGCTGAAAAAGCGCTTCCAATGCCTGGACAGATAGGGTGATGCCCTGTACTACGGGCCGAAAAAGCCAGCTCCTTTCTTTGCTGCTTGCTGTGCTCTGCACAACTATGCACCCAATGGGGGCAAGACTGGCATGATGAGGAGCGACATCAACAGGATTCCTTCACCAACTATGAGGACGCTGAGGACCTACAACCGGAAAGGTGCATGGGAGGGCAGAAGGTACCCAAGCTTTGCGTGCAGGGCTAGCAGTGAGCTAGGGATGTACAGCAGTGGCTTATTAGACAAAGGGTCTCAGCCCCATAGGAACCGACATGAGCTCTGCAAGCCACACATCACCCTCGTTCACCTGCTGTGCACCAGTCCACATCTGCAGCATCCCTGTGTAAACCATTAGAGGCAGCAGCTGACTGAGCCAATGTCCATGTCACTGCATCCGTGGAGACGCTCATGAGTAATGGTGGCATGGCAATGATGTTATTGCATACGTTGGCTCTCCTGAAGGGCCAACGGTGCAAAGGGATGTGACATTGGTGCTACATGCTGGCACACATCATTCACACAGAGAAAAGGACACACATGTTGGTGAGGAACATTTAGTGAAAGACGTATTTACATTGCTGTGGCACCCGTGCATTCCCATTTGTGTCAGTGTGTTCTCTGTAAATGCTTGCAAGTGCCCCTTTGCAGTGCTACTTCTGCACTAGCAGCCTGACTGGAGGAAGGCTGCTGATCTCATTGCCCTTTGGCTTTGCATGACTTTGGTGCTCGTACCGTTGTGCGCACGAGGTCTAGATGGCCCCGGCTGGCTGGGGGAGTGCTTGTTCATCCTCTTCCGGCATTGGACCCTTTGATGCCGTATGGCCCCACGGCTACTCACGTCTTCTGCCATCTCCAGCCAGGCTGCCTTGTTCAGGCAGGAGAGCCTGTTCTTACCATCGCTGGAGAAAAGGACCTCCCGCCTTGCCCACACAGTCTGCAGGAGAGTGAGCAGGGAGGCTCGCTGAACTGTGCAGCCACCCTAGAGCACCCCTCTGCCATTCTCGGTTTTTGGTCTGGTCCTTTAAATGCAAAGGTGATTCCATCATGTAACTGCTCTAACTGCTGACTGCAAGGTTTGTCTTGCATATATTTGAAAACCAAGGCAGGACTAGTGATGAAATCTGTGCTGTTGTTATGGTTTTTCATCTATTACACATTGACACATGTTGACGAACACTTTGCTTCTGAAGCAGCTGATCATAGTTATTGGCATAATGTTTCTAGTTGCCAATGCAGCTAGAATATGAACATATTTTTCTGCTTTTTTACAAAAATCATTTAATTGCAGTTACATGTATTTTCACATAGCAGTTAGCAGAGAAATGAATACAGATTCCAAATGCATATTAGTCTGCGGCTTTTCACACTCAGATGATTAGATGCCCATAGTATGTCAATATTATTCAATTATGGCTTTATTTCTGTTGTGTATTTGCCTTTTATGGTACATTTAAGTCTCACATCCTGGAATGTGAGAAAGTAGGAAGGAATGTCACACTTGATTGGAAGAAAAGGATCACAACTTCACGGGACACTAGGGCACAGCAGGGTAAGTATGTGGCAGCAAAGCAGAAAGTGCTGGAGAAATTCAACAGGTCAGGCAGCATCTGTGAAGAGAGAAGCAGAGTGAACTTTCAGGTCTGTGAAAATGTAATTGACATGTTTAGATAAAGTCTCCGTCACCATGCGGCGGGAGGCCACCACTGGTAAAATGCAGTGGGGCCTTCCCGGCGTCGAGGCCTGTGGCAAACCTCTCCTGGAAGTATTTTCCAGTCCTCCTGCCACGACCCCCGAGGTCAGGAGGCTTATAAAATTCAGCCCATGGTCTTCTTACAGAATCATGGAATGATACAGCACCGAAGGAGGCTATTCGGCCCATTGTGCCTGTACTGGCTCTTTGAAAGATTTATCCAATTAACCTCATTCCCCTGCTCTTTCCCCTTAGTCCTGCAAACCTTTCCCCTTCAATTATTTGTCCAACTCCCTTTTAAAAGTTTTAAAATGGTCCTGTTACTGCAAGAAATGAATGATGTGGGTATGTAACATATTAACACTTTCAGGCAGATGAAGATCAGAGTTAGGTTTGATGTAACAATCTAGATCTTGAAGGACACTGTTTGGCTTATTGGGCTCTTGTCATTTATTTCCTTCCATCTTAGAATAAATACCGCAATGTTTTTTTATTTTTATTGAATGAGATTTAAGCATTTTATAAAAATGTAGGTTCAATAAATATTTTACTGGATTAAAAAAAAACCTAATGTACCTAAAACCTAGAGTATCCAAGTAGAGCCCAAGTAATTGCTTAGGTGTAAAATGTGGAGATTCCAGTAAAAAAATACTATAAACAAAAATCCGTTCTTCATTTTCTCATATGAACGTGAGTTTTGTTTCAAAATATACTAATGAAAGGAAAAAGCTCCCTCTGCTGAATTTTGAGGCTACTGCAAGTTATTTATTTAATTGTTAATAATTTAATTATTTCAATTTTTACATTTTAAAGAAATTAAACACTTGTTTGATACGCATTCAGTTTTGTTTTGTGACTTAATAGAGTTTCAATTTGGAACTATTAAAGTTGGTGTAAAGTATGTGAGTTCATCAAGGTAATGGTGCTGGGGACTTATGAAATTTCCCTCTCCACCCATTGAGAGATTGGAACGATACAGCATTCTCATGTCAAGAATAACATAGAGCAACTGAAATGAACAGATTCTAGGATAAAAATAATATGTTAACTTGCATCAGCCATAACAATGGGCTACATTTTATTATTCTTTTTTCTACTTTATTTATCTCGGATGAGTACCCTGATGTATTTTGACTTTGTTAGTGCCTGTAGATTCTGGCAGCTGATAGATGTATCTAATGATCCAATGCAAGGTGAAAAAGCAGAGGAAATCAGTTTGATATTAATGACATCAATGCATGTAACACATTAAAAGAGGAAAGTTAGCTCTGGGACCTCAAGTGCCCAAATTTGATTCTAGCAGTGATGGAAGTCAAAGGATCAGGAAAAGAAAGATGCAGTGCAACAGCAGAAAAATAATCCAAAATAGGTTTTTTGAATGTGAAAAGTCATTCGCATTACAAGCAAAAAGGCCAAAATATGATGTATCTTCAAACAGTTAGCACATTCTATCCACAAAGTTAAGTGCGTGTTCAGAAGTACTCAGGAAGGAGAAATACATTCACACAAGGTAGAATGGGCTGATTTGGAAGGGAGATAAAAGGAAACCTACATCAAGAGGAAGGTGACTAGAACCAATGGGGCTGGCCACATAACCCATCCACCTCATCCCAAGGGTACCAAAACCCGTTCTGGTTGTCAGCCTCAGTCGGCTAATCAGCTCCCTCTGACCTCTTCCCTTCCAAAATCATTAAAGCTGAATAAACAATAGCCATTGTAGAAATCATCTAAATAAAATAAATAATGGATAATTGAATAATAAATAATTCCGTACGATGAAAGGTCACAGACCTTTCCAGTTCTTCTCTCCACAGATGCTGCCAGACCAGCATTTTCTGTTTTGATTTTAAATGGTGGAAGTTGGCTTAAAAATTTTAGTGTTGTCATAAGTTTTCTTCTCCACTCCATTTTCCCAGTCTGTCTGCGTTATCAATTGCCTTTGTTACCCTCTGCCAATATCCAGAGTACAAAAATCATCAATGATATTCATTGTTCAAGTATAACCTCATTCCACACCCCCTATCCAAAGCATCACTCTCCCTTTTCCATAGACCATTATGCAATCTTTTTTAAGTAATCTATTATTTCTGCAGCAAGATGCATTTTTTATTATTGCCATTTTAGCCCAATTTGAACTAGTGCTGTGGAGCACCACACAGGGTGGCAAGTTTTATTGTATCTAGGCCTATGCCTACACTTTAATTTTCACCAATGTACTTCCATTTGCCTTGCTCACAATATGACTAATGACAGTATTGAACAGAGAGAGTGACACAATCCAACCATAACAGATAGACGTAGTCACTGCAAACCATTCTGACATTTTTTTTCCTTCAATTGCCACACAAACTTTTATTCCTTTCTACATCTCCCTCCATAATATGGTCATTTGACCAGTGTTCCAATGAAGTCTACAAATCTACCCATATATTCCTCTAGAAGGCTGAGAATTTAATTCCATTTTGGGGGATATGAAAAGCAAATTAACAGGGACATTAAGGATTCCAGCAGATGAAACATAGAGGCAGGCTTCAAAACATCAGTTGAGACCGGCACACTGTCAGAACATTGAGTAAAGCCAATGGGAAGAAAATCGGGAGATGATCAGGGGATAAGAAAGCACAGAATTGGAGGGAACACTGAAGCTTACTGGCGAACACTGTGGCAAACTGGAGAAGAGTGGAAGAGATTGCATCAGACCAGGGGAAATAACAGCATTAGTTTTAAAATAGTTTGGGTAAAGTACCAGAATTAAATAAATTTAACCAAACGTAAAAATTATTGTACTAAGAAATCTAAGGCAACAAAATCATGTAAAGCTTGCAATTCAGACAGGTTAAATAAAAGCATGTTTAGTGAAACAGATGACACAGTGGGCAAAATGTACACCAGACTTATTATAACTTTCAAGTCATGTGCAACTCTGGAATCAAGAGTTTTATATTTTGAGTAGCAAAGGTTCTCTCAAAATAAAAATCATGAGAAATGGAATTTTGCTTTTTAGTTTAGGAAGATAGAAGCATAGTATCTGAAGAAGGCCCCTCCAGCCTGTTCCACCATTCAATGAGATCATAGTTGATCTGTATCCAAACTTCGGTTATCTGCCTTGAAACAATGGCTTCAAATTTTGGTTCCTTAGCGCCCGGTGCTATGAGTACTGTTGTGGCTCCAAAAAACCGTTCATGGCTTGTGTGTAAACTTCTGGTGCTAGTTGCACCAGATGCCATTTTGGTGAAGGTATTAGCATGCATGCAGGGAGTATCCGCTGTAACTATTGGAGAATTGGCAGATTGTGATTTCAGTTAGCATTTAACACTGATTTGCCAGCAACATTGTCATTTTGGAGCTCAAAGCTCTAGCTAATGCCATTTTTTAAACACTCACAGCTGGACAGGTGAAGGCATATGGATGACAGGCATTAGGGGAATAGACAAGGGTGATTAGTTGACTTTTTTATGTAGCATGGCAGGATTTCGTTTATAAATTTGATTTGGAATGTTCATTTTGTGGTGGCTTTTAACTTTGCATTTTGGAAAAGCGAGCAATCTGATGGTCAGTGACAGAGAGAAGGTAAGGTGTGACAATTGCAATTTTCCAATCTAAACGAACAGTTCTTAAAGCAAAAGAACTTTGGAAGGTTATAGTTGTATTATCACTTTGTAGACTAATACAAACAAAGCTGAACAGCAGGCATAAAGGTTTAGAATGCAAAGCTTTAATGGAGACTTGCTTTTGCTTCATCTTAAATGTGCTAACTGTGCAGGAGAACTGAATCACATGATATCACATCACTTCCTGTGATGGCATACATATTAACATAAACATATATTTAAATGATTATATTTAACATATTAACAAATACACTATCACAACATTCATCCTTCCCTTAAATAACAAACCCATATGGTATAACATTAATATGTACATGACACAAGCAACCCTTGAGATATAAGAAATTTGACAACTATAACATTATTTACATAAAATATTCAACTGTAACAAGAATATTTGGAACACTCCTGTTCAAGGTGTTGTCTACATTTGGAAAGGCACTGTGATTAGCTGACTCAACTAGACCTTGTGACAAAGACATGTGGGTGTGTTCTCGAATTGTCCGTCCTCTCCTCCTGAAGCTTGTGTTTGGGAGGATTGTCCTCAGTTGTCAGTGTGTTGCTTGTTGTTTCTTTGTCTTCAAAATATATACGGATTATATGTAGGGGATGCTGGTTGCTTAGCTTGTGCATGGCTACCAAAGAGTCCCCTGAGGTGAGATTGATTCCTTCACAGAACTGAACCATTCAGTGTTGTCACCTCATATGAACGTGGTTCTTTGCACACCTCTGCTGGGATCCATGTCTGTATGTTCTTGCAGGTGAAGGACCCTCACCTTCTGACCAATGTATGCAGTAATTCTGCACTTCTGTGCACTTTCGTGTTTGCCTTTCATTTTATCTTATTTCTTACGTAGCAGGTCTGTGATCAAGGACAACTTGGTCGTGTGGTTCTCACCAGTTGACCAAACGTAATCTCAGCAGGTGATGGCAATCTGGAGTCTAATGGTGTTGCATGAAGATGCAATAATGTAACTTGAATATCTTGCCCAGTTTCTGAACACTTTTTGATCAGCGATTTGACTGCCCTGTTCAGCCGTCCGATTTGATCGAGAATATGTGGGTGATGGTATTGTTACGACCGAGGCAGGAGGAGTGCATTGTCTATTCCAGTTTCACTTCTCCACAAGTCACAACATATATTTACATTTTTCCCAGTTACCAATACCAATCACAGAGTCCCTTTTTATCTCAGAATAAAATACACCAACCAGGTTTCTTTAATAAACTATAAAATTATCAGTTTACAGGCTTAGATAAGTTAGACAAGGAAATATTGGTCCCATGAACAAATAGTACAAAGACTAGGGGACACAGATTAAAAGTTTTGGGCAAAAGATGCAGGGGGAATATGAGGAAGCACTTTTTTACACAGAGGGTGGTAATGACCTGGAATTCGCTGCCCACAAGGATGGTGGAAGTGGAAACAATCACTGACTTCAAGAGGAAGTTGGATGGCCACTTGAGAGAAATAGACTTGCAGAGCTACGGGGTTCGAGCCGGGGAGTGGAACGGACAGCATAGCTCCAGGGAGAGCCGGCATGGATTCGATGGGCCAAGTGGCCTCCTTCTGTGCAGTAAATGGCTCTATGACTCTATTACTCTATTATAAAACAAGTCATAACCAGTAACAAAGCAAAGCATAAACACACAGATCGAAATATGAAAGTTCCCTTTTTACCTTAGCGCCTCACACACACACACACACACACATATACCGTTAACTGAAAAAATAGAGATTTCTTTTTATAGCTCTATTACAAAGAAAACAGAAAAAAAGAATACTTTGGCCAAATACTTGCTAATTCTTGAAGTAAAAATAGACAATATGAAAAGATGCCCTTGTTTTCGGTTTGGCATCCCAAATATGTGGTGGAAGTCCCGCCCAACGCCAATTAAGGGCCTGGGGAGCATAAAATCCGGTCTGGATCCCCAGGCACGGCAGAGGCGGACGCACCACCAACTTTTCGGCCGGTGGATGGGGCTCCCCCTACCCACCATAAAATTCCAGCCAACTGTTTGTTCTGATGAAAGGTCACAGACCTGAAACGTTAACCCGGTTTCTCTCTCCACAGATGCTGCCAGACCTGCTGAGTATTTCCGGCACTTTCTGTTTTTATTTCAGATTTCCAGCATCTGCAGTATTTTGCTTTTATTACAGAAGAAGGCTGATGGGTGTGCATGACCAAATGCTTGACACACTGGAAAACCTCCGCATGTGGCCGTCCAGCATCAGCTTGGCACAGGGCTTTGCACAGAGCGTGGAGCCCATCTTTCCAACTTGGAACAGGTGGTCAGCACACATCAGCACACATGTTGAACCCACCAAGGTTGACAATGTCACAGCTTCCATTGCAGCACATTGTTGGTACAGTTTCCATCAAAGGTCTGAATGCTTTAGTGAAATCCTGGACTGCTCTGGTGGCTCTGGACACCACGGTTCAAGGGAATTTCAGTGTGTCACAACAGACCATCAATCTGTTCTCCAACAGATTAATGGGATCACTGAGGTGCCACCCCGAGACAGTAATGCACTGCCTGAAAAAGCAGTGAGAGCAGATTCAATAATAAATTGCAAAGACGAATTGGATAAAACTTGAAGGAAAATAAAGTACAGAACTATTGGGGAAGAACAGGGGGATGGGACTAATTGGATAGCTGACTCAAAGAGTCAGCACAGGCTCAATGTGCTGAAATATCTCCTTTTGTGCTGTATCATTCTATGATTCTCTGTTCTGCAACATTGTGCACAAGCTCGCTGTCAGGCTGCCCAGTCAACCTAGCATTTCCGGGTATATGCCCATCAGCATTCTTTAGTAGGCTGGGTTCTCAAAGTCAGCCACTGAGTCCTTTGCACCAAAGCTAGTATGCGATCTGGGCCTGCAGGGATCTCGCAATTATGGTGTCCTATCCCTTTGCCCTAGCTCCTCTTCACTTCTGCCAGGTGATGCACCACGTCAGGTCATCTCCTCTAACCTTGCCTCTAAATTATGTGTGATGTCAATATTTGAGCTGGTGCTTGCAAAAGGGAGATTGAGTGATGGTGCATCTTCCGGATGGCTCGCCTTCTCTTCCTGCACCGGGGTTTCCACATCTGAAATGAAAGAGAGGGACAAGTGTTAACCATTAGTGTGCAAGGAAAGTAGAGAGAGTGAAGTGACTGCTGAAAGAATCTGCAGTTTCTCGTGCAGAATGTGTAGCGTGAGATAGAAGTTTGAGGAGAAAGAGAAAATAAGGTGTGAAGAAACTGTGTGTTGTTTCCTCCAGCCTTGTCAGTTGCCACAGTCAGGACTCTACAATTGCCCATGATGGCTAGCATCTTATCTTCAAAGTGGGGAGAGGGTGAGCAGAGCTGTTCCTGCCCCGCTGGCAGATTTTGGGCAACCTCCTCCTGCAAGAAAGGGACTGTGAATTTTTTAGAAAACGTGCCGAACTTGGTAGAATAGCTAGTATGCAGTGTGTCAGATGTGAACTAAGGTGTGGGGAAGTGAGTGTACAAATAATAGTGAGTGTGAGGAAACGAGTGGAGTGAAGTGTGGTGCAGTGATGTAGCAAGGTGAATGTCAGCATGGGGGAATATTGTGAGTATTTAGAGTAAAGTTCTTACCTTGACAATTCTAATGAGATTGTTAAACTTTTTACAGCATTGCAGACATCTTCTGGGTGTTAAACTCCTGGCGTTGGCATGCTCTGCGATCTCTTTCCACCATCACCAGAGTTGATGCCTGAAGGGTTTTTTCCCCTGGGGGGAAAGAGAATGCGCCTCCTCCTGTCTACTGCCTGTATCAGTAACCAACATGAACAAAGGTGCCCAGTCTGGTCCTCTTGCAGCCAGCTTCTGGAATCTCCCTGTTGTGTTCAGCCAGAGTGCACCTCCCCTTTAAGAGGCACTGGTTGCCTTCAGGTGACACCAGAGTCGCCCAATATCTGACTCCTCCCCACCCCCCCAAGAGACGTGCAGCCAATGAGCATCTCAGGTGGCACAGGCTGCACAACCACATGATTTTAATTAACAGGCAGCACGTGAGTCAATACTAACATCAATTTGCACATATAACATATTTAGCATAGTATAATGTCCCAAGGCATTTCACAGATATGTAATCAGACAAAAATTGACACTGAGCTAAATAAAAAGGACAGGTGACTAAGAGGTGACTGAAGATGTAGGCTTTAAGAAGTGTTTAAATGAGGAAAGAGAGGTAGTCAGGTGGAGATGTTTAGGGAGGGAATTCCAGACCTTAGGACCTTGACACCTGAAGGCACGGCCACCAATGGAGGGGTGAAGGGAATTAGGAATGCACAAGTGGCCAGAGTTGGAGGAACTCAGGGATCCTGCGGAGTTCTAGGAAGTGGCTCCTGTGGAAGTGGTTAGAGAGATAGGGTTTGAGCCCTGAAGGAATTTGAACACAAGGATGAGAATTTTAAAATCTAGGCATTTAAAATCGAGTGAGTAGGACTTTATGTGAGTAAGGATATGGGCAGCAGAGTTTTGGATGAGTTCAAGTTTAGGGTGGGTGGAAAATGGGAGGCCGGCCAGGAGATCTTTGGAATAGTTGAGTGTGAAGATAACAAAGGCGTAGATGAGCATTTCAGCAGCAGATGGGCTGAGGCAGGGGCAGAGGCGGGCATGAAGTCAAGTGTGGGAAGTGCACACCCAGCCCTGCATTCCCATTTTCAGATGCTGTCAGATTTCTGGGCCAATGTGGTTTATGGCAATGTGAATACCTGGAGCTGAATTAAGTTTTTAATTTTCAACTAAGCTTGATATTATAATGAAGGATAGTGATTCCAGCAATACATAGCCTACTTAATAGTGTCCTGGGATGTAGGTATTGTGCAGAATCACAATCCTCAGACATGTCTAAAAGCCAAAATGTTTCCAACTGAGCTAATAGATCCCATATCTACAGCACTGTAAGCTAACAATTCTTTTTGGCATCTAGGCTTTCTGTACTATTATTATTTGACAAACAAGTATACCCTTGCTATTTCTACTAGTGATTTATACTCCAAAAAAACCGAAAAGGTCCAGTTCTGGCAGCATTCAGTCTCAATTATGCTTAGCTGTGCATTTCTTTCAATCCTTAGAGGTGAAACTTGTTTTCTCAGCCATAAACTTACACACAGTAGATCTATAGAAGGTCCCAAATTACTCCTAACTTGTTCTGTAGATGCTTAAGTTGCTCCTCACTTCGTTTATTAAAAGGCTTCAAAGATTATACAAATACAACTTTGATTCACATTAAATATAACATCTCCAGGAAGTTTGTATCTGCCATTATAGATTCCATATAACCAGATGTTCCCCTTGGTTCTTTGCTTTTTCCAGTCATAAATTTTCACCAAGTGCAGTTAAAAGATTCAAAGTAGCTGCTACCCACTTATAACTACTGGTTTCTTGGAAATTTATGTACGGATTATGCTGTATGCTCTTATACAAGATAAAGGGACTCCGCACCCTTCCTTTTCTGGTTCCGATAAATGAAGCAGCTACTCTTTCTTCAGAAGGATAGCCCAGTTGTATTTTTCCAACATTTCATGTTTTTACTTCAGATTTCCTGTATGTATAGCTTCACTTTATATCTGTACATGATTAAATGACTTTGGGCTAATAATCCTCAACCCTTCCATTTCTGGTGCTCTCTCACCACAAGTACAGTGGAAGATACAGAAATTCAGCTGAGCCCAGATACACTGGGATTTTCTGAAAGCCCCAAACAAGAACAATGTGAGGGTGTGGCTGAGGGAGGAAACTCTTACGTAGCATGTTACTTAATTCCCAAATGGTGAGCGCAGGTCTACCTACTCACTGTCTGATAGAAGGTGGGCCCCCTGGAGACTCAGGCTGGAGTCATGGTTGGACCCCTGAAGATCTTGAAAATTTTAAACAGTTCTTTTCAGCCCTCTTGCAAAGGTTGCTGATGGAACACTGTTAGTTTCTTTTCAGGGGTCCCCCGCAAAATCCCCCCTCTACTGAAGCTGGCACCATAGGTATGCAATTTAAGGGCTCCCATGGCAGGCAGATGACCATGTTCAAGGTTTTCCTCTAGTGACAATGAACCTTGTGAAACATTTGAATGTTTGGAATCATCTACCCCAAAGGGCTGTAGATGCTGGTGCTGAATATATTTAAGACTGAGATTTTTGGACAATAAAAGAATCAAGGGATATGGAGATAGGGCAGGAAAGTGAAGTGGATGTAGAAGGTCAGCCATGGACTTATTGAATGGTGGAGCAGACTGGAGGAGCTGTACAATGAGCTCCTGCTCCTATTTCTTATGTTCTTATCAAATCTGCCAGCATTATTTTAAATAGGTGATCTCCTCCCTGATCTCACATATATTTGGTGAGCTCAGTGCCAGAACAAAGAAGAACAAAGAACAAAGAAAATTACAGCACAGGAACAGGCCCTTCGACCCTCCAAGCCTGCGCCGATCCAGATCCTTTATCTAAACATGTCGCCTATTTTCTAAGGGTCTGTATCTCTTTGCTTCCTGCCCATTCATGTGTCTGTCTAGATACATCTTAAAAGACGCTATCGTGGCCGCGTCTACCACCTCCGCTGGCAATGCGTTCCAGGCACCCACCACCCTCTGCGTAAAGAACTTTCCATG
Organism: Heterodontus francisci; assembly: GCF_036365525.1. NCBI lineage: Eukaryota > Metazoa > Chordata > Chondrichthyes > Heterodontiformes > Heterodontidae > Heterodontus > Heterodontus francisci. Next base: position 87,653,011 of record NC_090380.1, on the reverse strand, counting down.
CATATCCCCCCTAAACTTTTCCCCTCTCACTTTGAACTCGTGACCCCTAGTAATTGAATCCCCCACTCTGGGAAAAAGCTTCTTGCTATCCACCCTGTCTATACCTCTCATGATTTTGTACACCTCAATCAGGTCCCCCCTCAACCTCCGTCTTTCTAATGAAAATAATCCTAATCTACTCAAAATCTCCAGCAGGCGGATCCCGCCATGAAAAAAACAGATTATCCCAAATCTTCCTGTCAAAATAATAGTAAGCCTAATGTCGCTCATCGTTATCTGTGCACAAATGCTATAGCAAATTCAGATGAGGGGCAGATGAGCGTTTAAACTCAAAAACTCCAATTGTTGCTGTCCACATTACACCACTCCACTGTTAACTTTGAGGAAGTGGCATTTCACTGTTTATTTCATCATTGAAATGCATTGAGTAGCGTGAAGTTGCTGTACTTGTGCGGTAGATATGAACTAAACTCGCCACAGAATGTTAAGTCTTGTCCCTTGCAGTCTGAGTATCCTTTCAGCAACGCGATAAGTGTTAATAACTGCCAATCAATATTTCTGGCACTAAATGTTCACTGTTATAAGTGTGGAGTCTCATTCCTTCAGGTATTAATTGTTATTGGAGATTTTAAAATTGTCAATTTTAAAATATTTTAAACTTTTCCTTTTTGTCCTCTCTTAATTTAATCTTCCTTTCCCTCTCTTTATGTACTGAATTTGACATTGAGTTCACCCACTTTAATTCACCCTCCTTATCAGTCTTTGCGCTGTTAATTTCATAGTCTTTTAATCTGATTTGTTAAGGAGATACACAGTTTCTTGTCCTGTTCATTCAGGTTCCAGTTCTCCTTTATCCTTCATTGCAATGTTATCAGCTCGTAATTTCTGCAACTTGCTATGCAAAAAATTTTAAAAAGCCTAAGCATGAAAGGGCAAGACTAACTAATGGCAGATGCTATTAGATGCGCTGCTACTGAGAAGTTTGGTATCTAGTCATTTATCTCAATGCTGTTTGTGGGGCCTTGCTGTGTGAAAATTAACTGCTACTGTCCCGTACATTCCAACAGTGACCACTGTTGAGTGGTCAACAGTGACCACTGTTGAGTGGTCAACAGTGACGACACTTGAAAACTTAATTGATTTGGTGTGAAGGGATCTACAACTTCCTGAGGTTATAAAAGCACTATATAAATATATTTTTCTTCCTTTTCTTTAGGTAATTGTGACACAACACCCTCTGTTACAGAAACAAGGTATTTTGCTGTATTGTGTCTTTCACTATGCATTTTTAGTTAGTCCAACGAACTGGAAAATTAGAAATGGAACCATGTCAGCTAACTGTACTTGTAATTAGAAAGTAATTAGTTTCTGAGTCATAAGGGAAAAATACATAAACAACTGTTTGAGGTCTGCATCTAATTAAGTCAAAGTTTATTTGGATAGGATCATTATTCCTTAAGGTTGTACATAGAAATAGATAGAAGTTACAATATGGAAACAGGGAATTTGAGCCGGTCAGCCCATGTCAGTGTTTACCCTCCAAGCATTCCCCTTGCTCTTCATCCATCTATTCGATTGAATCTTTAACGTTGTCATTGTTTCTGCCTCTACCACTAACCCTGGTAGGAAGTTCCACAGTTTCATAGTTCTCTGTGTAAAGAAGGTTTTGTTGCTCTTTGTTATAAATCTGCTGTATTTAATCTTGTATCTATGCCATGCCCTCCACCCCCTTTCTAGACCCCTCAACTACTGAAAACAATCTCCTTCTATCTATTCTGTTCCATCATTTCAGAATTTTAAACATTTCTATTATATCGTTCATAATCTTTTAACATAAAAGACCCAATTTCTCAAAGAATTGAGAAATTCCCTCGCATTGATATGGCGCCTTTCACAACCACCAGTCATCTCAAAGTGCTTTACAGCCAATGAAATACTTTTGAAGTGTAGTCACTGTTGTAATGAAGTCTTTCTTTGTATTTGTGTTTTCTCATACTAGGCAGAATCCTGTATCTGTGTAGTATTCTTTCTAAAACCTCAATATACTTCCTAGTGTGGAGCCCAGAACTGCACACAGTACTCTAACTGAGGTCTCATTAAGATTTTCTATAGGCTCATCTTGACTACATAGCCTTTCCATTCTATTCCTCGTGATAAACCCTAGAATTCCAATGGATTATCAACCTCCGGTGTTGCCTTTAACTTGCTGTGAACCTATACCCCCAAATTCTTCTGCTGTTCCACAACATTGAGGCTACTTCCATTTGGAAGATGATAACTGGTATTATTTCTTTTTCCAAAATATATCACCTCACACTTAATAATGTAGAATTCCATCTGCGACTTTTTAGTCCATTCCCCCATTTTATCAATGTACATTTGCAATTGCCTTGAGTCTTCTAAAGAATTAACTATACCTCCTATTTCTGTGTCATTACATTCCATTGGCAAGGAACCTGTGCGGAGAGAAACCACATCAACATTCGGCCCCATTTAAATCAAGGTGGATATGATGCAATATTGGTGGACCCACCTCATTCCTGATTGTGGCACTGGGCTGAGTGGCTGCCACGCTGCCCCTGCACTGTTCCTCCGATCTCCATGCTACTCTCCGGAGAGCCTGGCACTGTTCATTGTCTCTTGTGTGATCCAGGAAGCCCGTTTTTCTCAAAGGCACACTGCCTATTAAACGGAGGCTGCACACCTGCAATGATGCCTGGTAGAATATCATTTGTTACCATTTCAAGGATGGCTCAGTCGGCACGGGAGAGGGATCCCCAGTTTAGTGATGCCACACTTATTGCTCTAGTCACCACGATGATTTCTAGGAGGGAGGTAATGTTTTCCTGGGTTGAGAGGAAACCTTCAAGGTTCAGCCAGAGGAGGGAATGGGAGCATGTCACCAGGACGGTCAATCCCCGGAGTGTGGCCCAATGCGGGTGGCAGCAATGTCGCAAGAAATACAATAACCTTCTAGGAGTGGTCAAGTTGAGTGCCTGCATTCTCACATTGCATCTCATACTGCCCACAACACCAGCAACCTCCCACTCAGCTCAATGCACCACAACCCCCATCACTCACCCAGCTTCACTCCATGGCACTCAGGACTCACTGCTCACCCTCACACACCTACCAATGTTGCCAGTATCAAGCCAACATCTCCCTGTCTCTGCACACCTCCCCCCTCCCAAGCTATTCAGCAATGGCAGGCACATCATTCAAGCACAATGATGCACAATCACTGACATGCTATCCTCTCTCTTGCAAGAGAAGGTTGCCCATAATAGCAGGTAGAAGGAGATGACTGGAGTGGGGGAGGGTGCGGGTGGGGCACACGGGGGGAAGCTCCACCACTTCATCCCCCGAACCCTCTGGAGAAGATGATGCTATGCATCATGGGCCAATGAGCACAGACAAGTTGTCCTCTGTCAGGGTGACAGCATTTGTGCACCCATCAAATAAAATAAATAAAAATAAAATAAAATAAAAAAATAAAAAATTAAGGCCACTATCCTTGCTGTACCTCTCAGCCATCTGGCCCAGACGGCTACCACCCATGATTTTTTAAAATTCATTCATGGGATGTGGGCGTCGCTGGCTAGGACAGCATTTATTGCCCATCCCTAATTGCCGTTGAGAAGGTGCTGGTGAGCTGCCTTGAACCGCTGCAGTCCATGTGAGGTAGGTACAGTAACAGTGCTGTTAGGAAGAGAGTTCCAGGATTTTGACCGAGTGACAGTGAAGGAACGGTGACATAGTTCCAAGTCAGGTTGGTGTGTGACTTGGAGATGAAATTGCAGGCGGTGGTGTTCCCATGCATTTGCTGCCCTTGTCCTTCTAGGTGGTAGAGGTCGCGGGTTTAGAAGGTACTAAGGAGCCTTGGTAGGTTGCTGCAGTGCATCTTGTAGATGGCACACACTGCTGCCACTGTGTGCCTGTGGTGGAGGGAGTGAATGTTTGTGGATGGGATGTCTTTGTCCTGGATGGTGTTGAGCTTTTTGATGTTGTGGAGCCGAACCCATCTAGGCAACTGAAGAGTATTCCATCACACTCCTGACTTGTGCCTTGTAGATGGTGGACAGGCTTTGGGGAGTCAGGAGGTGAGTTACTCACCACAGGATTCCTAGCCTTTGACCTGCTCTTGTAGCCATGGTATTTATGTGGCTATTCCAGTTCAGTTTCTGGTCAATGGGGTGTTGATAGTGCGGGATTCAGCGATCGTAATACAACTGAATGTCAAGGGGAGATGGTTAGATTCTGTCTTGTTTGAGATAGTCATTGTCTGGCACTTGTGTGGTGCGAATGTTACTTGCCACTTAGCAGCCCAAGCCTGGATATTGTCCAGTCTTGCTGCATTTCTACACTGACTACTTCAGTATCTGAGGAGTCGCGAATGGTGCTGAACATTATGCAATCATCAGCGAACATTCCCACTTCTGACATGATGGAGGGAAGGGCATTGATAAAGCAGCTGAAGATGGTTGGGCCTAGGACACTACCCTGAGGAACTCCTGCAGTGATGTCCTGGAGCTGAGATGATTGACCTCCAACAACCACAACCATCTTCCTTTATGCCAGGTATGACCCAGCGGAGAGTTTTCCCTCTGATTCCCATTGACTTCAGTTTTGCTAGGGCTCCTTGATGCCATACTCAGTCAAATGCTGCCTTGGTCTCACCTCACCTCTTGAGTTCAGCTGATTTGTCCATGTTTGAACCAAGGCTGTAATGAGGTCAGGAGCTGAGTGCCCCTGGTGGAACCCAAACTAAGAATCACTGAGCAGGTTATTGCTCAGCAAGTGCCACTTGATAGCACTGTCGATGACCCCTTCCATCACTATACTAATGATTGAGAGTAGACTGATGGGGTGGTAATTGGACGGGTTGCACTTGTCCTGCTTTTTAATTACAGGACATATCTGGGCGATTTTCCACATTGCCGGGTAGATGCCAGTATTGTAGGTGTATTGGAACAGCTTGGCTAGGGATGGTGCAGTCTGAAGCTGGGCCCTCTATGGCGAGAGCTTCTGAGGTTGTCCTGAAAGGCTATATACAGTCTCCCCCAGTGAAGGTCAGCAGCCTTCCACTGGCCATGCTGCAACCATTGGAGTAGCACTGCACAGAATACCAGGATAGGCAAAGACACCCACAAGACAGGCACTAAAGGAATGCACAAGGGTGAATAGTTGCTTGTATAATTAGGTGTGTTGCTGGATAAAGATGTTTTGTGAAGTTTTTTGTTGGTGGCTTTTATCGTTGAATGTTGGGAAAGGGGATGTTGTGATATGGAAAGTGTGATGTGAGGGTGGTGAGTGGTGGTTCCACATTGGGATGGGAAAGTTATTTGAAGTGGAAGTGGAGTTCGACAATTCATTGTGTGACATTTTATCCAGTTACAGAGTCCAGGATGCCTCCTCCCTGCCTCCTCCTGTTCCTCCTCCTCCCTCCCTCCTTCTGTCTTCACCATCCCCATTCCCTGGTCTCTGCCAACTGGACGGCAGTGAAAGAACTGCCCCCATACCTGGGTCAGGTTGTTGTCTGTCATCCTTGGCAGTTATCCTAAAGTGGCCTAAAAATCTCCAGAATTCAGCACAGAGCTCCCACCAACTGCCGAAGGAAAAGTTACTAAAAACCACCTCAACTGCAACTTGTGGAGTGTCCCTTTAATTTACACAGTTTCAGGTCCCATCTTGTAGCTGTTCATCTGATCTTTGGTGAGTGATGAATTTGTGGGTTGGACTTCCATAAACAAAGTTTTGAATCCTGGTGTCAGATCAGGTGGTTCAGCTGGGTGATGTCAGGATAGAGTTGGATCAGGCTGTTCTGTTCACTGAAAGTGGCAACGCAGGTGGATAAGGTAGTCAAGAAGGCATAAGGCATGCTTGCCTTCCTCGGTTGTGGCATAGAGTATAAAAATTGGCAAGTCATGCTGCAGCTATACAGAACTTTTGTTAGGCCACACTTAGAATATTGCGTGCAATTCTGGTTGCCACACTACCAGAAGGACATGGAGGCTTTGGAAAGGGTACAGAAGAGGTTTACCAGGATGTTGCCTGGTCTGGAGGACATTAGCTATGAGGAGAGGTTGGATAAACTCAGACTGTTTTCACTGGAACGACGGAGGTGGAGGGGCGACATGATAGAGGTTTACAAAGTTATGAGCGGCATGGACAAAGTGGATAGTCAGAAGCTTTTTTCCAGGGTGGAAGAGTCAGTTACTAGGGGACATAGGTTTAAGGTGCGAGGGGCAAAGTTTAGAGGGGATGTGCGAGGCAAGTTCTTTACACAGAGGGTGGTGAGTGCCTGGAACTTGCTGCCGGGGGAGGTGGTGGAAGCAGGTACGATAGCGACGTTTAAGAGGCATCTTGACAAATACATGAATAGGATGGGAATAGAAGGATACGGTCCCCGGAAGTGCAGAAGGTTTTAGTTTAGGCAGGCATCAAGATCGGCGCAGGCTTGGAGGGCCGAATGGCCTGTTCCTGTGCTGTACTGTTCTTTGTTCTTTGGTGCATGCAGGGGTTGTACCTGCATGTGCCCTCCTTCTGCCTTGATGCACATGCCGCACACGGGAAGCTGTACAACGCCTCCATAGAGCTGCTACAAATGCTAGGCAAATGACCTCCAAACCCAAGCTTCTGTTTCTCAAGCTTGATTGGAGCAATGCAGAAAGCCGAAGATAGAAAGGTTAGAGCAGGAATAGCATGGAGAATTGAAGTGATGAGAAATAGGGAGCTCGCAGTTTTGCTTGTGGCCAGAACAGAGGTGCTAGGGAAAGCCTTCACCTAATCTGCGTTTCGAGGAGAATGCACCATGAGCAGCAAATACAATATCTCAGGCTGAAGGAAGTACACATTAATTGCTGTCTCACCCAGAAGAAATGTTTGGGAGCTTGGACAGCCATCTGGTAGGAGGTCAATTAACAGGTGTTGCATCTTTCACAAGAAAGTGCCAGGAGAAGGGGGCAGGCAGTTGGAGTAGTGGAAGCGTAAACCAAGGTGTCACAAGGGGAACGGTCCTTTCAGAGAGCAGAGAGAAGAGTGGAGGGGAAGATGTGTTTGGTGATGGGATCATACGGCAGATGGGGGAAGAAATGATGGAAGATGATTGTCAAATGAAGAAGTTGGTGGGGGTGGAAGGAAGGGGCAGTGGAGACTTTATTTTAGTTATGAGAGGGAGAGGAAGAGATAAGGGCAGAAGCACGGAAATGGGATGAACCTGGTTGAAGGTCCCATTTACCACAGCAGAGGGGAATTGTTGTTGTGGGAGTTAGTGGGTTTATTAAAGATGTCAATGGAAATGCCAGAAACAGAGAGAGAAGTCCAGGAAAGGAAAGCAAAAGCCAGAGATGGACCACATTAAAGGTATAAAGTTGGTGAAATTTGAAGCATACAAATTCTCTAGATCAGGGCAACAGCAGGAAGCAGCACTGTCATCAATATAACAGAAAAAGAGTAGGACTGGAACAAAGAGCATTTAACAAATACTATAAAAAGACAGGCACAGGAAGGAACCTTGCAAGCTGCCATAGTAACACCTTTTATTTGGAGGAAATGATTGCAGTATATGAAAAAGTTGTTGAAGATAAGCACAAGCTGAGCCAGTTGGAGGAAGATGGTGATGATGGTGGGACTGGTAGAGCCATTATTCAAGGAAGAAGCAGTAAGTCAGTGCAGAATAGAGGTATGTATTTGAAATAAATGTAACTACATTTATAATATAGCAAAAGGGCCTGATATTTTTGTGTGTTTGCAGATGAGATCAGCAGCTGCGAACAATCTGCATATGAGTCAATGAGAGATTGATGTACTCCTACTTAAGTGTGAGAGAGAATTGTAAATAAACCTGTTATTTATTTTTAGTCTGTGCAATCTGTTCTGTGTTTAATAACTCTATTCAAATGTGAGTAAGTCAGTGGAGCATAATGTTATGCTAAATTCAGTGACCAGTTTAATGCAAGACAATAACTGAAACCTTAGCACTTCTGCTGAGGGCAAGCGCTTAGAAAAGACACAGAACCACAGAATTGTTAGAGCACAGAAGGAGGCTATTTAACCCATCAGGTCAGGGCTGACTGTCCGAAAAAACAATTTACCTAGTGCCACTCACCTATCTTCTTCCCGTAGCCCAGCACATTCTTCCTTTTCAGATAACAGTCTAATTCCCTCTTGAATGCCTCTATTGAACCTGCCCTCCACCACACACACAGGCAGTGCATTCTAGATCCTAACCACTCACTGCGTGAAAAAGTTTTTCCTCATGTCGTCATTGCTTCTTTTGCCAATTACCTTTAATCTGTGCCCTCTTGTTCTCGATCCTTCCACCAATGGGAACAGATTTTTGCTATCGACTCTGTCCATACTCTATCAAATCTCCTCTCAACCTTCTCTTCAAGGAAAACAGTGCCAGCTTTTCTAATCTATCCACGTAACTGAAGTTCCTCATCCCTGGAACCATTCTTGTGAATCTTTTCTGCACCCTCTCTAATGCCTTAACATCCTTCTAAAAGTGTGGTGCCCAGAACTGGAGACAATACTCCAGTTGAGGCCAAACCAGTATTCTATATATGTTTAACGTAACTTCCTTGCTTTTGTACTCTATGCCCCTATGAATGAAGCCTGGGATGGTGTATGCTCTATTAGCTGCTCTCTCAACCTGTCCTGCCATCTTCAATGATTTATGCACATATACACCCCGGTTCCTCTGCTCCTACAGCGGTTCAAGAAGGCAGCTCACCACCACCATTTTAAGGACAATTAGGGATGGGTAATAAATGCTGGCCTAGCCAGCGACACCCATATCCCACAAGTGAATAAAAAAAAACCTTTAGAATTGCACCCTTTATATTATGTTGTCTCTCTGCATTCTTCCTACCAAAACGAATCACTTCACACTTCTCTGCATTAAATTTCATCTGCCAGTTGTCCGCTCATTCCACCAGCCAGTTTACTTGACACAGTGCTTTCAGATCCCAGGTTGGCCTATAGGAACAACTGTTAAAACTGGGGAGAAAGAATGCAGCTAAATAGAAACCCCAAACTGTAATGGGTATATAAAACAAGGAACAGGAGGTGGTTAAAAAATGATACCATCTCATGACATCAAGAACTCATAATTCTAAGTACTTAGTGTTGGACCAAGTAACAAATGCGTACCAGGATAACACATCACTTAGGAGACCAGGTCAGCACAAGATAGGATTTTTTTCTTCAGAGACCATCAATACTAGAAAAAGGCTATTTATACCACAAGTAGCATTCCTTAATCACAACATATTGAAGTTGCTTATCTTTTATGTCCTATTTGTAGGTTTTGGGCAGGCATTCTGGGGCGACCTTGAAGGAAACAAATAAAACTGGCAGAAGTTATGATATTGCATTGTTATAATGGCACAGGCATTACAGTAACATCATGGAAAAAAAAACACGTGCACTCTCCACTCAATGTGGGAGAGAAATTTGGCACATGGCCAAAACAAACCTTTTTGAGCCTAACCTCATAATTCACTTGCACCTGAAGTCCACTACCCAGTGGCTTATTTTATGATGAATCACAAAGAGTCCATTGTATATACTCTGAATAATATGCTTAATAAAATAACCACCTTATTTGTGAGAAGACCACTACAGAAATAAGTTTCCTACAGTTGGATTTGCCACCCAATTCTATTTAACTTCAATCAACAGTGTTCCCCAAAAACCTACATTATAAACTTCATCATATCACTATATATTTTGCTCTCATCTCAAATTTTTCTGTCTCTTCATAACATTTCACCCTTTCAAGCCACATTTTGTATTCTTTCTATACACAAAATACTTAAATTCCATTTGTTTCTGAAAATTGTAGACCTGTACATTTGTCATAACATGAGGATTATTTTTCTCTAAAGCCTGCACCCATCTAGTCCCTGGCAAGTTATTCTCTCATCCCTATCAAGCTACACTCCCATTGCATCTGATTGCTGATTGTTCCCTTTCCTCCACTGTGATGTCCCAATGGCCATCTTTGTGACAGACATAATTCAGGATAGCACAGAAAAAAGGAGGGAAGTATGTTCCCTGTATTACGCAAATTAATTGACAGCCAGATATATTGATGTAAAGGTACATTAAGCCACTTGTTCATTTGTGTATGTTCAAGAGTAACTAATGCCAAACTAAGAATTTTCTATACTCTGCAGTTTACCATACATTATTCTATATTTAACTCTCGGTTCATCCAGTGCCTACCACACATTGATACAATTTCCAATTAACTACATATGGACTGAAGTGGAGCCAAGACCAGCAATAAGTACAAGAATTTCAACTTTAGGATTTGCAAAACGAAGACAAGAATTCACATTATGAATAATAACAAACACCTGGAATGAAGTTAAAGGCAGAAATCCAACTTCAGAGGTTTGGATAATGCTCATAAACTATGAGTGCGTGACACCATCAGAACTTCCTGATAGAATTACAGCTTTGCAACAGCCTTCCAAATATCTATCTCTTCCACTCATCAGTCTACCTGCTGCACATCTACTCTATGCTGTGCGATGCCAAATACAAACGTTCAGTCTCGTCTGGTTTTCATAAGAGATTCTTACCTAATTATCATTGTTAGAACAGAAATAAAGAGACAATGCCTGTACTGTAAAAGAGTTTAAATTTATACACCATATGCACTTCCATACGAAATGAGTTTATGAAATCCAGATTGCATTGCTTGCACAGTTATTATAATCATATTTGTCAAATTATCCATATGTTTGGAAATTGTTGCAAAAGGGCAGTAAACTTTTTTGTCAACTTGACAGAATAACAGTTCAGAACTATTAAATACAATTACACATAATATTAACAGATTATTGACTTCTTGCATGGTGTTTTACGAGTGAAGTCATACGGCACGGTATAAGTGATCAATACTTCTCGCAGTTTTGTTCTACCTCCCTACCTCGCAACTATATTTTTCAAATGGAGGGGTTAGAATTATCATTTATGTCAAGAGTCAACTCAATTTAATTTATATCTAATTTGTTAGCATCGGATTTGAAGAAGTAATAGAAAAAAAATTGAGAAGGCTTCATAAGCCAGTGACTTTCAATGGATCTGAACTCAAATACTCAGTTTTGATGCCTCAAGAGAAAGTATTTGAAACTTTCTGTTGGAACAGTGGTGTCCAAAATATGGTTCTGGCTATCGAGTCCAGAAACCCTCGTTCGTTGCTCCTGAACTAAGTGCCTGCATCTCCAGGAGCATGTTCTCTCTTATGCATACTCTGCTTGTTGCTCTGAGTTGCCATAGCAAGATTGTTTATAGGCGATATGTGTGCGTTTAAAGACAAGATAGGTGTGTAGTGGTGGCTGGTCGGGCACTGGAAAGGAGAAAGGAGACAGTGGGCTGAATTTTGTTCCAGCCAGCAGGAACAGGAGTGGAGATGTGGAGGGCCAAAAAACCAGGATGGACGTGCTTACGTGGTGTCGGTTCCAGATTTTGTCAGCGGCGGGACAGGTCCAAAGGCAGCAACTCCACCCTGATGTAGCAGGACTACAATTTAAATTGGTCATAGAGTCATAGAGTTATACAGCACAGAAACACATCGTGTCTGTGCCAGCTGTCAAGCACCTATCCATTCTAATCCCATTTTCCAGCACTTGGCCCATAGCCTTGTATGCTAGTGCTCATCTAAATACTCCTTAAATGTTGTGAGGGTTCCTGCCTCTACCACCCTTTCAGGCAGTGTGTTCTAGATTCCAACCACCCTCTGGGTGAAATTTTTTTTCCTCAAATCCCCTCTAAACCTCCTGCCCCTTACCTTAAATCTATATGCCCCCTGGTTATTGACACCTCTGTTAAGGGAAAAAGTTTCTTCTTATCTATCCTATCAATGCCCCTCATAATTTTGTATACCTCAATCAGGTCTCCCCTCAGCCTTCTCTGCTCTAAGGTGAACAGCTTGTTTTTATACATTTGCATTGAAGTGATCACAATTTTATGGGTGGTTTTAAATTTAGTCAAAGGTGTGTGAAGATCACGTGCCTTCTGATCCCTGGCTGTTTAAAGGTGGTTGCATCAAGGCCAGGCTTCAGTGACACCATGGGAAGTCAGCCATGGGGAGCAGTAGTTAAAGGAAGAGGAGGAGCGGAGGACATTGCCAGCCTGCAGTGCTGCGCACTCTACACGGGTGGGCAATATCTTGGGAGAGAAATCCGGTGGGCTATATGTCAGTAGCAAGGGTCTGGTGGGCAACATCTAGGATGCAGAGGTGGTGGGCTATATCTCAGGTGCTGGGCTCTCTTCAAGGCTTCGCGCTGAGGGCCGTTAGCGTGTATTCCAAGGGAAGTAGCGAAGGGAAACGAGCCAAGGCAAGTTCATCTCTGCAAGAAGAGCGCTCTGGAGAGCTACTGATCGCTGGCATGGATCTCATACACCCTGTCTTTGTGGACCTCCTTGCCGCACCAGGTTGTAGCTGCACCCACCCGTGAAGCTCCAAAATGAAAGTGGCAGTAGCCACGCCAAGAAGGGCCTACCCGCACCAGAGAGTGTACTGGACCCACCTCAGCTACCTCCAAATGTCCAAGTGGCAGTGCCAGTGAAGACTGCGGCTCTTCGGGGAAGTCATCACCAACTTATGCACTACGCTGAAAGATGTGTTGTGGCACATGGTCTTTGGCGGACGTCCATTGCTCATGGCCCTGAAGATCACCGTGGTACTCAACAATTATGTATCCGGCTCTTTCCAGGGATCCACTGGGGCATGTGTGTGTGGTCTCCCAGGCAGCAGCCAACCGCTGTATCAAGGAGGTGACCAATGCCCTGTTCAAGAGGACCGGCAACTATGTGCATGACCAGACTGATCATAACAGTTAGACGGAGAGGGCTATCGGATTCAGGGCCATTTCTGGATTCCCCTGGTGCAAGGTGACATCGAATGCACAAACGTGGCCTTTAAGGCTCCCAAGGAGCAGCCAGCAGCCTTCATCAACAGGAAGAGCTTCCGTTCAATCAATGTTCAACTGGTCTGTGACCACTGAAGGTGTTTCCTGCAGGTGTTTGTCCAGTAAGCAGCCCCGATGCCTATGTACTTCAACAGTCCCAGGTGTCTCAGCTTTTCAGGAACCCTCCTCACCATCAGGAATTGATTCTCGGGGACAAGGCTACTGATGCCAGTGAGGAAAGCTCGCAATGCAGCAGAGGAGAGGTACGACACTTGTCACAGCTCCACCCAAGAAACCATTGAGCAGACCGTTAGGCTGCTGAAGATGAGATTCCGGTGCCTTAATCGATCTGGTGGAGCCCTGCAGTATGCCCTAGCGAGGGTCTCACGTATCATGGTGACCTGCTGTGTTCTGCACAATCTACCACTGCAGAGGGCAAGGCCTTGCATGAAGAGCACATGATTAACCGCCAGTCCTCATCCAATGAGTTGGATGTAGAGGAGGCAACTGAGCAAGCAGTACTGGATAATGATTCCCTTGCACCAGACGCCAGGACCATTGAGTGATGCGCAAAGGAGGCAAGAGACAATCTCATGCATATCCAGCTCCTGCCACCATGATGGCCTCTCAAAGTGAACGCAATAAAGATTAACCTCACTGTATTCTGCCAGTCGCATGCTTTCTATCTTGATTCCGTACCTAGCGCCCAGCTTCACCATGTGCTCTGGCACATCTGAGACACTAGCCAAATGTGGCCTGTGCCTACACTGGTGACCCACTGAGGGGAGCAAGGGTGAAAGCAACATCTCACAATTAGGTATGAAAGAATGAACATTTTACAACAATGAATGTGAACTCTATTTATGACGCCAAATGCAGAAAGCAATATAAAGGCCAAATTTAATACACCTGTAAATGCCCCACTACATCTAGGTGCTGTTTTTTATATGTTTTTGTGTGCTTCCACGCGGTGTGACCCCAGCACTAGCAGATGAAATTGAGGGAGGCTGCTGATCACTCTGCCCCTTGGCCTGGGATGACTTTGGCAGGCATCCTCTGGCTGCCTGAGACCCGGAGAGCCCCGTTTACCTGCAGGTTTCCTGCACAGGTGCAGGAGCTTCCTCAGTCATCGCAGCTACTGGATCTGGGCTCACTGGCTGACGACCTACTGTCCATACTGAGCACGCCCTGAGGGGAGCCCCCAGATGTGGAGGTCAGTCTCTCCTCCTCCCTTTTAAGGCTCATTTGCACCTCCCTGCTGACCAGAGAAGGATGAGGATCTGAAGGAGCCTCCAGGTGCCTCATTCTTCTCTCACCTTGTCGCTGTTGAGTTTACCACATGGCTAAGGCAAGTGTGTGCAAGACTGCTTGCATCTGTGGGATCTGGCTCTCCATGAGGGTTACCAGCCTCTTGATGGAGGAATCCATGTGTTCACATGCCTGAGACAGGGCAGCACTCATGTCATGGATGGACTCCTCCATTGTTCACTCATGGCCGCACATTGCCTCTGGCAGCTCTGCCAGATGTTGCCTTACCTCTCGGTACAACTCCAGATGCCCAGTGCTGTCGACACCAGAGGCTCATCATCAGCCTGGGGCTCAGCATAGGCCTTGCCAGACACTGTCCTGACTGTCAGTGGCCTTGGCTGTCACAGCCTCCGTCAGCTGCTTGGGCACTTGTGTGGTGCTCTCACCAGCTTGTGACCATGAATCTAAGCCCGAATGCATACCCACTGAGGCGAAAGTATCTGTGCTGGTGGAAGGTGCAGGGGAATGATGTGACAGTGCATCCCCTGACTGCTTCTCCTCCTCAGAGGTCGATGGCAGGCCCCTGTCACAGTGGCGGTTCTTGCCTCTAGCGTTCAATGAACTGCATGGGAGAACACAAACATTTGTGGTATTAAAAACTGAACATGCAGGTCTGGCAGCATCTGTGGAAAGAGAAACAGAATTAACGTTTCAGGTCTATAACCTTTCATCAGAACTGGCAAAGGGTAGAAATGCTGAGCAAGTGAAAGGGGCGGGGGGTGAGGGAAGAAGAACAAAAGGGAAGGTGTGTGATAGGGCACAGAGCAGGAGAGATTAAATGACAAAGTTGTCACAGAACAATAGGCAAAGGGAGTGTTAATAGATGTAGTAAAAGCCAAAGCATTAGTCCAGAGAGAGTGTTAATGGCAGAATAATGAACCACTCTGTCTGAAAGCAAAAACATGAAAAACAAGTTTAAACATGGTTAAAAAGTAAAAAAAAATTAAATTACAAATTAAAAAAAACATAAAAATAAAATGTCAATCATGTTCTGAAATTGTTGAACTCAATGTTGAGTCCAGAAAGCTGCAGAGTGTCTAATCGGAAGATGAGGTGCTGTTCCTCAAGCTTCTGTTGAGCTTCACTGGAACACTGCGGCAGGCTAAGGAAGAAATGTGGGTGTGAGAGCAGGGTAGTGAATTAAAATGGCAAGCAACCGAAAGCTCAGGGTCATGCTTGCTCCGCTCAGTCTGCAAGCAACAGTGCAGAGGTAGAGCCAGATGCTGCCAGCATACATATGGAAACTGACTCCATGCTGTCCAGCATATAAGTGAAGCACATTGATAAGGAAAAAGAAGGGGCCAATTAAGGAAAGACCCTTGGGAGACTCCAGAGGTAAGGTGCAAGGATGAGAAGATAAACCACTGCTCCAGATGCTCTTGCTACAAACAGATAGATAAAAAGTTAACCAAGGAAGGGCAGTCCCACTGAGCTGAATAAGAGAGGAGAGGATAGTGAGATCAACCATGTCAAAATTGGAGAAATGTTGAATTGGAGAAGAAGGGAAAATACGTGACAGTCACAGAGGATGTCAGTTGTGACTCTCATAAGGGCCATTTCAGTGCTGTGATCGGGATAGAAACCGATTGGAGAAATTCAAAAAGGGAGAAGCAAGAACGATGGAAATGGGAAGAGAAACAGTGGTAATTTGCTTGGACAGAGCAGTTAAACATAGTTTGTTTGAGGAGGGAGTGATGACAGTGGTTTTGGAAGTTGTGGAGATAGTACCTGAGGAGAGGGAACCATTTACAATGTTAGCTAGCATGGGGACCAGGAGGGGGAATTGAAAGGTCAGCTGTTTCGTAAATATAGGTCAAGGGAAGGAGCAGAGGCTACTGAATGGATGTCCTGGTTTTACTGATAAAAATGTTCATGGGTCCTTACAATTGTTGTTGGAAATGAGAGGCAGGGTAGAGCAGCAAAAGATGTGGTTGGTAGTGAAGAGAGGTCGAAATTATCTTTCAAGATGTGCTGAAGTCCACATCATACTTGGCGATCAACTGAGATGAAATGAGACGGGGGTAAAGGTTTTTCTGGGCAGAATGGCACCATATATGGAGGTAAAGGAATAGTTGATCAAAGCAACTGTTGCAGTAGTATTGTGACAAATAAGAAGAGCGAAGAAAGAAGATGAAACTCTCCAGCTCGGCATCAGACTATCAGAGTGCAGCAGTTTTTTTTTTAATTCATTCATGGGATGTGGGCATCACTGGCTAGGCCAGCATTTATTGCCCATCCCTAATTGCCCTTGAGAAGGTGGTGGTGGGCTGCCTTTTTGAACCGCTGCAGTCCATGTGGAGTAGGTATACCCACAGTGCTGTTAGGAAGGGAGTTCCAGGATTTTGACCCAGCGACAGTGAAGGAACGGTGATATAGTTCCAAGTCAGGATGGCTTGGATGGGAACTTGCAGGTGGTGGTGTTCCCATGCATCTGCTGCTCTAGTCCTTCGATGTGGTAGAGGTCGTAGGTTTGGAAGGTGCTGTCGAAGGAGCCTTGGTGCGTTGCTGCATTGCATCTTGTAGATAGTACACACTGCTGCCACTGTGCATCGGTGGTGGAGGGAGTGAATGTTTGTGGATGGGGTGCCAACCAAGTGGGCTGCTTTGTTCTGGATGGTGTCAAGCTTCTTGAGTGTTGTTGGAGCTGCACCTATCCAGGCAAGTGGAGAGTATTCCATCACACTCCTGACATGTGCCTTGTAGATGGTGGACAGGCTTTGGGGAGTCAAGAGATGAGTTACTCACTGCAGGATTCCTAGCCTCTGACCTGCTCTTGCAGCCACGGTATTTATATGGCTACTCCAGTTCAGTTTCTGGTCAATGGTAGCTGCTAGGATGTTGATAGTGGGGGATTCAGCAATGGTAATGCCATTGAATGTCAAGGGGAGATGGTTAGATTCTGTCTTGATGGAGATGGTCATTGCCTGGCACTTGTGTGGCGCAAATGTTACTTGCCACTTATCAGCCCAAGCCTGGATACTGTCCAGGTCTTGCTGCATTTCTACACGGACTGCTTCAGTATTTGAGGAGTCACGAATGGTGCTGAGCATTGTGCAATCATCAGCGAACATCCCCACTTCTGACCTTATGATTGAAGGAAGGTCATTGATGAAGCAGCTGAAGATGGTTGGGCCTAGGACACTACTCTGAGGAACTCCTGCAGTGATGTCCTGGAGCTCAGATGATTGACCTCCAACAACGACAGCCATCTTCCTTTGCGCTAGGTATGACTCCAACCAGCAGAGAGTTTTCCCCCTGATTCCCATTGACTCCAGTTTTGCTACGGCTCCTTGATGCCATACTCGGTCAAATGCTGCCTTGATGTCAAGGGCAGTCACTCTCACCTCACCTCTTGAGTTCAGCTCTTCTGTCCATGTTTGAACCAAGGCTGTAATGAGGTCAGGAGCTGAGTGGCCCTGGCAGAACTCAAACTAAACATCACTGAGCAGGTTATTGCTAAGCAAGTGCTGCTTGATGGCACTGTTGATGACACCTTCCATCACTTTACTGATGATTGAGAGTAGACTGATGAGGCGGTAATTGGCCGGGTTGGACTTGTCCTGCTTTTTGTGTACAGGACATACCTGGGCAATTGTCCACATTGCTGGGTAGATGCCAGTGTTGTAGCTGTACTGGAACAGCTTGGCTAGGGGCACGGCAAGTTCTGGAGCACAGGTCTTCAGTACTATTGCCGGAATATTGTCAGGAACCATAGCCTTTGTAGTATCCCGTGCCTTCAGTCATTTCTTGATATCACGCGGAGTGAATCGAATTGGCTGAAGTCTGGCATCTGTGATGCTGGGGTCTTCAGGAGGAGGCCGAGATGGATCATCAACTCGGCACTTCTGGCTGAAGATTGTTTCTAATGCTTCAGCCTTATCTTTCGCACTGATGTGCTGGGCTCCCCATCATTGTGGATGCGGATATTTGTGGAGCCACCTCCTCCAGTTAGTTGTTTAATTGTCCACCACCATTCATGACTGGATGTGACAGGACTGCAGAGCTTAGATCCGATCCGTTGGTTATGGGATCGCTTAGCTCTGTCTATTGCATGGTGCTTACGCAGTTTGGCACGCAGATCGTCCTGTGTTGTAGCTTCACCAGGTTGACACCTCATTTTGAGGTTTGCCTGGTGCTGCTCCTGGCATGCCCTCCTGCACTCTTCATTGAACCAGGGTTGGTCTCCTGGCTTGATAGTAATGGTAGAGTAGGGGATATGCCAGGCCATGAGGTTACAGATTGTGGTTGAGTACAATTCTGCTGCTGCTGATGGCCCACAGCACCTCATGGATGCCCAGTTTTGCATTGCTAAATCTGTTCACAATCTATCCCATTTAGCACGGTGATAGTGCCACACAACACGATGGACAGTATCCTCAATGTGAAGGCGGGACTTTGTCTCCACAAGGACTGTGCAGTGGTCACTCCTACCAATACAGTCATGGACAGAAGCATCTGCGGCAGGCAGATTGGTGAGGACAAGATCAAGTATATTTTTCCCTCTTGTTGGTTCCCCCCCACATGCCACAGACACAGTCTAGCAGCTATGTTCTTTAGTACTCAGCCAGCTGGGTCAATAGTGGTGCTACCGAGCCACTCTTGGTGATGGACATTGAAGTCCCCCACCCAGAGTACATTTTGTGCCCTTGCCACCCTCAGTGCTTCCTCCGAGTGGTGTTCAACATGGAGGAGTACTGAGTCATCAGCTGAGGGAGGGCGGTAGGTGGTATTCAGTAGGAGGTTACCTTGCCCATGTTTGACCTGAGGCCATGAGACTTCATGGGGTCCGGAGTCAATGTTGCAGGACTTGCAGGGCAACTCCCTCCCTACTGTAGACCACTGTCCCGCCACCTCTGCTGTGTCTGTCCTGCCGGTGGGACAGGACATACCCAGGGATAGCGATTCCAGTGTCTGGGACATTGTCTGTAAGGTATGATTCCGTGAGTATGACTATGTCAGGCTGTTGCTTGACTAGTGTGTGGGACAGCTCTCCGAACTTTGGCAATAGTCCCCAGATGTTAGTAAGGAGGACTTTGCAGGGTCGACAGGACTGGGTTTGCCGTTGTCGTTTCCGGTGCCTAGGTCGATGCCGGGTGGTCCGTCCGGTTTCATTTCTTTTTATTGACTTTGTAGCGGTTAGGTACAACTGAGTGGCTTGCTCGGCCATTTCAGAGAGCATGTAAGAGTTAACCACATTGTTCTGCTCCATGCAAAGTTCTCCATGTTCTCCTCCATGCAAAGTCTGTGGTGTTACCACAGTGGTACATGGTATACAATAAGTTGGCCTATGGACAGGCCTTTATTGGAGAGGAAGTCAATAATACTCACACCTTTCTACCAGGAAAAACATGTACACAGCTCTTCCAAAAGCCAATGAAAATTCATATATTAGAAAAGAGGTGAGTAGGCAGTCAGTTTTTTTTCATATTATGAAAAACTTAAAGGCAGTACAGCAGAGTGCATGTGTACTTTTAAACTTAATGCTTTAAGTTTACACATTCAGCTTCACACTAGTGCACAATATTAGCTTCTCCTTAAAAATCATTAGCATTATACTGCAGGCTTGGTGCTTTTAAGATGCAAGAGATTGCATCAGACTAATGCCCAAACATGCAAGAATAACTGGAGCATATGATCTTAAATGAGAGAGCATTAGCTTAAGCAGAGGGGATAATACTTCTTCCAGTTCTGCCCTGCTAGTTACAATCTGCTTCACTAACCTGTACAAATACGTTTTACCAGAGGATTTTCCAAGCATGAATGATACTGCAAAAATCTAGAAGGTTTTGTAAACCCTTCAGATAACAATCAGTCGTGCTAAAACCCCATACTGCTCCATTCTGAAAATCTAAGTGCACTGCTGATGATAATGGTGTGATTAATTAATGCTGATAGAAGCTTTTACCGTGTAAATAGTATTATTCAGCTATATGTTTCCCAGGCTTACTCAATTAATAATAAATTAAACGTGCAGTGTTTGAATTAGGCTAAACAAGAGTTTACCTGTGGGAAGATTTACTGTGTGTTAAGTGGCAACAAAATTGATTTTAAAAACTGTCTGTTTGGTCAGTATGTGAAGGGGAAAGACATTGTTCTCACAGGTGAGACTTTGGGGACAATTTTAACAAAACCTGTCTGGTGAGAATGGGGCAGATGGAGTTAAAATGGGCTGAATTTTGTGGAGGCGGCAGAGGTGCTGCTGCCAGAGCTGAAAGTCGGAAACGACCCCATGGGACCCAGGGAGGCATATTGCCAGCAGCAGCCAATTAAGGATGGCGGCCCACCTCCAGGAGCTGCCAGCCTTCTGACCAGGCTTTGCAGCTTCACCGCTAACATTGGCCATTGCTAAGGCTGCAACACAGGGAAAGGGCGCCTCAATGGCCAGGTGCCCTTGAAGGAAGGTAAGTGGGGTTGGGGAATACCTAGGCCAGGCAGGCAGGCCCTGGTGATCGGGGTGGGGAGGGAGATCGTTGACCACTAGTAGTGCGTGGCTACGAGAGCAGCCATTGCCACTGGGAGGGCATGGAGTTCCCATAAAGGAGGGCCTCAACCCCCACCCCCAGAATCTGCTGGGCAGTCTCCCCATATGGCAGCAGGCCTCCAAAGTGGGCAAAATGCCTGTGGAGGTGGGAATTGGCCCTTAACTGGCCACTTAAGTGGTTCAGTTAGCCTCCCGGTGGGCTGTCAATCTGGCAACTTTCCCGCTGCAATGTCATTTTGCCAGCCCACCGGGAGCCAGCATCGATTACCCACCACCACCACCCACACCCGCTCCGAACGCCTTCCCGTGCCATTTTCCCAGCCTTCTTGCCTCCCAGCCCATTCTGAAAGGGCCCAGAAAATTCCAACCACATAGCAAAAATCGACTTACTGCTCCCTTTCTGCCAGAAGCCCATCCAGTGCCAATTTAACTCTTGAACAGACTCAAGTAGCAAATGCACTTATCAGAACCAGAGTACCTTGTTAGAAATGCTTATCAGAGTTCTATGATTTAATTCAAATCTCAATGCAATTTTAACTGGGTGGGCCAGAAGTCCTGCCCAATAACTAAACCTCATGAAACTGGCTTCACAAAGCACTACATAAACTGGCACTCAGCTGCAAGCATTCAGATCATAGGCGTCTATATTTCAAAGGCAGTTCTGAGCTTACAGATAGCTTGACCCAATCTTTATTAGGAGGGGGTGTTTCCAAGCTGAAGGAGGAATGGAATTTTAACTTCAAAGCATGTGTGGTTTCCTTTTTAACAGGTTCCCCACCTGAAGCCAGCTTTGTCTCCCTGACAGACGGGGAACAGTACAGACGAAGCTGCTTGGGGTAGAGATAATTGGGCGGGTGGAATGGTGGTTACAGTGTAGTTTAGAGGGTCAGGCGTGGTCAAGGAGAGATTGGGGGCAGAGATGGGAGGTCAGGGATGGAGGGGGGCATTTCTGATTATATTGGGCTGGATTTTATAGGGGCCTTGACAGCAGGAGCCGTGCCAGGGGGGCATGATGATTGCCCCAGATGAGGCCCGCCACAATCTTCGATGCAGGAAGGGCCTGTCCCAATCTTGCCGGTGGCGACGAGGCCTTGTGGCGGCCCCCCTGCCGTTCGGCAATGGGACCGTAATTTAAATATTCAAATAAATTTACTTATCTTAGTTAATGACGTTCCCGTCGCCTCCTGAAGTGTCGCTGTGAGCTTCATCCCGGCGGCTGGCATTACCGTGCCTTCATATCCCCATCCGGGGAAATGAGGTGCAACACCTGTGGGGAGGGAGGCGGGGGGGAGGTAAATTTCTCAATGCGGGAGGGGAGGGAGTGGGGTCAAACTATTCTGATTGGTGGAGGGATGGCGGGAAGGGGTAAATTTAAAAGTTTGTGAATTTTGTGGGGGGAAGGTCAGGTACAGAATGTAAGTAATTGTGGGGGGGGAGAATGCAAGGAATGAGTGTATTGTTAATGGGGCATGTGTGGGAGAGGGGCTTGAATCATTTATTAAGTTTTTACTTTACTTTTGTCGTGCATATAACTGTAAACATTTAAATTAAATGTAAGGGCTGGAAGTCCTTTAAAAATGGTGCCAGCGCCCGCGCAGTGATGCTGGATGCTGTTGCCAGGGACGGCTCGCCCACCCCTCCCCGTTATTGGGGGGTGGGGGGGGTCCGCCCCGGCCACGTTAATGAGCTGCCGCATATAATATCGCAGCAGCTCCACGGAGTAAAACCCGTGTGTGCGGGCCGCCATCTACTAACGGCTGCCGCCATAGTCGGTGGCGGCAACATAAAATCCAGCCCATTGAGTGGATAACAGGTTTGCTTGGGGTGGGGGGGGGGGGGGTGGCGGGGGGTGTGCTGCCATGTGAAAGCACTCCCGTTCCTCCTGGCCCACAAACAGTGCTGAAAAGCCTCTTCCATGCCATGCCTTGTGTCTTTGCCTACCTTTGGCTGCCAGGAAAACTGGCTGGCCAGCATTAAAGCTGGAAGAGAGATAATATCTGAGGCAGGCTGCCTCATTCTGATATTTAAATGAGTGATTTGCCTCCTGGGAGTGGCTTGGTCACCCACACCCAGTCCCACCCCTGTTAAAACCAGAAGTGGGCAGTTTTGAGGTGGGTTGGGTTCATGTTTGAGATTTTTTTTATGTGTTAACTTCCCACCCAACGCAAACCCACCCATTTTTTGGAAGTTAAAATTCCTCACCTTGTGTCTGATTTTTCTTTTGCCTTCCTCACCCTGTTTAAGCACCACTGCCATCTTTACTTCTTTGCTTTGGATAGAGGTATAGTTAAAAGATGAGGAGCAGCAGCAGAAACAGACTCAACAACTAGGACGAGTAGTAGGGCCGGTTAGAAGACAGCAAATGAGGGGGGGCAGCTTGTAGAATGCCTTTCCCAGCCCACAGGCTCTAAAGGCCAAAAGCATCCTGGAATGCAATGAGGAGCTGTGCATGAGGGAGGTTGAAATTCACCAGGAAGGTTGTTGTTGATCTCTTCAGCCTGTTGCAGCTGGAGCTGCTGCTGGACCAGGAGGACATACTTTGCCAGTGACAGTCAAAGTCACCATCATGCTTAACATTTTTCAACTCAAGCTGCTTCCAGGCTGCGACAGGGTACATCACCTGCATCTCCTAGTGTGCAGTGTGCAGCACGTCAAGATCACTGCGTCAAGATCACTGATGCTCTCTGCACCAGAGACAACCAATGTATAAACTTCAACACAGATGCCAACAGCGAGAATGAGTGAGCTCTGGCATTTGCAGCAGCGGCTGTCTTCCCTCATGTCCAGACATAGTTAGCTGCATTCATGTAGCTATCAGGACACCAGAAGACAAGCCAAGAGCTTTTATGAACACGGAAGGCTTCCACTCCAACAATGTTCAACTGGTGCGTTACCACCGCAGAGGGATAATGAAAGTCTGGGCCAGTTTTGCTGGAAGCTGTCACAAGATAATCATCTGCCCCCACCACTACTTTTTCACCTAGGAACATCAAAGGGTGGCATCTAGAAGACAAGGGGTACTTCCTGCATACATGGCTGATAATACTTCTCCACAACTGCACTGTGCCTGATCAGCACAGGAGCTATCAGAATCTTGCTCAGATGGAGTGGGCAGTGTCATAGTAGTTTGCTACATTCTGCACACCCTGGCAGTACAAGAATGATTACATTTGGAGGAGGAAGAGCAACAGGAGAAGGAATCACCTGACAAGGAAGAAATGGATGAAGTTGAGGGAAAAACCACAAGAAGGAAGGGCATCACAATGCACAGCAGAGAAAGATGTCAAGGGTCAGTCAATTGCACAGCACTTTCCATGACGTACCCATTCCCCTGAAAACCTACTGGGAGTCCCTCCTTCATTCACAGTCCTTGTTACATCCTTCATCACTCCCTTTATCCTATAATAAAGAGTATTGAAACCACCTTCTATACCAATAATATACTGACATTTCAGACTCAGAAACTTCTATGAAAAGACTCTGCAGACCGTGGTGCCAAATGTGTTGTACTTGATGGTGAGGGGACAGAGTTTTAATGGGGGCCAAATCCACCTTGGGTACTGAATCAGCCTGCTTCTTGCAAACAAGAAATCAAAGTGACTCCTGACAATGCAGAGTGTGTTCAGAACGATCGCAGGCGTCATCAATGCGTGAGAACATTTGCCAGCCTGCCAGTATGAATGCACGCATGACGTCACCACCACTCAATAGCCATCTCTATTCACCCGACTCCATTCACCTGAACAGTAACCTGCTCCCTCCCACCATCCCTGCTTCAATCGCTGCTTCACCCAGCTTAACCCCCGTCACGCTGCTCCCTTCCCTCAGCCATTCACTTCCCCCCCAACACACAGCTACTCGCTCCTGCCCGAGGAGCCGCTCTACCCTCGGCCACTCGCTCCAGGTGTCCACGCTTCCCCGCCCCCCTCAGCCATTCGCTCCCGCCCTTGACACTTCCTCCCTCTTCTTCCCCACCTTAGCCGCTTTCTCCAGACCTCGCTACTGCTCCCCCACTCCCACTCCTCTGGGCCAATCGTTCCCCGCTCCTTGCTTCCCCTGCCCCTCAACCCGCTCTTTGGCCGCTCACTCCCCACCGCCCCCTCCAGCCATTAGCTCCAGGCCGTGCTGCTTCCCTCCTCTCGCCCACTCGCTCCTACGTCAGCCTGTGACCCCTAGTGGCCCACCTTGCTTCTTCGGGTGGCGCAGCAGAAAATGATCCAATGTGGGAGCGAGTGGCAGTGAGGATGGAAGTGGTGCGGTCTGGAGCTAGCAGCTGGAGGGGGGGCGGGGGGTGAGGGGGAGCATGCGAGTGGCTGCAGAGTGTGGCTAAGGGAAGGCAGTGGGGAGCCAGCGGTGAGAAGATGGGCACAGGAGAAAGCGGCAAAGAGAAGCGCAATGGCAGGAGTGAGTGGGGGACTGTTGGGGGTGGGATGGAGGCAGCAATGGCAAACATTGAGGGGATTTTCGGGTTGCATTTGTTTTTTGTGATAAATTGAGTAGCGCCATCTTTAATCCTGGCAGCGGCCTGAAATGTCACACTCAGTGATGTTTCAGTGGGAGAGACTGCATTTGTGCATGTGCTAGTATTGCGCCACCTAGTGGTTGCATTGACAGCAATTGCAGCCACAAGAAATCGTGAGCGAATCAAACCATTTTGATGGTTGAGCTTTATTAGCCTCTCACAGGTGAGCATCCCATTAATTTTCTGATATTATTAGGCGGATCGCTAATGAGCAGGATATCCAGCAGGTCCAGAGTCATGAAAAGAGAGTAGCAGCTCTTAAAGTGTAGATGTCGGGTAAACGTTGCAGCACTGTGTGGTCACATTGAGTATCAGCAATGTCCTAAGGAAGAGCACCACGATTCTCAGGGCAACCCTGGAGATTTTGGTGCAGAAACTAAGGGCATGCGTGGACCTCCTGTTCCGCTCAACAAAGACACACATTCAGGCAAACCATGTGGTAGGCCTGGAAGGATATCTCAAAGCTCGTTAGTGGCATAAGCCTGACCACCCCCCACCCCCGCCCCGCACAAGGCTTCAATGCTGCAAGGGGTGTAACCTTCTCATACGTTTGGCCAAGGTAGGAAATATTTCTTATCATGTCTCCTCTGCATTACACCTTGCCACATCACTTCCCCAACAGTATTCCAAGCGCTCCCAACCCCCTCCACACCTGCTTATAATCTAATGAGCAATGAGCTTTCCTACCTCTAACTTGCAGCTGAACTATCATCAGCTACTTATACCCTCACAGCAAGCACATGCTGCATAATGCTGTCACATGGTTCCACAAAGAAAGCTATGCACTCTTTTCTTGTCCTTACCACCACATATCACCCTCCTTCTTCTTTCCTGTTCTGTAATGCCTTCCCACACTGCCCACTGCTTACTCTATGTAACATGTCAGAATGCCTCACAACAAATCTCCAGAAAAATCTTCCTTCTTTCTACAAGATAAGTTGGCATGCAATGCCAAGGAGCTGGCAAGAACAGGACTTGCTCACATGTAAGTCCTGAATACAATGGAGCAGTAAGTCCTAGATATTCAGGGCACAGGCATCAGTGATGGAGAGGTGAGATCAGCAGGGTCTGTTATTTGTTCTCTTCCATTTGACTTTGACATGTATCTGTTTCAGGGAGCTGCCTAAATTGTTGATGCCTCACCGTTCCCACATGTGTGAGAGTCTCTAACGTACCCAATATTTGTGATTCAATTCATCATTTCTTCTACGTCCAGCTTCCTTTGGAGCATTGGCCCTTTAGAAGTCAATAGGCCTGAATTTAACTCTGTGTAAGTGAATGGGTTTTGACTGCATTAAAAACGGGCCCAATGAGCTGAGCCAGGCTTGACAGCTTTCATTGTCACCTCCTTAGACCTCAGGTCTAGGGTGGAGCTGTTTGCCCACCTTATCCATTTTATTTGATTTGGAAGGGGGCGGGACTATCAGCAGCAAAAAACTTGCATTGATAAAGTGCCTTGAATGCAGATAAATTTCTGAAGATGCTTCACAGAAGCATAATCAGCCACAAAAGAAAGCTAAGCCAAACAGTGAGCACATTACTACACCGGCACATGTATTTCCTCGGACCTACATGCAACATATCCATCTGCCAATATCTTTGTGGTTTTCAGATCAACATAACTACATTCCCAGATCTGCCGGAAGGGGTTAATCTCAGTTGAACATATCCATTTCTCTGGAGTTAGCTGTCCAATGTGTATTTTGCTGGAGTTTATTTTATCCTAATTTTCCCCTTGCACACCAAAGTTTCCCCCCACCCCCTCCCCCGCCCCCGAGTTCAGGCTTAATTTGGAATAATATCAATTTCAGGGATCCAAATTCAAATCATAATGCTGATAGAATTGGAACACTTGTCTATATTTCCATGCTCCTGATTATTTTGTTAAAATTTGCTTAGAAAAATTGAGCAAATATCTCCAACAATTAGCTTGACGCTGTTGCAGTTTTTAGCATGTATCTATACTTGTGGAACTTTGCAAATTCCTAGCAGGCACAGAATTATACTGCAATTTACTCCTAATCGTCACAGTTTAATTCTTCCAAATTGTACTGGAACGTGTAATAGAAATAGAAATAGCGAAAACAACCCCTTCAATTAGATTAGCAATCACTGATTTTCTGTCATCTACATTCTCAAATATCGGAATCAATGTATTTGTTAATGTTAACTATTTACTGCAGGAGAACTTGGAAGATAGTGTGGGGCAGTATTTAAAGTGCAGGCTTATCCTGCACGTGCTAAGAGTTTGATTTTTTTAAGACTTAACATTCCTTGACCTTTGCAAAAAATAAAAAAAGTGTGTTTTTGGTTAAATCGTTATGGCATCCATAAAAGTAACTTGTAGCAGAAGGCAATTTCCTTCTATGTCGGATTGGAAAAAATATAACAAGCCCGTTTGCTTTATATTCACTGCCCATTTTAAATATTAACCCTAAATTATAGATGTTAGTTTTGGGCTCATATGGGCATATATTGCCTTAGCCCTTTGAGCCACAAGTAGACTATAACTCCTCTAAACCATCCATTATTCTTTATTTATTCCACATATGCAGTAGTGACGACAAGGAGACTTGACGCTGTTATTTTGACTCCGCTGCAGTCATTCATGCACAGCACCCACTGCAGTCAAACAGTGGCACTATTATGATATCACACCGTCTGCCTGCCAGTTCCAAAATTAACATCAGAAATATTTAAGAAAAGCAGCCGAGAATTTTGTTAGTGTTCTTTTTGTTGCACGCGTATATAATAATCAACTCTCACAGCTATGTCCAGAGATTTTTTTTCTATCTCTTAAATGACCATTTTTAAAATTATGTTTAACTTTACACTCTTTGAAGTCCAAGAAACAGTGACAGCACAATAATAATGAAACTGAGATATGAAGAAGCACTTTCATTACTCAAACTTTAAGGGCATTTAAGTGGTCATTGGATAGACATATGGATGAAAATGGAATAGTGTAGGTCAGATGGTTTCACAGGTCGGCGCAACATCGAGGGCCGAAGGGCCTGTACTGCGCTGCAATGTTCTATGTTCTATGTTCTAAAAGTTAACAATGTATACCAGCAAATCTTTCATAGCATTGCTCATGGTAAGTCAGGGGATACACTGTTTTATAGTGACAGAAGCATTAATCATGAAACACACAACAGGTTCATTTATACAAAATTATTCTGGTAAAAATTTCCCAATGGCTTCATAAATTGGTCACATGGAAAGTTGAAAGGAAGAGATTCAAGTAACCAACTGTGAGGTAAGGGATGACTTTTGAGGAGGTTTTTAACAGTGGAGACAGAGCTACAGAGGCAGATAGATTTAGGGAGAGTTCCAGAGTAAGAATCAGGCAACTTTGTGGAGGGGAATGAGGGATAAGTGTTCATAGGGGCAGTTAGTTTTGGAATCAAGGAGGTTGGGGCTGTTCTTTCCCAATAGGATCATGTTGAAGTAATAAATGATTTTAGTTGAGGAGAAAAGCACAGTAGTATTTCATGTGGTCAAGCTAGATTGGTAGAGGGGAAGGGAATCTGGCTGGTAACAGAGACAAGGAAGTGCTCAGAGATTTCATTACCAATGATTAAGACCTTGAGTGAAGAGTAGCCAGGAATGATAATGAAGTTGAGTGGGTTGGCAAGGATATAAGCAGAGGGTGATATTAAGGGAGCACAAGAACACAAGGAGAGGTGAGGTGAAGGTTGATCTGAGTCACTTGCAGTATTGGTTGAGGGAAGACATTTAGGTAAGGAATTCAGTGTGGGGCTTGGGGACATGGTAGCCAACAAGATTTTGAAAGAGGTGTGAGGGATGAAGAGAGAGGCAGGTTCTGAAAGGAGGAGATGGTGACAGAGGAGCGTTAGGCGAAGGGCAAGGTGAAACTTGAGGATAAGGTCCTCGCTGCTATCATATTGCATTGTTGCCAACAGCTCGTATGGAATGCGAACATCAGCATTTTAGGCCGTCATTTGCGCTGTGTGATTCAGAATCAAAATGCTCACTTATTCTGGGAGTTTAAGTCTTGCTGTTATTATCCACAGTTTTTATCTTTTGCCCATGCACAAGAGGAGACATTATGTCTGAAATTATGGGGATTGTTCATTGTTACACCATCCTAGTGAGTCCATAGGATATGCTCCACTTTTTCCTTCAAGAGAAAGCCTACTCCAAACACATTCCACGCCCAAAGTTTTTCATCTACGGTTACAGTGACAGCTCATTCTGGGAGCTCCAAAATTTTGAATACTGGTTCTCAGGAAGAAGGGTGACACTTCACTCAATTCTAAATGAAGCCTGATTGAGTATTTTTGTGTTAATTGGAGGGTTCAATTTAAAAGCTCCAAGTGAGTGAGCCGGTTGGGCTGCCGTGGACTGATGATCCACAGGTTTGATTTCTCACTCTTCTGTGTTCCCTGTATTGGCCATACCTTTCTGAAGCTAGGTGACAGCTCAGAATGAAGGAGGGAAAACTGATGTAGTACCTTTCCTGGGCTACTTTAGCCTATTGCCTGCCAGCAATTTCAGTGCAGTATTACCAAACTTGTCACCCACTAAAATTAAATGTGAGTCAAATCTGCTTGCAAAGTGTTGGTATTGCAGGTCCGCACCAAGCTCCGGTGCTGATGCACCTTCCGTGTTGGTTACCAGTTATTTCCATGGCAATGTGGCTCATTGCACATAACCACAGGTACATTGACGTTGCCAATGGAGGAAATGAGGGAGGAACCCAAGTAGTCCTCAGAGAAGGGCCTGCGCTTTGAGGATGCAGCATTGCATGACTCCTGCACACCTTTCCACCAGTGCTGATATACACACCTTGGTAGGTCCAGTGGCACATGGTGGCCTGGTAAATGAGGTAACTTCCCTGTGGGCTTGGGGGATTGCGTGGGCAATCTGAGCTCCAGTGCTAGGCTTGGATCCAAGGCCTCTTGTAGGACCAGCAGTAGACACTGCTGCTGGTGGTGCTGCTGATACTACTGAGCTGTCAGCCCTCTGATTGGCAGGCAGCTGTTGGAGGTGGGATTCCTATCTTCAAAGGGAGGAGGATCCCAGTGCCGGGCAATTATGTGCCTGAGCACCATTAAATCACGCCGGTGAGGGAGGGGGGGCTCCGACAGGCTGATGCGGGGTTCCCCTCGCCATTTCGGCCCGGCACTGGCAGCCCCGCCATCATGACAAAATCCAGCCCTCGATGTGAGCAGGAGCAGGTACTGGAGACAGGGACAGCAGTGCAGAGTCCCAGTCAGAGGGTGCAGGACACTTCAAGCTCAACTCAGCTGGACACAGATGCTGAGCCTCGGGGGTCATACACTAAAAAGGTACTTGTGGAGCAGCAATGGGAAATGCGTGCGCTTCAATCTGAATTTCCAAAGACAGTGCGCACACTTGCACAGAAAATGGATGAGTGCATTGATATCTCAGGCATTTGCACTGATGTCCACCTCCATTGAAAGAGTGGCCACCTGCATGGAGAATCAGACGTGGCAGGCCATCCAGTGCATTCTGGTCCACAACAGTAGCCTGCATACTCTAGCTGCTAGTTTACACAACATCAATCAAAGCCTTGCCTTGGTGGCTGACCGCCACACTCATCTGCAGCCAAGTGTTCTCTCACTCTTGGTTAGCAGGGAAGTGGAAGTGGACCCTGAGAGGGAAGATACAGAAAGGGTTCATGGATCTTCTCAAGGCACCCCCAAGTCTCAGCCCTTGCCCTTCCCCCACTCTGACAGAGCTGCTGCGCTGCCTCCTTCCCTGATGACGGAGTCTGCCGCTGCACCGGTACAGGTGGGTCAGTCTTTGGCAGGGCCTGCAAGGGCTCCAAAAGCCAAAGGGCGTCAGTCACAGGCATCTCATATCGGAGCAGGGGAATGAGCAGCCTGCCTCTAGCTCTGCTGAAGCCACAGGGGTAGCACCACATAGAAGTAATAGAAAGCAGAATAGGGAAAGACCTTACTTAGTAGCACAAAGGGATTCACCTGGTTGCTTAATACATTGTTGCTGTTCCATTGGTTATCTTTATTTGAATGAAAGAGTTTATGTGAACTACTCATTATCATGCCCTCGACTTTGTTGCATCTCCTGTTGACCCTTGTCAGTTTCCTCCTGGTGAATGGAATGATCAGCTTTGATGAGGAGGAAAGGCTGTGAATGTGATGGTTGGCTGGCTGACTGTAAGCAGGATATTGGGTGTGGGGAGGTGAGAGTTGCACATGGGGTCTAGATGGAAAGCTCGCAATGCTGCTCGCATACTTTTCAAGTGAAGCATGTCTGGATGAGAGCATTGTGGGCTTCAGTGGCAGACAGGTCCTTCTCTTCTTCATCTTCCTCCTCTTCCGAGGATGCAGGGCAATCTCCACCTTCCTCTTCCGTCAGCTCCAGTCCTCTCTGCAGGGCCATGTTATGAGGGGTACAACAGACCACAACATATTGAAGGGCGCCCCCAATCTGTCAAGACAGCGGAACCTCATTTTGAGCAAGTCAATGGCTGTTCTGGTGATGACATGGCCCCTGTTGTACCTCTCCTGTGCCTCTGTTATTGGGTTCCTCACTGGCATATCCCTCCTCTCCCTGGAGCCGACCCTTATGGCTGTCTGGTGGAAAGGACACCTGCGGAACTTGAGACTGGCAACGGATGAAAGAGTAATGGCAGTTCCCTGGATACGTGGTGCAGGCTTGCATTATGTTCTTGCAGAGGTCACAGATCAGTTACACATTAAGGGATTGGAAGCCCTTCTGGTTAACAAAAATGCCTGGTTGATATGATGGCACCTTGATTGCCACATGGCAGATAGATATTGGAATTTTAAGTAACATTTCAAGATTTGCCAATATACGAAGCTTGGACGTGTGGCAGACAGCAAGGAGGATACCAATCAACTGCAACAGGAATAGATGGGCTATCAGAATGCGTAGACAAGAGGCAGAATTTAATACAGAGAAATGTGAGGTAATGCATTTTAGGAAAAGGGATAGGGAAGGCAATATAGACTCTAAAGAGTGTACAGGGACAGTGGGACCTGGGGGGTTCATGTGTATCAATCTTTGAGGTGGCAGGACACATTGAAAGAGTAGTTAGCAAAGCGCATGGGATCTTGGACTTCATAAATAGAGGTATTGAGTACAAAAGCAAGGAAGTTATGCTGAACCTTTATAACGAGCTTATAGGCCACAACTAGAATAATGCCTCCAGTTCTGGTCACCATACTTTAGGAAGGACATGAGGGTCCTTGAGAGGGTGCAGAGGAGATTTACCAGAATGGTTCCAGGGATGAGGGATTTTAGCTACAAAGTTAGGTTGGAAAAGCACTTGGAGCAAAGGAGATTGAGGGGAGATTTGATAGAGGTGTACAAGATTATGACAAGTCTAAATATGGTAGACAAAGAAAAACTGTTCCCATTAGCTGATGGTACAAGGACTAGGGAACATAGATTTAAGGTTTTGGGCAGGAGACGCAGAGCTTGTGAGGAAGAACTTTTTTACGCAGCAAGTGGTAATGACCTGGAACTTCCTGCTTACAAGACTGATGGAAGCGGAGACAATGAATGATTTCAAAAGGAAATTGGATGGGTACTTAAGGGAAATAAATTTACAAGACTATGGAGATAGAGCGGGCGAATGGGACTGATTAGATTGTTCTACAGAGAGCTGGCATGGACTCAATGGACCGAATGGCCTCCTTCTGTGCCATTATGACTCTATGTGCCATCTATGACCCTCTGGACCTGTGAAAATCCTGTGAGGGAAGCATAGCCGACAGTCCTCTGGGTTTGACTGGCCTCATTCCTCTCAAAATGAATATAGTTGGAGGCCTTGGCAAACAGAGCATCAGTGTCCTGGGTGATGCAGTTGTGGGCTGCAGATTGTGAGGTCCTACAGTTGTCACCAGCTGATCCCTGGAAGGACCTGGGCACAAAGAAATTGAAGACTGTGATCACCTTGACAACCATGGGCAATGGGTGGTCACTTGCTGCTTTTGGGTGGAGGTCTGCTTCCAAAAGGCTGCACGTGTCTGCGACCACCTGCTGTGAGAGTCTGGGCCTTCTGAGGCACTGTTGCTCGGAGAAGTCAAGGAAGCTGACCTTTGGCCTGTAGGCCCTGTTCTAGGGGTATTGCCTCATTCGATATGCAGCCCTGTGTCCATCCCTTCTGTTACATCCAGCTGTATGTGGCTTTGGAGGAGGCAGCTGCTGCTGGAGTTGCTGCCCCTGTCGATGTGGCTGCTGAGCTGGAGCAAGCTGTATCTCCTGCTCAGAGGTCCAAGCAACTGAAGAATAGGTAGCCCCCATGTTACAGGCAAGATGTTGAGATTGATCTCAGTGGAATCCAAGGCACTTGATAGTAAGTGGATAAAGTGGCTAATCACTGAGAAATCATTGAATTTAGGCTGAAAGAATTGCTGTTGTCAGCCCTAGCCTTTCACTGTGGCTGACCACAGGGTTGCAGATTGCAGCCTTCACACTGTTGATGTCAGATCAGTTTCACTCAACAATGAGCACGGTTTTGTGACGGGTAGGTCGTGCCTCACAAACCTTATTGAGTTTTTCGAGAAGGTGACCAAACAGGTGGATGAGGGTAAAGCAGTGGATGTGGTGTATATGGATTTCAGTAAGGCGTTTGATAAGGTTCCCCATGGTAGGCTATTGCAGAAAATACGGAAGTATGGGGTTGAAGGTGATTTAGAGCTTTGGATCAGAAATTGGCTAGCTGAAAGAAGACAGAGGTTGATGGCAAATGTTCATCCTGGAGTTTAGTTACTAGTGGTGTACCGCAAGGATCTGTTTTGGGGCCACTGCTGTTTGTCATTTTTATAAATGACCTGGAAGAGGGTGTAGAAGGGTGGGTTAGTAAATTTGCGGATGACACTAAGGTCGGTGGAGTTGTGGATAGTGCCGAAGGATGTTGTAGGGTACAGAGGGACATAGATAGGCTGCAGAGCTGGGCTGAGAGATGGCAAATGGAGTTTAATGCGGAAAAGTGTGAGGTGATTCACTTTGGAAGGAGTAACAGGAATGCAGAGTACTGGGCTAATGGGAAGATTCTTGGTAGTGTAGATGAACAGAGAGATCTTGGTGTCCAGGTGCATAAATCCCTGAAGGTTGCTACCCAGGTTAATAGGGCTGTTAAGAAGGCATATGGTGTGTTAGCTTTTATTAGTAGGGGGATCGAGTTTCGGAGACACGATGTCATGCTGTAGCTGTACAAAACTCTGGTGAGACCGCACCTGGAGTATTGCGTGCAGTTCTGGTCACCGCATTATAGGAAGGATGTGGAAGCTATGGAAAGGGTGCAGAGGAGATTTACTAGGATGTTGCCTGGTATGGAGGGAAGGTCTTACGAGGAAAGGCTGAGGGACTTGAGGTTGTTTTCGTTGGAGAGAAGGAGGAGAGGTGACTTAATAGAGACATATAAGATAATCAGAGGGTTAGATAGGGTGGATAGTGAGCGTCTTTTTCCTCGGATGGTGATGGCAAACACGAGGGGACATAGCTTTAAGTTGAGGGGTGATAGATATAGGACAGATGTCAGAGGTAGTTTCTTTACTCAGAGAGTAGTAGGGGCGTGGAACGCCCTGCCTGCAACAGTAGTAGACTCGCCAACTTTAAGGGCATTTAAGTGGTCATTGGATAGACATATGGATGAAAATGGAATAGTGTAGGTCAGATGGTTTCACAGGTCGGCTCAACATCGAGGGCCGAAGGGCCTGTACTGCACTGTAATGTTCTAATTCTAATTCTAATAATTCTAATGAGTTCCTGCTGTGCACCCGCCTTCCCCAATCTGGTGAGGTGTGGACATAGCGCGGAACCTGTGCGTTGGGTGGGAAAGAACAAATCCCGGGTTAAAAAGGCTCTTAAATAGCCTTTTTAATTGGCTCAATTGCTTTCACCACCAGACCCAAGTGGGTTCCCTGCTGACCTCGGAACTCATCCTGGGGAAAGCCGGAAGATACAATTCAACCCACTGTCAATTTCAGGAGATTCAACACCCTGTACGCAACTAAACCCACCTCCACTTGACATGGAAGCTCCCCACCCCACCACCCTCCGCCCCTCCCCCCCTCGCTGGCCACGTTTCTGTCAGTTTCAGATGAGGTTATGAATGGCAAGGGCTTTGTTTGCAAGTAAGCAAACATTGTGGAGGGATGTGTGGAGTTGGTGCTGATTGTTGATCCAACAATGGGGTCAGGGAGCATGGCAGTAGAAGAAGTGAGCAAGATTGATAGGAGGCAGGAGCGTGGATTGCAGGGTGAGATGGTCGTTGAGAGCAGAGTGGGACAATTTGGGGACCTCCGTTGAGAGAGTCTGTGACAGATCCCATTGTGGGGTCTAGAAGAATACTGAAGGGTGTGCAAACTGGCACCATGCATTCAGACTTGGGACCACTGTAGGCCATGATTTCTAAGGGTGGAAAAAGCAATCAAGGGCGATATGCTCCTGGAGGGGAAGATGAAAAATAGTATGGCTGAGAGAGAGGGGCAAGTAATTATTTGGTGCGTTTTCAAGCATAATATAATCCTGTTCCTTGCTTTTTTAAAAATTATTTCACTCTGCAGCTCCCACAACTAGCTGGCAAATCAATTTTGAGGAAGGACTGAAAAGGAAAATAGGATTAATGTGCTTGGATCTAGAGCAGCAGCCAAGATGCACACACAAATAGACAGCTATGGAGAGAAATCTAAGTTACATGCATTTTAGCCCAGAGGTGTGTTGCTTGCAAGAGGGCTGTGGTTTTTGGTAGCTTGTTGGGCTTTGAGTATGCACTCTTGTTCTTCCATGTTTCCTGAATCATATACTTTTATTTTCTGTCAGGTTCCCACCCACAAGCCGTTAAATTGACAGGCTAGAGGTCTGCTTCACAAGGCCGCAGCCTACAAGAACAGGTAGATGTGGTGGGAGTATGAGTGAATAATGGAGGGGCGATGTGGGGGGATGGGTCTCAATTGTAGGGAGGGTCCAATTGTGGTCTGTGTGGGGGTGAGATGTCCCAGTCAATGGGGGTGGGGAGCGGGGTTGCCGAGGGTGGTGGGGTAGGGTGGGGTGAGTATGATGGTAGTCAGGGAGAGGCTGTGGTTTTTGGTAGCTTGTTGGGCTTTGAGTATGCACTCTTGTTCTTCCTGGCCCACAAGCAGTGCTGTAAAAGCACTTATCTTGTGGATTCATCCCTTCATGCCTCCTTTCAGCTTCTGAGTTTCCCAAATCCTGGAAAGCACAGCCAAAAATGCATTATAAATAGAATGACTGTTAAAATGAAGGCAGACAGCATTATGGTAATACTTAAATCACCAACTTACTTCCCACAGCGGATTGGTCACCTACCCATTTTTGAGAGGTAAGATTCAGCGCAAGGTTTCAGATGAGGTAGGGAGGTGTTTCACAACAAATGATTATCGTAGTGAATCTCCTGTGAATGTAATTATGGAAAGATGGAAGATATAATGGGGATGGATTTTGTGCAGCCGGTGGGGGTCCTCAAGCCAGGCCAAAAGGCAAGGGGAACCCTGCCTCAGCCCTTTGGAGGGCCCCCGGCTGCACTTAACGTTGCTTCGGCAATTAACGGCCCAGCGCCAGAGCCCCTGTCCCTCCAAGAGCTGCCGACCATACAGATGGAGAGCAGGGAGCAGCGCTGGACCCCAAACAGCAGGTAAGTGTTGTGGGATGACCTTAAGAACTGTAAGTGAAGATCACCAGAGGAAGTGATGTTATGTCACACATGACCAGGCAGTTGTGGGTGGAGCCCAGTAGAATGATATGTGTTTAGATGTGCTCATGCAATAAACTGTTTCTTACAGTTAGGTTATAATAAAACCCATGTGTTGTTTGTGCTACAAGGTTTTTATTTATGTATTAAAAACTTAAAATGCTGCGTAATTTAAAAAACTAACAAAGGGTTTTTCAGTGGACATTGACACCTGCAAATAGCTGAAATGTTTGGATGTTTTGAAAGGAAGCTGATTTTGTATACAAGGACAGGAAAAAAGCAATTTCAAGGAAACCAACAAAGGGTTTGAACTCCTCAGAGCTACTCTACGAATGACAAGCGAGACGCTATGTCTGGACATGTGACATGTTCAGGAAGGTTTTGCGTTCACTTTGGACCTTTTAAAAAGCCAGTGAGTTGGACAAAGAGCAGGCATTTGAAATTTGTTTTTTTGACCTGCCTGGAGATCAGAGAGGAAGACCCAGAAAAAGTGTTACCTCTCTCTGTAAAGGAATCCGGCAACTCTTCAGAAGAAACCCTGTATTTCAAAGATGTCAGATTCCTTTTGCCTCCTATCTCTGAAGAATCCCTGCATCAAGTGTGTTTCCTGTTGCTTCCTGGGTTTTAAGAAATCCTAAAATCTGAAGAAATCTTCTACTGCTATACTGCTGCTGTAAAGCCTAAACAGACCTGTTGCTACACCCCTGATGAAAGACTTATGCGAAGCCTGCTGCAGTTGAATTGCCTTGAACAACTTTCCATCATAGACTGATCATCAACCTTGCCTGGAGAAACTTCGAGTGGCATCCGGCTATTCGACTCTGGGACACC
Source organism: Heterodontus francisci (assembly GCF_036365525.1). Lineage (NCBI taxonomy): Eukaryota > Metazoa > Chordata > Chondrichthyes > Heterodontiformes > Heterodontidae > Heterodontus > Heterodontus francisci. The sequence continues at coordinate 87,615,248 of NC_090380.1, read as the reverse complement.
TCACCATACCGAAGCACTTCCTACCAGAACGTGACAAACTAAGTTATTTTATTATTCCTTCTATTCCTATGAAATAGCTGTAAACCAAAATCCTTTTTCCCTGGTTAACTGTTTTTTTAATGTATGTGCATAAAGGCTAGGGAAATAAGAAGCTTTTCGTATAGAGTTATCTCATTATTGGTTAAGACTTGTTTTTATAATTAATAGTTAATATGGAGTAAAGAAACCTGGTTGGTGTACTTTATTCTGGGAGACAAATAGAGTATGTAATTGGCTGTTATTCAGTAAGTGGGAAAATTTATTGATATGCTGTGATCTGTGGAGAAGTGGGACTGAATTAACAGTGCACTCCTCCCACCTCTGTCATAACATTTGTATATTACTTGGAGTCCTGTGAATCTTACAATAGTCCACACACCAAAGGATGAAGTAATATTACAGTAAGTGGGGACGGGCTCACCAGGGCCCCTCAGGCAGACGGGTGGGATGGTGGATGTTGAGGCCAAGGGCATGGGCGATTGGAGAGGGATGGCCTTTGCCACCAGAGAACCTCCAGTGCTCCTGCTGCTGGTAAAATACCAGCGGCAGCGACAAGAGGCACTTAAGTGGCCATTTAAGGGCCTCAATTGGCCTTTCAGCCTTCCCCGCCCCAGACTAAATTAGATGGCACTGGGAAGGCAAGGAGCACTGCAACCCCCACCTTTCCACCCAATTTTATTTCCTGCCTCCATTGCCATCCCTAGGGGGCAGATAAAATTTAGCCCAATGTCTCTTACCCCTCTGCTGAATTTTCATGCTGTCCTTTTATTTTGTTTGTGCGTTTCTAACCCTATTCTCTCTTACTGATCTTCATCTTTCCCCTCTATTTTTTTTCGCTCTCCATGCTCTTCTGCTTCTCTCTCTTTTTCTTTCCTTCTGGGTGGGCTGAGGTGGATGATGTGGCAGGGAAAGGAGCTGCTAAGACTGTCAGATGTATTTCCTAAAGGCATCTGTGAGGAAAATGCAACATGTAGTCCTCAGCAACGACTGTCACATGCCCAAATTTCTCGCCCCAGCACTGTCATTTCTGCAACATGCCCTCGGTGCAATTACCAAGCATCCCACTTCTGCTTTTGACCCAGCTCTCCATAACCACCCTCCCTTTGCATCACTGTATCATTCCCAGACGCCTACTCCTTATGCCTTGCATCTTCCCTAATCTCTGCTGCCTCCAGATATATCCCTCCTCCATTGCTATGAATCACCCTATCTCCATTTCGTCATACTAATCCAGTATCCCTTCAGCTCATCTCCCTCTCAGCTGTGGTTCCCATATCCTTTATTGGTTAAAACTTGTTTTTATAATTAATAGTTAATATTGAATAAAGAAACCTGATTGGTGTGTTTTATTCTGGGAGACAAATAGAGTATGTAATTGGCTGTTTTTCAGTAAGTGGGAAAACTTATTGATATGCCGTGACCTGTGGAGAAGTGGGACTGAATTAACAGTGTACTCCTCCCCCCTCGGGAGCGGGAGCACTGGAGGTCCTCTGGTAGCAAAGGCCATCCCTCTCCCATCACTCATGCTCTTGGCCTCAACATCCACCATCCCACCCGTCTGCCTGAGGGCCCTGGCGAGCCCGTCCCCACTTTCCTTACCTGATCAGTTACCATCTCTTAGCCCTCTCCCCTATCCTCTTTTCCACATGCTGAATCCCATACGTGCACATACTCTATCTGAGCATGATCACAAACCCGAAATATCCTGTTACCCAGTAGTATTATTGCAAGTTCCCTTTCTGTTATCCCCTTCCATCACCAAGCAAATGCAAAAGCCCTGTCCCAATGCCAGCACCTTGCACTTTCCATAAACATGAGCTCATCGAAAACTCTGCTACCCATAACCTAACACACCAAGTCCCATTCACTCCTCAGCCCTGTGTTCACTGACTTGCATTGACTCCTAATCCACCAACACCTCAATTTTTAAATTCTCATCCTTGTTTTTAAATCGCTCCGTAGACTCGCCCCTCTCTATCTCTAAAACCTCGTCCAGCCCAACAACCCTCTGAGCTGTCTTTGTGTCTCCAATTCTGGCTCTTGCATATCACCATTCCACCATTGGCAACTGTGCTTTCAGCTGCTTAGGATCTAAGTTCTGGGCTTCTCTCCCTAAATCTTTCCACATCTCTACCTCTCATTCCTCCTTTAAGACATTCTTTAATTACTACCTTTTTGACCAAGCTTTTGATCATCTGTCTTAATATCTCATGTGACTTGGCGTTCAATTTTGTTTGCTAACACTCTTGTGAAGGGTGTTGGGATGATTTACTAAGTTAAAAATGTTATATAATTTTTTTTAAATTGTTCATGTGATGTTGGTGTCGCTAGCTAGGCCAGCATTTATTGCTCATCCCTAATTGCCCTTGGGAAGGTGGTAGTGAACTGCCTCCTTGAACCTCTGCAGTCCTTGGGGTATAGGTACACCCACGGTGCTGTTAGGAAGGGAGTTCCAGGATTTTGACCTAGCGACAGTGAAGGAATGGCGATATAGTGTTACGACTGACCGCTAAAGACAAAGCCCCCCATCAAAATATACGATTCTGATTGCGGTGGGAGAAAGCCACTGTTGATTCAATCCCATCCCTCCACATATCATTTTAAACTTTCCAAGTTAAAGAAAGACCCAGCCAAATTGTACCATCTATTAAGCCCCGAATGAGGCTAACCAAACAAGGTGTCTTTAGATCAACAAATTAACTGTTTATTTAGAAAAACTAAATTCTTAAACACTACTAACATATAAACAACATTTAAAATAGAAAAAAATAGTATCCTTTCAGATTTACACTCCTGCCGAAGAGGACTCTTCCAATGTCGACCAGTCTAAGGTTGCTTGAAATCCTCACAGCCGTCCAATGGGGAAAAGATGGTTCTTCAACAGTAGAACAGCCCATAGTCTAATTCAGCAGTTGAATTGCTGCTCTTTTTTTCCAGTAATGAATTTCAGCAATTACAGTTCAGTAGTTAAAGGAATTTGGTTATTTTCTTTTAAGAAATTGATCTGGCTTGACATCAGAATTCTGAGAGTATAATAAATAGAATTTAAATAAACTGAGAGCGAGCTCTCTTTTCCTTCAGTATAGGCTGGCAGACAGTCTATGTATGTATCTGTTAACTGTCTCAAAAGCCAGTTTTTCAGCCAGCTTCAAACGTCAATCTGCAACACTGTATCACGTGACCTTGGTCCTGAGTAGCTGCATCCTACGAGAACAAGATTGCATATTTGAAGCTGGCTGTATCCTACTGCAACGAGAATGCATCCTTTGACTCAGTCCCTGGAGCTTGCTGCCTTAAAACAGTACTAATCCTGTTATAGCCTTAAAGGCACACTGCATACTTCCCAGAAAAGAAAAAACTACAGGATCATAACAATAGTCCCAAGTAGGATCGTGTGTGGCTTGGAGCGGAACTTGCAGGTGATGGTGTTCCCATGCATCTGCTGCCCTTGTTCTTCTAGGTGGTAGAGACGCGGGTTTGGAAGGTGCTGTCAAAGGAGCCTTGGTGTGTTGCTGCAGTGCATCTCGTAGATGGTACACACTGCTGCCAGTGTGCGTGGGTGGTAAAGGGAATGAAGTTTGAAGTTGATGGATGGGTTTCCAATCAAACAGGCTGCTTTGTCCTGATGGTGTTGAGCATCTTGAGTGTTGTTGGAGTTGCACCCATCCAGGCAAGTGGAGAGGTATTCCATCACACTCCTGACTTGTGCCTTATAGATGGTGGACAGGCATTTGGGAGTCAGGAGGTGAGTTACTCGCCACAGAATTTCCAGCCTCTAACCTGCTCTTGTAGCCACAGTGTTTGTGTGGCTGGTCCAGTTCAGTTTCTGGTCAATGGTAACCCCCAGGATGTCTATAGTGGGGGATTCATCGATGGTAATACCACTGAATATCAAGGGAAGATGGTTAGTTTCTCTCTTGTTTGAGATGGTCATTGCCTGGCACTTGTGTGGTGTTGTCACTTATCAGCCCAAGCCTGGATGTTGTCCAGGTCTTGCTGCATCTCCACTTCTGATCTTATGATGGAGTCAAGGGTCATTGATGAAGTAGCTGAAGATGGTTGGGCCTAGGACACTACCCTGAGGAACGCCTGCAGTGATGTCCTGGAGCTGAGATGATTGTCCTCCTACAATCACAACCATCTTCCTTTATGCTAGGTATGACTCCAACCAGTGGAGAGTTTTCTCCCTGATTCCCATTGACTCCAATTTTGCTAGGGTCCTTGATGCCATACTCAGTCAAATGCTGCCTTGATGCCAAGGGCTGATACTCTCACCCCACCTCTGGAGTTCAGCTCCATGTTTGGACCAAGGTTCTAATGAGGTCAGGAGCTGAGTGGCCCTGGCGGGGCCCAAATTGAGCATCAGTGAGCAGGTTATTGCTGAGCAAGTGCCGCTTGATAGCACTGTCATGATACCTTCCATCATTTTGATGATGATCGAGAGTAGACTGATAGGGTGGTAATTGGCCAAGTTGTATTTGTCCTGCTTTTTGTGTACAGGACATACTTGGACAATTTTCCACATTGCCAGGTCGATGTCATTGCTGTAGCTGTGCTAGAACAGCTTGGCTAGGGGCGTAACTAGTTCTGGAGTACAAGTCTTCAGTGCAATTTCCAGAATGTTGTCAGGGCCCATAGCCTTTGCAGTATCCAGTGCCTTCAGCCGTTTCTTGATATCATGTGGAGTGAATCGGATCGACTGAAGACTCGTATCTGTGATGCTGCGGATCTCAGGAGCAGGCAAAGATGAATCATCCACTCAGGATATAGATCGGTTGGAGACTTGGGCGGAGAAATGGCAGATGGAGTTTAATCCGGACAAATGTGAGGTAATGCATTTTGGAAGGTCTAATGCAGGTGGGAGGTATACAGTAAATGGCAGAACCCTTAGGAGTATTGACAGGCAGAGAGATCTGGGCGTACAGGTCCACAGGTCACTGGAAGTGGCAACGCAGGTGGATAAGGTAATCAAGAAGGCATACGGCATGCTTGCCTTCATCGGTCGGGGCATAGAGTATAAAAATTGGCAAGCCATGTTGCAGCTGTACAGAACTTTAGTTAGGCCACACTTAGAATATTGCGTGCAATTCTGGTCGCTACACTACCAGAAGGACGTGGAGGCTTTGGAGAGGGTACGGAGGAGGTTTACCAGGATGTTGCCTGGTCTGGAGGGCATTAGCTATGAGGAGAGGTTGGAAAAACTCAGATTGTTTTCACTGGAACGACGGAGGTGGAGGGGCGACATGATAGAGGTTTACAAAGTTATGAGAGGCATGGACAGAGTGGATAGTCAGAAGCTTTTTCCCAGGGTGGAAGAGTCAGTTACTAGGGGACATAGGTTTAAGGTGCGAGGGGCAAAGTTTAGAGGGGATGTGCGAGGCAAGTTTTTTTACACAGAGGGTGGTGAGTGCCTGGAACTTGCTGCCAGGGGAGGTGGTGGAAGCAGATACGATAGCGACATTTAAGAGACCTCTTGACAAATATATGAATAGGAAGGGAATAGAGGGATATGGGACCCGGAAGTGCAGAAGGTGTTAGTTTAGGCAGGCATCAAGATCGGCGCAGGCTTGGAGGGCCGAATGGCCTGTTCCTGTGCTGTACTGTTCTTTGTTCTTTCTTTGGGACTTCTGGCTGAAGATGGATGTAAATGCTTCAGCCTTGCCTTTTGCACTGAGTTCCCCCATTATTGAGGATGTGGATATTTGTCCTTGATCAAGGCCACTGCTTCAAGGCAATTGAATAAGTTATATCCATTTTGAATCAACTTTTATTTAGAATATGATCACTTTTTTAACCAAAATGTATCGTCTCACTCTTTGACATTGAATTCTATCTGCCACTTTTTAGCCCATTCCCCCATTTTATCAATATCCCTTTTTGACATCTTTTGATCTTTTAAAGAATTAACTATACCTCTTATTTTGGTATCATCCGCACATTTTGATACCATTCCCTCTACACCCATATGCAAGTGATTAAAATATAAAGTGAACAGAACTGAACTCAAGGACAGGTTAACCTATTTCCAACCACTCCGAGAAACTATCCTTAACGCTTACATTTTCTTTCTCTTGTAACCAATTTTGAAGCTATCCATCCCATAATAACATACCCCTTAATTTTCTCTAGTAATCTACCATGTGGTACATAGTCAAATGCTTTCCTAAAGTCCATGTACACCACATTCACTGCATTTCCTCCATTTACCATGTATGTTATCTCTTTAAAGAATTCAAGTTTTTTCAAGCATGAGAATCCTTTTGAAATCCATGCTGGCTACTTCTATTGTTTTTGACTAGAAATGTGATCATTTCATCCTTAATTGAAGACTCCAGAATAATCGCTACCACAGATGTTAAGTCAACTGGCCAGTAATTACCTGAATCGGTGAAGTCTCCCTTCAGCAGGTACTCAATAGGGACCTGAAATATTCAGCATTTAAGAAAAAGTGCAAATCACGTGAATGGCCATTGAAAATGCTGACTGCTCATTCAAAGAGCAATTGGCAACAACAAGGGATGTCTGCAGTTGGGTGTAACAGCAAGGAGAGGGACATGGATAAAATTAGAATAAAATATCTTGCCTCTTCTTGTAATTGTTCCTATATTTGTCTTCCTCTCTTGGAAACAAGCCTAAAATTAATCAGTATCGCCTTATAAATTGGCTTGTCCTATCACCCTCAACCATCTGACAATGAGGTACATTGTCAACTAATTTATATAACAAGCAGCTGCACAGTCTTTGAGCATTCAGTTCATCACCATTATTTAAAATTAGAGTTTGGCATTGCATACTGATTGTACAATGCTAACTACATGAAAGTCAATATTTACTACAATTATTTATTTTTACTTGACGTTGCTTGCATTTTTTGGATCATGATTACTTATCTTGAGAGATTTGCTAGTTGTGCCAGAAATCATATGTGCCAAATGGAACTATTAATTTTCTCATATGGAACACTGCTTGAAACTTTTTACTGGATACTACAAATAACTTTTTAAAAAGAGCAGAACTGGACAGCTAAAAAATGGCCACGCACATTTTCATCTTGTGAAGACAAAGGCTAGCTGAGAGACAGAAGTAAATTACTAGTCTATCTGGAACAATTAGCGAGATTGGTTTTGTCAACAGTGCTAATCGAGATGGCGACACCCCTTGGACTTTGTAAGAGCCAAATTCCAACCCCGCCCCCACCCCACCCCAAGTATGTCCAAAAGACTCCAAAATTCAAACAACCCTCCAGGAACTGCTGTTTCAAACAAAGAGATGATCACATGATCTCCTAGCTGGTGTAAGACTGAGGTTTTTGAACTGGGCTTCAGAAAGCAAAGAGACTGCAACTGAACTTCAAGAGATAGGATCTCTCTCTCTGGCTCTCTCTCTCTCCAGCAAGGTCCCAGGGAAACCACGATGGCGGCTTCTAAGCCTCAAGACTACAGAAATTTACAGGTGACCACCAAGAAGACAGTTGAAACTTCCCTTGGGCCTTCTGGAACCAGTGAAGCACGCCTGAAATTGTGCATGTGGCCCCAGAAAAGACTCCAAGACTTTAACTTCAATCAAGGACATTACAACCCAGTACCTGAATTCTATTTATTACAAACTTTACTTCAATCTCCCGACTCTCTCTTCTCTTCTGTATCTATTTGTTTGTGTGTGTGTGTGTGTGTATGACTCTCGTATGCATGAGAGTGTGGATGTGTCGCGTATTTTAGTAATTTTAACCGGTTTAGAGTGATAAGGTTAATAAATTTACATCTTTCTTGTTTAAACTCAATGAAAACCTGTCTGGTTCATTTGTAATTATATTCGAGGAACAGTGAGCACAGGCTCACTGCGGTGGTAAGCTAATATCACTGTGTTTAAAAAGATTAACTCTGTTACGGCCAAACCAGAGAAGGGGTGAGAGGGGAGCCTGAGACCCCTTCCTCACCTGGTCGTAACATAGTAAAAGTGCACTCACTCACGCACAAAGATGCACTTCCATCTATTCATACATTCACTCACTCTCACACATGTGGTACTCTCATTTACTTGCTCAGCCTCACAAAAACGCGACAATCACATAAACTCAGTCATTTTCATACATGATGCTCCCACTTTTCCAATCCTGTGCCTCCAGCTGTGCTTGAATGCAGTGTGTGTCAGAGAATTGGGATGACATTGTTGTTGGACTGCTTCTGCATAACTCTTGACAGGGAGCACAGCATTATTGAATTTAGCCTATACAGTCAATGCTCTTGAAAACTAAGTGGCAACCAAATGTTGGAGCACAGGTTTTTGAACAATTTTATTGATCCATTGTGTGATTTGTAAATGGCAGTTTTGAAACAAGTAATTTAATTGCTTTATTTTTATTTCAAGCTTGAAATGATCTAAATAGCTCATTACTGATTGGTGCCTTTCGTTACTTGCCAATTGAGTGAGCTGTCATTGATTGATTCACATTTAGACTCTCAATTATTTAAGCCAATCACAATTTGTTTTCCTATGGACATGTGATTTTTTTTTGGATGTTGCACCTTTGAGACAGAATTATAAAAATATGGTCCGGATTTTGCAGCAAGAATAATAGTGAAGCAATGAGCTTTCACTGTTATTAATTGCCAATTTCCAGAGTACATAAATAAACATAAAAACATAGAAAATAGGAGCAGGAGTAGGCCATTTGGCCCTTCGAGCCTGCTCCGCCATTCATTATGATCATGGCTGATCATCCAACTCAGTAATCTGTTCCCGCTTTCTCCCCATACCCTTTGATCCCTTTAGACCCAAGAGCTATATCTAACTCCTTCTTGAAAACATACAATGTTTTGGCCTCAACTGTCTTCTGTGGTAGCGATTTCCATAGGCTCACCACTCTCTGGGTGAAGAAATTTCTCCTCATCTCAGTCCTGAAAGGTTTACCCCATATCCTTAGACTATGACCCCTGGTTCTGGACTCCCCCACCATCGAGAACATCCTTCCTGCATCTACCCTGTCAAGTCCTGTTAGAATTTTATAGGTTTCTATGAGATCCCCCCCTCACTCTTCTGAACTCCAGCGAATATAATCCTAACCAACTCAATCTCTCCTCATACGTCAGTCCCGCCATCCCAGGAATCAGTCTGGTAAACCTTCGCTGCACTCCCTCTATAGCAAGAACATCCTTCCTCAGATAAGGAGACCAAAACTGCACACAATATTCCAGGTGTGGCCTCACCAAGGCCCTGTACAATTGCAGCAAGACATCCGAGCTCCTGTACTGGAATCCCCTCGCTATGAAGGCTAACATACCATTTGCTTTTTTTACCACCAGTTGGACCTGCATGCTTACCTTCAGCAACTGGTGTATGAGAACACCTAGGTCTCGTTGCCTATTCCCCTCTTTCAGTTTATAGCCATTCAGATAATAATCTGCCTTCCTATTTTTGCTACCAAAGTGGATAACCTCACATGTATCCACATTATACTGCATCTGCCATGCATTAGCCCACTCACTCGACTTGTCCAAATCACCCTGAAGCCTCTCTGCATCCTTCTCACAACTCACCCTCCCACCCAGTTTTGTGTCATCTGCAAATTTGGAGATATTACATTTAGTTCCCTCATCTAAATCATTAATATATATTGTGAATAGCTGGGGTCCTAGCACCGATCCCTGCGGTACCCCACTAGTCACTGCCTGCCATTCGGAAAAAGACCCATTTATCCCTAATGTTTGTTTCCTGTCTGCCAACCAGTTTTCCATCCATCGCAATACACTACCCCCAATCCCATGCGCTTTAATTTTACATGCTAATCTCTTATGTGGGACTTTGTCGAAAGCCTTCTGAAAGTCCAAATAAACCACATCCACTGGCTCCCCCTCATCAACTCTACTAATTACATCCTCAAAGAATTCTAGTAGATTTGTCCAGCATGATATACCTTTCGTAAATCCATGCTGACTCTGCCCGATTCTACCACTGTTCTCAAAGTGCTCTGTTATAAAACCTTTGATAATGGACTCTAGAATTTTTCCCACTACTGATGTCAGGCTGACTGCTCTATAATTCCCTGCTTTCTCTCTACCTCCCTTTTTTAAATAGTGGGGTTACATTAGCTACCCTTTGTTTTTGCGATTGGAAGCCTGTGACCAGTGGTGTACCACAGGGATCGGTGCTGGGACCCTTGCTGTCTGTAGTGTACATTAATGATTTAGACATGAATATAGAAGGTATGATCAGTAAGTTCGCAGATGACATGAAAATTGGTGGTGTTGTAAATCGTGAGGAGGAAAGCCTTCGATTATGGGAGATATAGATGGGCTGGTAAGATGGGCGGAGTAGTGGCAAATGGAATTTAATCCTGAAAAGTGAGGTAATGCATTTTGGGAGGACTAACAAGGCAAGGGAATATACAATGGATGGTAGGACACTAGGAAGTACAGAAAGTCAGAAGGACCTTGGTGTACTTGTCCATAGATCACTGAAGGCAGCAGCACAGGTAGATAAGGTGGTTAGGAAGGCATATGGGATACTTGCCTTTATTAGCCGAGGCATTGAATATAAGAGCTGGGAGGTTAGGATGGAGCTATATAAAACTCTAGTTAGGCCACAGCTGGAGTACTGTGTACAGTTCTGGTCACCACACTATAGGAAGGATGTGATTGCACTGGAGAGGGTGCAGAGGAGATTCACCAGGATGTTGCCTGGGCTGGAGCATTTCAGCTATGAAGAGAGACTGAAAAGGCTAGGGTTGTTTTCCTTAGAGCAGAGAAGGCTGAGGGGGGGACATGATTGAGGTGTACAAGATTATGAGGGGCATTGATAGGTTAGATAGGAGGAAACGTTTTCCCTTAGTGGAGGGGTTAAGAACCAGGGGGCATAGATTTAGGGTAAGGGGCAGGAGGTTTAGGAGAGATTTGAGGAAACATTTTTTCACCCAGAGGGTGGTTGGAATCTGGAACGCACTGTCTGAAGAGGAGGTGGAGGCAGGAACCCTTACAACATTTAAGTAGTATTTAGATAAGCACTTGAAATGCCACAGAATACAGGAATATGGGATTAGAATAGTTGGGTGCTGCATGACTGGCACAGACACGATGGGCCGAAGGGCCTGTTTCTGTGCTGATTAACTCTGACTCTATGACCCTTCAATCTGTAGGAACTGTTCTAGAGTCTATAGAATCTTGGAAGATGACGAGCAATGCATCCACTTTTTCTCGGGCCACTTCCCTTAGTACTCTGGGATGCATACCATCAGGCCCTGGGGATTCAATCTCATCAATGTCCCCAACACCATTTCTCTACTAATACTGATTTCCTTCAGTTCCTCCCTCTCACTATGCCCTGTGTTCCCCAACATTTCTGGTATGATATTTTTGTCCTCCTTTGTGAAGACAGAACCAAAGTATGCATTTAGTTGGTCAGCCATTTCTTTGTTCCCCATAATAAATTCCCTTGTTTCTGACTGTAAGGGACCTACATTTGTCTTCACCAATCTTTTTCTCTTCACATACCTATAGAAACTTTTACGGTCAGTTTTTATGTTCCCCGCAAGCTTGCTCTCATACTCTATTTTCCCCTTCTTAATCAATCCTTTGGTCCTCCTTTGCTGAATTCTAAACTGCTCCCAATCCTCAGGTCTGTTGTTTTTTCTGGCAGATTTATATGCCTCTTCCTTGGATCTAATGCTGTCTCTAATTTCCCTTGTAAGCCATGGTTTGGCTACCTTTCTCGTTTTTCTTTTGTGGCAGACAAGAGCACAGTCAAAAGCAGAAATCATGAATTCCTGTCTGATTTGCTCTGCTCCTCCATTAACTTCGTAATGCCGGTTCCATGTTGATAGACTCAGCATTCAATTACATGACGGGCATGAAGTTGCAGTACTTATCCACTGGTTAGCATCCTTCCATCTACGAAAGATGATGGACGCAGCAAACAATCCATTTAGGTGATGTGTCTTCTCTTGGTGCACCTTTTCTGATGGCTGGGATGGCCAATCTTTGAGAGGCAGGTTCTGCCACAAGTGCCACACACAAAGCTGCCAAATGATGCTGTGAGTTGTTGTTTTTGACGTTGGTGCCTGTTGCCAAGCTGCTGTAGCAATTGGTCGGCACAGTACTGCACATTAGTCCACAGGATGTGTCGCCATTTCCCTCTTTTACCAGCTAGTGACTCCCAGGTGTGATAGTCGACATTTAGGTCCTTCATGTCACACTTGCAAGCATCCTTGAAGTGGAGCTTTTGGCACCCCACTGGTCGTCTAGCCGCAGTTACATCGTCATACAGAACATCCTTGTGTATGCAACCATCTTCCATCCTGCGGACGTGTCCGATGCACTGAAGCCACCTCTGTTTGATTAGTGCCAACACACTTGGGAGCTCTGCCTTTGAGAAGACTGCCGCATTTGAGAATTTGTCCTGCCAGGATATACCCATAATGCACTGCAGACAGTGAAGATGGAAATTATTGAGCTTCTTTTCCTGGTAGTTGTAAGTCGCCCATGTTTCACAGTATACAGCAAGGTGCTGAGACCACAGGCCTTATAAACCATCAGCTTGCTGTTATCCCATGCACATTTCACGAGTCGGCTAAAGGTGGTAGCTGCTTTCCCTATGCGTGCATTGAGCTCTGCATCCATTAGATACCCACTAAACTCACCAGAAAATGTAAGATCTTGTCCATTCCAGTGTCTTACTTGATTGAGAAGAGACCATGATCATTGCCTTTTGATCCTGGGGAAGCTTTGAGTAAAATGGTTATAACCAATGTTCGAGTTTTGGGCCAGGGAGTGCGCAACACTGTTCGTGTGGTCGTGAAGGACAAGGAAGGAGATGCACCGGCCGATCTCACCTTCTTCATCAAGAAAATTCTCTTCGATTGCTGTGGATTTCAAGCGACGGACGTCTTCTGCCTGCAGGATTTCCCCAGCAGTGGATACTTCGACGTGACCTTCCGGAACGTGGCGGGATGCATCAAGTTCCTGAAGGCGTTCAAGGAGAAAGGGGACCGGGCGCCACTGTCGATCCTCACAGCGGAGCCGCTCTTCACGCTTCCGTCACAACGGGACCGGGTGGTGACGATTCACCTCTACAACCCCCATGTTCCGGTGGTGGATGTACTCACCTTTCTCACCAGGTACGTCGAGGTGGCCGGCAGCAGCACTGATGTCAAGGACCAGCAAGCGGCAGGTCAAGGTGACCTTGAAGGTCGATCCCAGTGGAGCCATCATCCACCCTCCCTCCAGCTTCGCTATTGGGGGAAGTCGAGGCTTCTTGGTCTACGCTGGGCCGCCCAGAGTTTGCGGTACCTATGGCAAATCTGGTCACGTGGCGGCCAACTGCAGCATGGTTGTTTGCAAGAACTGCAAGGAGGAAGGTCATCAGACCAAGGAGTGTAAGCAGACTAAGTGTTGCAACTTGTGCGGTGCGGCAGGACATTTCTACAAAACCTGCCCCAAACGCTGCCTCAGTTATGCTCAGGCGGCAAGGTCCAAGCAAAGGCCGGGAGAAGGTTCGACGAAGGCGTCCGGTGTTCGAAAGGAGACAAGCAACCTTCTCTGCAGTGAGGAACTTCAACCTGAGAAGGAGAAGGAAGGGGAGGCAGCTGAAACCAACGACCCAGCACCTACCCTGCGCTCGGAAACCCCTCCTCCACAGACAGAATCAATGGAGGAGGAGGCAGCAGATGGACAAACAGGTCAATGGCAAGTGGTACAAAGGAAAACCACAAAGAAAAAACATCCAAAAGTGGAACAGGCCACCACCCAAACCAGTGGCAAGAGGAGGCTACCTTCTGAATCAGACTGCAACAGCTCCCCTTCACTGGACGGGGGAATACTGGAACGACAGCCCCTTCAAAAGAGGCGGCAGAACTCCAAGGAGATGGAAGATAAAGCATCCCAGCCCCCGGGCACTGGAAGCTGCGATGGGCCCGGAGTGCCCCAACCCCAAAGTGCCACACGTAACGATGTGGCCAACGCATCTCAGCTCTGGGACACCGAGAGCAAAGACACGTCTGGCGCACCTCAGCTCCGGGAAGCCGGGAGCAGTGATGTTTTCGAGGAGGAACAGATGGAAGCAGCAGAGGATAACCCAATCTTTGCTGCCTACAAGACCCCCCCGATGTCACCCCAGCGGAAGAACCCCTGCATGAAAAACCAGGAGGGGTTTCTGAGCCCAACTATTGTGAAACAGCTTGCTCACACGATGGGTATGCAGGAACATCCCGAAGGACTGGGACTAGCGAGGACAAATGGTATGGGAAGCAACAACTAACTTTAAAAAAATGGGTGTAAAGATTGCTTCCATTAATGTGCGTAGCATTAAATCCACTACACAATGTGTTTCAACCTTGGATCACCTTGCCAAGGTCAAAGCCGACCTACTGTTTCTGCAGGAGTGTGGAATACCACACCTCAGCACCTACAGGCAGTGGTCGCGGTGGTGGTCCCACGTGCCATCGATCTGGTCGGGGGGTAATGATTGCCGTTCCTCCGGCCTGGGTATTCCGCTGTGGGGAGGTAACTTCACCATCTCCAAAGTTAAGGAGGTGGTGGGCGGTCGCCTCCTCGGAGCAGACGTAAAGTACAACAACGCTCCGCTCCGGTTGATCAACGTGTATGCCCCGGTAAAACGCAGCGAGCGGCTGACCGTCTTCCAGCAGCTCCCACTGCTGCTGGCGACGTCCAGGCCGGTCATTCTAGGCGGTGACTTCAACTGCATCATTGATGCGGCTGGACGATCCATCAGTGACGACAGCAAACTGGACGCTGCGTCCAGATTCCTAATAGAAACAGTTAAAGATGCCAAACTGCACGACGTCTTCAGCAAACCTGCAGACGGAGCGCAGCGCAGATACACATGGTCAAGATCGGACGGGTCTGCTCATTCCAGGATTGACTTCCTGTTTGTGTCCCGTCCCGTCAGATCCACCGACGTCAAGCCGGTGTTCTTCTCCGACCACTGCCTCTTACTGGCCGACTGTCACTTACAGGACGACCAGCGGGTTGGCAGAGGGACGTGGAAGCTCAATGCTACACTGCTGACCCCAGAGAACGTTGAGGAACTCAAAAGGGATTACAAAGATTGGAGGACCGTGAAACCCCTCTTTGAGTCTCCAGTTCACTGGTGGGAAGCGATTAAGGAGAACATCAAGAGGTTCTTCATCCACAAAGGTGTTCAGAGGGCGAGAGAGAGACAGAGGGAAATGTCCCGACTCCAGAAAAGTATGCAAAATCTGCTCTGGTTGCAGTCAATGGGGGTCGAGGTCAAGGAGGACCTCCAAGAGGTGAAGAGCCAGCAGGCCTCGCTCTTTGCCAAGGAGGCCTCCAAGATTATCTTCCGGTCCAGAGTCCGCTCCATTGAGCAGGATGAGACGTGCTCGCGTTACTTCTTCCAAAAGGTACACAGAGAGAGCTCTGTTATCAGCAGCCTGAAGGAAGAGGATGGCTCGGTAATGTCTTTGCAGTCCGACATACTAAGGATCAGCAAATCCTTTTATGCTGGGCTGTATGACGTGAAACCCACAGACAGCAGAGCCTCCCAGTCCTTCCTGTCATCTATCACAGAGGTCTTAGATGACAGCAGGATGGAGAGACTGGACAAGCCGCTAACTCTGGACGAGCTGACAAAGGCCGTCGAGTCCGTCAAGACGAGTAAAACTCCCGGAAGCGACGGCTTACCGGTCGAGCTGTACTCGGCCCTGTGGGACTGGGTCGGCCCAGACCTGCTGGAAGTATACGAGAGTATGCTCCTGGCCGGCAGCATGTCAGAATCCATGAGGAAAGGCATCATCACCCTCATTTACAAGCGGAAGGGGGAGCGGGCAGAAATCAGAAATTGGCGGCCCATCTCACTGCTTAATGTTGATTACAAGATTCTGTCCAAAGTCATAGCCAGTCGAGTCAAGTCTGCTCTAGAGTCGGTGATCCACCCCGATCAGACCTGTACTGTACCCGGCAGGAAGATCTCTGATAGTTTCGCGCTACTCAGGGATACGATCGCCTACGTACGGGACAGGAGGGTGGACACCTGCCTCATCAGCCTGGACCAGGAGAAGGCTTTTGACAGGATATCGCACACCTACATGATGGACGTGCTTTCCAAAATGGGGTTTGGGGAGGGAATCTGCAATTGGATCCAACTGCTCTACACAAACATCCATAGCGCAGTCTCAATCAATGGGTGGGAATCGGAAAGTTTCCCAATCAAATCTGGAGTCAGACAGGGCTGTCCTCTCTCCCCGGTCTTGTTTGTTTGCTGTATTGAACCCTTTGCTGAGTCTATTAGGAAGGATGCAAGCATAAGAGGGGTGACAATCCCAGGCAGCGGAGGCACTCAGGTTAAAACCTCCCTGTACATGGATGACGTCGCCATCTTCTGTTCGGATCCGCTGTCCGTGCGCAGACTGATGAGCATCTGCGACCAGTTCGAACTGGCCTCGGGAGCCAAAGTTAACCACGGCAAGAGCGAGGCCATGTTCTTTGGGAACTGGGCTGACCGATCCTTTGTCCCCTTCACCGTCAGGTCAGATTACCTGAAGGTGCTGGGGATATGGTTCGGAAGGGCCGGGGCGTGCACCAAAACCTGGGAGGAGCGAGTAGCCAAGGTACAACAAAAGTTGAGCATGTGGGGGCAGCGATCTCTCTCCATTGTGGGTAAGAACCTGGTCATCAGGTGCAAGGCGCTCACGTTGTTGCTTACGTGGCGCAGGTCTGGCCCATACCCCACTCCTGCGCTGTGGCGGTCACCCGAGCCATTTTCCGCTTCATCTGGGGATCTAAAATGGACCGGGTCCGGAGGGACACTATGTTCAAATCTCTGGACAAGGGCGGGAAAAATGTACCCAACGTGGCCCTCATCCTGATGACCACCTTCGTGTGCGGCTGCATCAAGGTGTGTGTAGACCTCCAGTACGCAAACTCCAAGTGTCACTACGTGCTGAGGTTCTATCTGTCCCCGATGTTGCGAAGGATGGGCCTGGTCACATTGCCGCGGAACGCTCCATGCAGTTGGGCCGTGCCGTACCACCTATCCTTCTTGGAGCAGTTTCTGCGGGAAAACACCTTTGACCACCGGTCCATCAGGCAGTGGTCTGCACGGAATGTCCTCATGGCCCTGCGGGAAAAGGAGATGGTGGATCCTGTCGGATGGTTCCTCAAGCAGACCGTCAAAGTCATTTGGCGGAATGCCTCATCACCAGAACTTTCAAACAAGCACCAAGACGTAGCTTGGCTGGTGGTGAGAAGGGCCCTCCCCGTCAGATCCTTCATGCACACCCGAAGTCTCGCCCCCTCCGCACAATGCCCCCGCGGTGGCTGTGGTGGGGAAGAGACGGTTGCCCACCTCCTCCTGGAATGTGTCTTCGCAAAGCAGGTGTGGAAAGAGATGCAGTGGTTTTTGTCAAGGTTCATCCCAAGCAGCTCTGTAACACAGGAGTCTGTGCTCTACGGGCTGTTCCCAGGGACGCACACCGAGACAAACATCAACTGCTGCTGGAGGACTATCAATTTGGTGAAAGACGCCCTTTGGTCTGCCCGAAACTTGCTGGTCTTCCAGCGCAAAGAGTTGTCCACCACCGAATGTTGCAGACTGGCACATTCCAAGGTCCAGGACTACGTGCTGAGGGACGCACTAAAGCTTGGGGCAGCCGCAGCAAAGGCTCAATGGGGAAAGACCACTGTGTAAGGTCCCCCCACCAAGCGGGACTGAGGGGCTGGATCCATGGGAAACCCCTCGAACTGTATCGGGAAAATTTTGTGTGCTGTAAATGTAAAAATGTATCTGGCATGACAATGAAATGGAAGGGTTGTGAGGCAACTCATGATTGTATTAAAAGAAACTGATCATCTTTGCACTGTTTGTATTTTTTGACTTGATGCTGTTTTAAACTGTTTGGGAATGTAATTTTTTTACAGATTTTTATGAATAAAGTATATTTTGGGAATAAAAAAAAAAATCTTGTCCATTCCAGTGTATGTGAATTTTTAACAGCGTAATAAGACTTAATTACTACCAAACAACTTACCTGGCACTGAAAATTTGCTTTTACAGTTGTAGAGTCTCAGTCCATAAAATTTTAATTAATGTTGGAAATTAAAAACCATTTTAATTTTTTTAACTTTTTCTTTCTGTCTGTTATATCTCTCTTAATCCCATATTTCTTTTGTTACAACACGGTAAGAACGGTGCCTAGGAGTTCCTCTCAGCCTTCACCTGGTCTTACCGTAACAGGATTTAATTTTTTTATACACCGTGTTTTAGCTCCCCCTTGGTGAATCCTTGTTCACCGCTTTCCAATTATAAGGCAAAGAAACCAGCACAACCAGTTTTCTTAGGTTTAAAGAAGAAAAGTTGAAATTTATTAAACTTAAACTCTAATTCGGTTGAGGCCTACGGATACAGGAGGTGCCCAAGCTAGCATGCACACATGCCAATAGAGACAGAAAAGAGCAGAAGAAAAAAATAAAGTGGAAAAGTTTGAGGCAATATCTGAACAGGCTGGAAGATTGGGAAACTTTTAAAAATCAACAAAGGGTTACTAGAAAAGTAATAATAAGAGCAAAGGTAAATTATGAAAGAAAACTAATGCAAATTATAAAAAAAGATAGCAAAAGCTTCTATAAGTATATAAAAGGGAAGAGAGTAGCTAAAGTGAATGTTGGTCCCTTGGAGGATGTGACTGGGGAGTTAATAGTGGGGAACATAGAAATGGCAGAGACACTAAATCAGTATTTTGCCTCAGTTTTCGTGGTGGAGGACACTAGTACCATCCCAATAGTAACAGGCAATGCAGATGTTATAGAAAGGGAGGAAATTAGAACAATCATCATCACTAGGGAAAAAGTACTGAACAAACTATTGGGATTGAAGGCAGACAAATCCCCAGGACCTGATGGCCTACATCCTGGGGTCTTAAAGGAAGTGGCAGTGGAAATAGTGAATCCATTGGTTATAATATTCTAAAATTTCTGGATGCAGGAAAGGTTCCAGTGGATTGGAAAAATGCAAATATTCAAAAAGGGAGGGAGGCAGAAAATAGGAAACTATAGACCAGTTAGTTTAACATCTGTCATTGGGAAATTGTTAGAATCCATTATTAAGGAAATAATAACAGGACATTTAGAAAGTCAAAACCCAATCCATCAGAGTCAGCATGGTTTTATGAAGGGTAAATCGTGTTTGACTAATTTGCTAGAGTTCTTCGAAGACGTAACAAGTAAAGTGGATAATGGGGATCCTGTAGATGTAGTATATCTGGACTTCCAGAAGGCATTTGATAATGTACCACACAAGAGGTTAATACACAAGGTAAGATCACATGGGGTTAGGGGCAATTTATTAGCTTGGTTAGAGGATTGGCTAACCGACAGAAAACAGTGAGTCGGGATAAATGGGTCCTTTTCTGGTTGGTGAGATGTAACTAGTTGGATGCCACAGGGGTCGGTCCTTGGGCCCCAACTATTTACAATCTATATTCATGACTTGGATGCAGGGATAGAAGGTACTATAGCCAAATTTGCAGATGACACTAAAATAGTAAGTTGCAATAAATAAATAAGAAATTTACAAATGGATATGGATAGGTTAGGTGAATGGGCCGGAAATTTGGCAGATGGAGTTTAACGTGGATAAGTGTGAGGTTATCCATTTTAGTTGGAAGAATAGAAAGGCAAATTATCTAAATGGAGAGAAACTTCAGAGTGCTTCGGTGCAGAGGGATCTGGGTGTCCTTGTGAATGTCAACAGTGATTTTTTTTGTTGGCATTTTTTATATTTGGTTTCTCAAATTGCTCACTTGTAATTGAGACAGTTTAGTAATGAATAATATGAATCACAAAAATGAGAGGAATAGCTAGAAGCACTAAGAAAGGCAATTTATTTAAAAATATTCTTTGTAGCAACATATATGAAGACCCACAAATTTTTACAGTGGAGATCCATTTCACAAAGGAAGTTTTAAAGCATACCTGTTCGGGCCTTTTCTGGTCCTGGATCGTCTGCCAGCTTTCTTCATCCAGTGGGAAAGCCACAGCGACTTCCCTGTTCAGACCATCAGTAAAATTTGGAGTTGGAGCCTTGTGGTGTCCTTGCTGCTTGCTCAGAAGACCAGATTAAACAGCTGGGTGTGCGTGGGTAAGTCACCAGCCAATTTTAACCGCCAGGTTTCAGCTGGGCGGATAGGGTTAAAATAGCCTTGTTAGTTTCAGCTTCAAGCACCTTCAAGTCATAGCTGGTTGCAGAGCAAAGCAGCATTATCTGTGGCCCACCAATGCACCTTACCCCAATCTCAGAATGGCATGTTGGTACGTATACTTGCGTGCTAGGTTCTCATCTTTCATTCTAGTTACTGGCCCCGAACCAATTCATGAAATGCCTGTCATTTGCCCCTCTTTGTCTATTGTACTACAGAAAACAGCCCGTGGGCCTATGGTATATTGATGCTTCAAAGGCATTATTGCTACGAAATCAGCCATTAATACAGTTATTGTTGCTTTGCCAAATTTCATCATATGAGTTTATCTCAAGCAGAGTGTAGCTATTGTGTGAGAAATCATCTAAAGGAAAATCTATCTGAGAAACTTTGATGAATCGTATTCTATTAATAGTTCCTGAAATCTGGCACTGATATTCCATGTGAAAATAACAGCAGATACAAAGTAGTAAAGTCATAAGCAAATTTAAGATTCCAGCTCACGTTTTAATAAATGTCAAGGGTATCCTTGTGAATGCATGAATGATTACTAGGATTTCATTCAGATAACAGACCCTATGGTTAATGTTGCCGAGTAATTAATTGGAATATATGCCTGTCCTCAAAACTTCATAAAGAGCATTGAGGATAAGCAATGCCAGGTCCAAACCAAGCTTTTAGATCTTTGTCCGTCTTTGTTTAAAACATTATTTGGGCTAATATTTGGCCAGTAAAAATATACTGATAATTATTTTTTTCTGAAAAAGAAACACAGCCTAGAGTCCATTAACCCCGATACTGGTGCACATGTCTGTTATTTGTGCAAGAGACAATATATGGCTGCTATACCCAACTGAGCCAATGGCTCTCAATCAGCTCATCAACTATGGGAGGCTCACAATTCACACAGTTTATAGCTTATTTAGTTGTTTAAGAGTTAAACAGTACCAAGAAATAATGAATTGTCAAGGTTTGCCCACAAACTAGACATTTCAATTCCACTCAACAGAGGGCATTTCAGTTCCCATTTCTTCAAGCTATGAAAGGGTTTTATGGTATTTTAGAGTTGCAGGATGCCTTTAACTTCTGGTAATACCTTAGCTTCTGAATTTTGATATGAGCCAACGAGCTCCCTTCTCAGGCTAAAAGCAAATCAAGGGCCAGCAAACCCATCACAGAAATGGCATTTAAAACCTCAGCATGAACAGATTGCTGGAGAGGTGTTGGTGGGGAGGACAAAATAGTCTGCAAAGACTCAACCTTATAAGCGAACGGTGCAACATGAAATTTTTAAAAATCACCCAATACACTAGTAAGCCTTTCTGGCCCTTCCAAAAGTGTTTTTTTTTAATGTAGATTTGGGCATTGACAAGCTCCTGGATTTCGCCAAACCGCAGCCCAACAGTGCAACCCAAAGCGGCAGCTGCCCCATTCAACAACATGGACTGAGATGCTATGAAAAGTATCCCAGTCTGAAAATAATAATATACACACTAAGCTGGCATCAGGAAAAATTCTCCACAACGCAGTTCCTATTCTAGACCTAACGCCAATGGCTAGGTGGCACTTCAACAACATTCCTTAGTTAGCCTCAGGCACCATGCGGGGACCTGCATGACTGTGTCACAGAGCTATAGCAATGCAGACCTAAAGTCGAGTGCATATTAGTGCAACAGCCATTTCAATATATTCAAATACTAACGCTGTTCACCAGAACCAGTACCCAATGTTGCATGTAATTCAATGAATAAGGCTCCCTCCCTGCCATACTGTCATATATATCGTACCATTTACACAATATACCCTGAAAACAATGTATGACATGTAACTGAAGAAGGTTGCAATAAGTAAGACAATTTTAAAACCACAGGCCCCAAAACTATCAATTTCACAAGTAATATATTTTAGGAGCACTAAACTTTGTCATCCCTTGAATAAAACAACAATCCTGAAGCCAGCAAAATTAACATTTGCACTCAAAGAAACAGTCATCCATAAAACACTGCTCACTATCACGTGTCCAGTAAGTAGTTGAAAAATTAAAACTAATTTTGAGTTAAATAGGTTGTGGTTTCCAAAATTCCTAGAATACAGTATTCCTGTCTTAAACTATTTACAAAGGTTGTTAATGCTATGGTCAGAATTAACATAAACATTCCCAGTCAAAACATTTCACATCCTTGAGACTACTTGCAAAATATTTTTACAACTGAATTTTTCAGTTTTACAAAATTTTACCAGACCAATGGAAAGTTAAATCACTTGAAATTTTTGTACGTATTCTCCTTATTTTTCCTTATTTGCTGTCCTATGATTGAGCACTCCACTTGAGCTATATGGTAGTGGGATAGTATATGCCACTCAGTTGTAAGCATGATTCAAACAGCGTGAGTTTTTCCCTTCCATGAGTTAACACTCCATGTATGCTCCTGCTGACAGCTAAGAAAACAATGTACCCAAGTATTAAATAGAATTTAGAGCAGAAGTCATTTGGCCCAACTGGTCCATTCCAGTGTTTATGGTGCTCCTCACCACCCCTGCCCACCCCAACTTCATCTAACTCTTATCAGCATATCCTTCCAGATTAATTGATTTCACTTGCAGTTTCAGTGATCTGCAGTTCTGGGACTCAAACCTTTAACTTGTTTATATGGCAAAAAGATAATTCATTCACCTGCCAGGTCCCTGGTACCATTTAATTTTGTTTTTAATATTTTCTAATAGCTGTAATATGAGAGAGTGAAACAAGCCAATCACAAATGAAAGCTTGAATCCTGATAGTTGGCTTTGCATTAGAGTAGTGTTGCCCAACATATGACACACAAGCTAAATCGGGCCTACTCAATTGTCTCATCTGGCCCTTGACGCTCTTTCCAGTTATTGAGAAAAGCCAGCCCCGAGGCCAAGTTACAGATGTAAAGTTCTACCAGATGTGACCCATAGCAAACTGACGTGGCAAGTGCTATCAGAAAATTTCTCAGTGCACCATATTTAGGAAGTTATTAGTTGGTGCATGAAATGTTTATGTCTTGCTATTATAAGAAGCACTCAATCCAGCACTGCTTTAGAGGGTGAGTTTTGTTGGGTAACTCAATTAAAGACAGGCAATCTGACTAGGCTGAGGAAATACAGATCTACACTGCTTAGCTACAGGTCCTGGTTGGTTCAGGTTTTTGTGAACTGAACCACCCCAGCTTCCAGGAGAAGAATGAAGAGCAAATGGAAAAACTGGGGAAAATCTGGGTATCGCCTCCTAAATTTATTACCTCACTTTATTTAATTCCTACATTTTTCCCCTCTTTTCCTTTCCTATGAACATTTTCCAGTGTTTTAACGTCCAAACAACATGCAAAATACATGCAGCAAAATTAAATGAACACATAACAACTTGCATTTATATAGTTACTGTAACATAGTATTATATTTCAAGGTGCATAATAGGACTGTAATCAGACAAAAATTGACAAAAAGGAAACATTAGAACAGGTGCCTAAAAGCTTGGACAATAAGGCAGGTTTTAAGGAGCATCTTAAAGGAGGAAAGATAGATGCAGAGGCACAGGGGTTCAGGAAGGGAGTCCCAGAGCTTAAAGGCTGGAAAGCAGGCATAGTTGCTTTTGGAGGGTTGAAGGAAGTGAGGGGTGGACAAGAGTCCAGAATTGATGGAATGCAAAGTTCTTGAAGTGTTGTTGGGCTGGTGGAGGTTACAGAGATAGCGAAGGGTGAGGCCATGGAGGGATTTCAACACAAGTCATAGAGCCATTTATGACACAGGAGGAGGCCATTTGACCCATCAAGTCCATGCTGGCTTGCCCTGCGCCTCTAAGCATATATCACCCTCTCTATCTCTAATAAGCCCCACTCCTCCTCTTACAACTCACTGACTATTTACATGCTGGTAGAAGATCTTTTGGTTCCCTTTTATGTTGACTGCCATTCTATTTTCATATTGTCTCTTTGCCAGTCTTATTTTCCTCTTCAACTTCCCTCACAACTTATTGTATATGGCCAGGTTTTCACCTGATGAGTTCACCTGACAGGCATCATAAACCCTCTTTTTGTGTTTCATCATCATCTCTATCTTTCTCGTTAACCAAGGAGCCCTGTTCTCAGTTCCCCTACCTTTCACCCACATTGGAATGTTCCCAGTCTGTATCTGAGGCATCTCTTCCTTGAAGATAACCCTTGTTCTGATACAGCTCTTCCTGCCAGTCTTTGGTTCAATTCTACCCAGGCTAGACCCCTTCTCACTGCGTTGAAATTAGTCCACTAGTCCAATCCAGACATTCTACCGAATTTTGTTCCTTGCTTTTCTATGTTACTAGTCTAAACCTTATGATACGATGGTCACTCTTACCCTGTGCTCCCCCATAGACACTTGGTCCAGTTGACCCACCTAATTTCTCAGCACCAGATCCAGCAATGCCTCATTTCCAATTGGGCTGAGAACGTCTTCTTCTTTGGCCTCCTTGTCTCGAGAGACAATGGGTAAGCGCCTGGAGGTGGTCAGTGGTTTGTGGAGCAGCGCCTGGAGTGGCTATAAAGGCCAATTCTAGAGTGACAGACTCTTCCACGGGTGCTGCAGATAAAATTGGTTGTCGGGGCTGTTACACAGTTGGCTCTCTCCTTGCGCTTCTGTCTTTTTTCCTGCCAACTGCTAAGTCTCTTCGACTCGCTACGCTTTAGCCCCGCCTTTATGGTTGCCTGCCAGCTCTGGCGATCGCTGGCAACTGACTCCCACGACTTGTGATCAATGTCACAGGACTTCATGTCGCGTTTGCAGACATCTTTAATGCGGAGACAAGGACGGCCGGTGGGTCTGATACCAGTGACGGGCTCGCAGTACAATGTGTCCTTGGGGATCCTGCCATCTTCCATGTAGCTCACATGGCCAAGCCATCTCAAGCGCCGCTGACTCAGTAGTGTGTATAAGCTAGGGATGTTGGCCGCCTCGAGGACTTCTGTGTTGGAGATACGTTCCTGCCACCTGATGCCAAGTATTCTCCGGAGGCAGCGAAGATGGAATGAATTGAGACATCGCTCTTGGCTGACGTATGTTGTCCAGGCCTCGCTGCCGTAGAGCAAGGTACTGAGGACACAGGCTTGATACACTTGGACTTTTGTGTTCTGTGTCAGTCCGCCATTTTCCCACACTCTCTTGGCCAGTCTGGACATAGCAGAGGAAGCCTTTCCCATGCGCTTGTTGAATTCTGCATCGAGAGGCAGGTTACTGGTGATAGTTGAGCCCAGGTAGGTGAACTCTTGAACCACTTCCAGAGTGTGGTCGCCGATATTTATGGATGGGGCATTTCTGACGTCCTGTCCCATGATGTTCGTTTTCTTGAGGCTGATGGTTAGGCCAAATTCGGTGCAGGCAGCCGCAATCCTGTCAATGAGTCTCTGCAGACACTCTTCAGTGTGAGATGTTAATGCAGTATCGTCAGCAAAGAGGAGTTCCCTGATGAGGATTTTCCGTACTTTGGTCTTCGCTCTTAGACGGGCAAGGTTGAACAACCTGCCACCTGATCTTGTGTGGAGGAAAATTCCTTCTTCTGAAGATTTGAACGCATGTGAGAGCAGCAGGGAGAAGAAACTCCCAAACAGTATAGGTGCGAGAACACAGCCCTGTTTCACGGCACTCAGGATAGGAAAGGGGTCTGATGAGGCGCCGCTATGCTAAATTGTGCCTTTCATATTGTCATGGAATGAGGTGATGATACTTAGTAGCTTTGGTGGGCATCCAATCTTTTCTAGTAGTCTGGAGAGATCACGTCTGCTGTCGAGGTCAAAGGCTTTGGTGAGATCAATGAAAGCAACGTAGAGGGGCATCTGTTGTTCACGGCATTTCTCCTGTAGCTGGCGAAGGGAGAACAGCATGTCAATGGTGGATCTCTCTGCAAGAAAGCCACACTGTGCCTCAGGGTAGACACGCTCAGCCAGCTTCTGGAGCCTGTTTAAAGCGACACGAGCAAAGACTTTCCCCACTATGCTGAGCAGGGAGATTCCACGGTAGTTGTTGCAGTCACCGCGGTCAACCTTGTTCTTTTCAAGGGTGATGATATTGGCATCGCGCATGTCCTGTGGTACTGCTCCCTCGTCCCAGCACAGGCAGAGCAGTTCGTACAGTGCTGAAAGTATAGCAGGCTTGGCAGTCTTGATGATTTCAGGGGTAATGCCGTCCTTCCGCTGGCCAGAGAATCAATGGCATCACTGAGTTCAGATTTCGTGATTTTGGGCTGAGAACATACTGATCAAGGAAGAGAGGATCAGAATTTTAAAATTGAGGCATTGATTAACTGGCTGCTCACGTACAAAGAACAAAGAACAGTCCAGCACAAGAACAGGCCATTCGGCCCTCCAAGTCTGCACCGTTCTTGATGCCTGCCTAAACTAAAACCTTCTGTACTTCCGGGGACCGTATCCCTCTATTCCCATCCTATTCATGTATTTGTCAAGATGCCTCTTAAACGTCACTATCGTACCTGCTTCCACCACCTCCCCCTCTGTCTTCTTTGACTGAGCCAGTTCTGTATCCATCTTGCCAGCTCACCTCTGATCCCGTGTGACTTCACCTTTTGTACCAGTCTGCCATGAGGGACCTTGTCAAAGGCTTTACTGAAGTCCATATAGATAACATCCACTGCCCTTCCTTCATCAATCATCTTTGTCACTTCCTTAAAAAACTCAATCAAATTAGTGAGACACAACCACCCCTTCACAAAACCATGCTGCCTCTAGCTAATAAGTTCGTTTGTTTCCAAATGGGAGTAAATCCTGTCCCGAAGTATCCTCTCTAATAATTTCCCTACCACTGACATAAGGCTCACCGGCCTATAACTTCCTGGATTATCCTTGCTACCCTTCTTAAACAAAGGAACAACATTGGCTATTCTCCAGTCCTCTGGGACCTCACCTGTCGCCAATGAGGATGCAAAGATTTCTGTCAAGGCCCCAGCAATTTCTTCCCTTATCTCCCTCAGTATTCTGGGGTAGATCCCATCAGGCCCTGGGGACTTATCTACCTTAATGCTTTGCAAGACACCCAACACCTCCTCCTTTTTGATAATGAGATGACTGAGACTATCTACACTCCCTTCCCTAGGCTCATCATCCACCAAGTCCTTCTCTTTGGTGAATACTGATGTAAAGTACTCATTTAGTACCTCGCCCATTTCCTCTGGCTCCACACATAGATTCCCTTCTCTGTCCTTGAGTGGGCCAACCCTTTCCCGAGTTACCCTCTTGCTCTTTATATACGTATAAAAAGCCTTGGGATTTTCCTTAATCCTGTTTGCCAATGACTTTTCATGACCCCTTTTAGCCCTCCTGGCTCCTTGCTTAAGTTCCTTCCTACTGTCTTTATATTCCTCAAGGGATTCGTCTGTTCCTAGCCTTCCAGCCCTTACGAATGCTTCCTTTTCGTGTTGACTGGGCTCACAATATCCCTCGTTATCCAGGGTTCCCGAAACTTGCCAAACTTATCCTTCTTCCTCACAGGAACATGCTGGTCCTGGATTCTAATCAACTGATGTTTGAAAGACTCCCACATGTCAGATGTTGATTTACACTCAAACAGCCACCCCCAATCTAAATTCTTCAGTTCCTACCTAATATTGTTATAATTAGCCTTCTCCCAATTTAGCACCTTCACCCAAGGATTACTCTTATCCTTATCCACAAGTACCTTAAAACTTATGGAATTATGGTCACTGTACCTGAAATGCTCCCCTACTGAAACTTCGACCACCTGGCCGAGCTCATTCCCCAATACCAGGTCCAGTATGGCCCCATCCCTAGTTGGACTATCTACATATTGTTTCAAGAAGCCCTCCTGAATGCTCCTTACAAATTCTGCCCCATCCAAGCCCCTCGCACTAAGTGAGTCCCAGTCAATATAGGGGAAGTTAAAAATCACCCACCTGTTACCTTTACATCTTTCCAAAATCTGTCTACATATCTGCTCCTCTACCTTCCGCTGGCTGTTGGGAGGCCTGTAGAAAACCCCCAACATCG
Organism: Heterodontus francisci; assembly: GCF_036365525.1. Classification (NCBI taxonomy): domain Eukaryota; kingdom Metazoa; phylum Chordata; class Chondrichthyes; order Heterodontiformes; family Heterodontidae; genus Heterodontus; species Heterodontus francisci. Next base: position 87,587,033 of record NC_090380.1, on the reverse strand, counting down.
TAACTGCACCCTTCCTATTCCTGAGCTCCACCCATATTGCCTCGCTGCATGACCCCTCCGAGGTGTCCTCCTGCAGTACAACTGTGATATTCTCCTTAACAAGTAATGCAACTCCCCCACCCCTTTTACATCCCCCTCTATCCCGACTGAAGCTTCTAAATCCTGGAACATTTAGCTGCCAAGCCTGCCCTTCCCTCAACCAAGTCTCTGTAATAGCAACAACATCATAGTTCCAAGTACTAATCCAAGCTCTAAGTTCATCTGCCTTACTTGTTATACTTCTCGCATTGAAACAATGCACTTCAGACCACCAGTCCCGCTGTGCTCCGCAATATCTCCCTGCCTGCTCTTCCTCTTAGTCTTACTGGCCTTATTTACTAGTTCCCCCTCATTTATTTCACTTGCTGTCCTACTGCTCTGGTTCCCACCCCACTGCCACACTCGTTTCAACCCTCCCGAGTGACGCTAGCAAACCTCGCAGCCAGGATATTTGTGCCTCTCCAGTTTAGATGCAACCCGTCCTTCTTGTACAGGTCCCATCTGTCCCTGAAGAGATCCCAATGGTCCAGATATCTGAAACCCTCCCTTCTACACCAGCTGTTCAGCCACGTGTTTAGCTGCACTATCTTCCTATTTCTAGCCTCACTGGCACATGGCACAGGGAGTAATCCCGAGATTACAACCCTAGAGGTCCTGTCTTTTAACTTTCTACCTAACTCCCTAAACTCCCCCAGCAGGACCTCATCACACTTTCTGCCTATGTCGTTGGTACCGATGTGTACCACAACCTCTGGCTGTTCACCCTCCCCCTTCAGAATGCCCCCTGTCCGTTCAGAGACATCCTTGACCCTGGCACCAGGGAGGCAACATACAATCCTGGAGTCTCTTTCACGTCCACAGAAGCGCCTATCTGTGCCCCTGACTATAGAGTCCCCTATAACTATTGCTCTTCTGCGCTTTGTCCCTCCCTGCTGAACAACAGTGCCAGCCGTGATGCCACTGCTCTGGCTGCTGCTGTTTTCCCCTGATAGGCCATCCCCCCCAACAGTATCCAAACCGGTATACTTGTTAGAGAGGGGAATAGCCACAGGGGATTCCTGCACTGACTGCCTGCCCCTTCTAGCGGTCACTCATCTATCTGCCTGCACCTTGGGTGTAACCACTTCTCTAAAACTCCTGTCCATGATGCTCTCTGCCACCTGCATGCTCCTAAGTGCATCCAGTTGCCGCTCCAACCGATCCATGCGGTCTGTGAGGAGCTGTAACTGGGTGTACTTCCTGCAGACGTAGTCGTCCGGAACGCTGGAAGCATCACGGACCTCCCACATCTCACAGGTGAAGCACTTACCCCTCTAACTGACATTTCTAGCACTAATTAATAAATTAATTTAAAATAAATAAATACTTATTAAATCCTTACTAAATTGTTCTAATTAACTATATGGTCCCTAGTGCTAAATTCCTACTATCAATATTAAATGCTAACTAAATACAGTAATCTCCTCCCTCTGGTTTAGTTACTCTCTTTTGGGCCTCCTTATCTCGAGAGACAATGGATACGCGCCTGGAGGTGGTCAGTGGTTTGTGAAGCAGCGCCTGGAGTGGCTATAAAGGCCAATTCTGGAGTGACAGGCTCTTCCACAGGTGCTGCAGAGAAATTTGTTTGTTGGGGCTGTTGCACAGTTGGCTCTCCCCTTGCGCCTCTGTCTTTTTTCCTGCCAACTACTAAGTCTCTTCGACTCGCCACAATTTAGCCCTGTCTTTATGGCTGCCCGCCAGCTCTGGCGAATGCTGGCAACTGACTCCCACGACTTGTGATCAATGTCACACGATTTCATGTCGCGTTTGCAGACGTCTTTATAACGGAGACATGGACGGCCGGTGGGTCTGATACCAGTGGCGAGCTCGCTGTACAATGTGTCTTTGGGGATCCTGCCATCTTCCATGCGGCTCACATGGCCAAGCCATCTCAAGCGCCGCTGACTCAGTAGTGTGTATAAGCTGGGGGTGTTGGCCGCTTCAAGGACTTCTGTGTTGGAGATATAGTCCTGCCACCTGATGCCAAGTATTCTCCGAAGGCAGCGAAGATGGAATGAATTGAGACGTCGCTCTTGGCTGGCATACGTTGTCCAGGCCTCACTGCCGTAGAGCAAGGTACTGAGGACACAGGCCTGATACACTCGGACTTTTGTGTTCCGTGTCAGTGCGCCATTTTCCCACACTCTCCTGGCCAGTCTGGACATAGCAGTGGAAGCCTTACCCATGCGCTTGTTGATTTCTGCATCTAGAGACAGGTTACTGGTGATAGTTGAGCCTAGGTAGGTGAACTCTTGAACCACTTCCAGAGCGTGGTCGCCAATATTGATGGATGGAGCATTTCTGACATCCTGCCCCATGATGTTCGTTTTCTTGAGGCTGATGGTTAGGCCAAATTCATTGCAGGCAGACGCAAACCTGTCGATGAGACTCTGCAGGCATTCTTCAGTGTGAGATGTTAAAGCAGCATCGTCAGCAAAGAGGAGTTCTCTGATGAGGACTTTCCGTACTTTGGACTTCGCTCTTAGACGGGCAAGGTTGAACAACCTGCCCCCTGATCTTGTGTGGAGGAAAATTCCTTCTTCAGAGGATTTGAACGCATGTGAAAGCAGCAGGGAGAAGAAAATCCCAAAAAGTGTGGGTGCGAGAACACAGCCCTGTTTCACACCACTCAGGATAGGAAAGGGCTCTGATGAGGAGCCACCATGTTGAATTGTGCCTTTCATATTGTCATGGAATGAGGTGATGATACTTAGTAGCTTTGGTGGACATCCGATCTTTTCTAGTAGTCTGAAGAGACCACGTCTGCTGACGAGGTCAAAGGCTTTGGTGAGATCAATGAAAGCAATGTAGAGGGGCATCTGTTGTTCACGGCATTTCTCCTGTATCTGACGAAGGGAGAACAGCATGTCAATAGTCGATCTCTCTGCACGAAAGCCACACTGTGCCTCAGGGTAGACGCGCTCGGCCAGCTTCTGGAGCCTGTTCAGAGCGACTCGAGCAAAGACTTTCCCCACTATGCTGAGCAGGGAGATTCCACGGTAGTTGTTGCAGTCACCGCGGTCACCTTTGTTTTTATAGAGGGTGATGATGTTGGCATCGCGCATGTCCTGGGGTACTGCTCCCTCGTCCCAGCACAGGCATAGCAGTTCATGTAGTGCTGAGAGTATAGCAGGCTTGGCACTCTTGATTATTTCAGGGGTAATGCTGTCCTTCCCAGTTATCAGCTTATTACTTATTAGTTAATTAGGGTTTTAATCAATTTTTATCAATGTTTTATTTTCAAATTCAGTAAAAAAAAAATTCCCTACCAGCCAATCAGGTCACAGCTTTCCTGTGACGTCACTTTCAGCTTTTTTACCAGAGGTAAGTTTTTTAGACTTACCGGTCCGGAACTCCGCCCTCCGAGTCTTCTCCCAGTCAGCTGTGCTCTTTGGAAGCTCTCGGCTCCCCTCACTGAGGACAGGTAGGAAATGAAAGGAGCTCCTCACTCCCTCCTTACCGAACTTCCTCAGTTACCGAACTTCCACTGTAGCACTCTAATGCAACCCAAGTCAGCACTCTAGTGCAAACAAAGTCAGCACTGTAGTCACGTAGGTGAATCATCACAGGCATAATTGGTGAATTGGATTTGGTACAAATTAAGATACGGGCAGCAGTTTTAGATGAGCTTAAGTTTATGTATGATGGAATATGGGAGGCGAGCTAGGAGAGTATTGGAATATCAAGCCTGGAGGTAATAGAAGCATGGATAAGGGTTTAGACAGGAACAAAGATGAGTGATATTTGAGAAGTGGAAATAGGCAGCGTTGGGGTTGGGGGGGGGATATGGGAACAGGAGCTCAGCTCAGGGCCAAAGAGGAAGCAGAAGTTGCAAACAGTTCGAGACCGTGGTCATGGAGTGGGATGAAATTAGTGGCAACGAACAGAGTTTGTGGTGGGGTGGGGCGGGGGCTGAAGACAACAGCTTTGCTCTTCCCAATACTTAATTGGAGGAAATATCGTGTCATCCATGACTGGATGTCAGACAGGCAGTCTGACAACACAGAGGTGGTGGTGAGGTAGAGCTGGGTGTCATCAGCATACATGTGGAACCTGACATGTTTTCGGATGGTGTTGAGGAGCAGCATGTAGATGAGAAATAGGAGGGGGCCAAGGATTGCTCCTTGGGGGGCACCAGAGTTAACGGCATGGGGATGGGACGAGGAGCCATTGCAGGAGATTTTCTGCCTAAGACTGAATAAACAAGAATGGAACCGGTCTCACTCAGTTGAACAATTAAGGAAAGGCTTCAGAGAAGGATGGTGCAGCCAACCCTGTTAAAAGATGCTGTAGGTCAAGAAAAATGAGGAGAGATAATGAACCACAGTCACAATTACTTTGATTAGGGCCGTTTCAGTGTGATGTTGCTGGAGTAGAAACCTGCTTGGAGGGATTCAAACATGGAGTCGCAAGAAAGATGGGCACAGATTTGAGAGCTGACAACACATTCAAGGACTTTGGAGAGAAAAGGGAAGTCAGAGATGGAGCGGTAGTTTGCAAGGTTTGAAAGGTTCAGGGTGGGCTCTTTGAGGAATGGATATAATAATGACAAATAAAAAGGGAGGGGGAATTGAGGAGAGGGAACCATTTACAATATCAGCTTGCATGGGAGACAGGAAGGGACGTTGAGTGGTCAGCAGTTCAGTGGGAATTGAGTTGAGAGACTAAGAAGTGGGTCTCATGCACAAGATGTGCTCTGAGGGGGAATGAGGGGAGATAGGAGATGAACTAAAAAAAAGATGCAAGTTCAGGGCTGGATCAGAATAAGACATTTGGCCTGGTGTGTGAGGGGAAGGGAGGGATGCTGCAAAGGCAGCTGAACAGATGGTCTCAATCTTAGTGAGAAATAAGTCCATGAGCTCCTTGCACTTGTTGGAGGTGAAGTTGGAGGGGACAGGGTAGAGGGATTTAAGGAGGCGGTTTGTAGTGGAGAAAATAAGCAGGGGTTATATTTTCATTCCAGGCTGATCTTGGAGCAGTCAGCAGTTTTGGCAGAGGACAGCAGGACCTGATAGTGCTTGATGTGGTTCAGCCAGATCTGGTGATAAATGGATAAATCAGTTGTGTGCCATAAATTTTCAAATCTGCATCCCTTGAACTCATGGAGGTGAAGATGGGGGTTGTACCAAGAGGAACAACCAGGGTGGCAGAGAGAAATGATTTATTACTGGGGTATTGTACATGCATATATCTGGTTCTAAACTCCTAGGACATGAAATCCAATCAACAAATCTCCCTACAACCTTATTGTTAATTATAACTGTCCATTCTGAATTGGATTTAAATTATTAGCTCATTTGCATATCAGTTTTAAAAATAATATCTCAGTTAACAATTGTTAATAGGCGAGAAAATAGAGATCAACAAAGATAGAACATAACTAACTACACACAGATAACTATCGCCACATAAAAACTATTGACTGTTGAAGGACAGAGTTCAGGGATTAAGAGAAAATACGAGAGATAATAATCAGTGGCGCATCTAAATTTGGGTTAATCTCATTTAAGAGCACTGAACAGGTGCTATTATCGTATTCCCAGTCTATGGCCACTTTTAACAGTTTCAACACAATACAATGAAACAGCAATGCCCATCAATGCCCATTCACTTTTCCCTTTTCTTTTTATACAATGTTTATATTTGTGTGAATATTTGGCCCTTTCTGAATGTCCCCATTGTGTTACAATGGTCCCTCCAAATTCATCCCTATAGTAGCAAGATTAGGCATGAAAATTATGGATTAGAGTAGTAAAACCTAATCCCTTGGGTCTAATGATTGAGTAAAACTATTACTGGTCCAAGTTCACAACACAATGGCCCAGAGTCCAGTCCTCATTAAATTATATTAAAAACTTGCGATGTGTTACACAATAGATTAGCATGAATTTGGCGCATGAAATAGTCTCTTCTCATTCTCCTGCTAATTATATTCTTTAGTCAATTCACTCTTGGATCTTGGATTTCAATTCTTTCCCTAACTGCTATCAATAGTTCTAAATGAAATGAGTTCAATTCAGAGTTCATTAAATTCAAGTCCACAGTACAAACTGATCCATAATTCAGCATTAATTGAATTACTTCATTCAATAAGCCTAACAAATACATGGAGTAGATAAAGTGATGTTACACTGGAGAAGCAGGGAGATCTTTTCTGCAGCAAGGGTCAAGGCACATTTGTAAAGCATTTTAGATTTAAAAGCACAACAAAGTACAAATTGATGCTGATATTGAATTACAAGGAAAGAAAAGTACTGTATTGCATGGTAGTCACATCTCAGACGTTCATGCGTACAGAAATTTACCAAAATAGTTTAAGCAGGAATAAAGGAAAAAGTACAGGTTTTACTCAAGAAGCATTTTTTCTTTACTCCCAGGTTTTTTGATGTTTGTAGTTATAATTAGAGGCAACGATTTTCTTTTTAAGATGTAGATCAGCCTGCCTTTTAGTCATTTACATCTGAGGGAAATCTGTCAATCATTTAAGACCACTTGCTACTGAAACAGATGAGCCTTTTATCACTTCTGAGCCTGTAGATGGAGTACCTAACTATGGTGGTGTTTTACATAATCTCACACCTCCTGTGACTGATCTACACTGATTTGAATTGACAGCAGTTGAACTTTATGACCTAAAGCAACAGCGTAGCTTTCCGGGAGGAGCTTTCATTTTGGTGAACAACTGCTGCCGAGAAATGAGTTTAAAAAAAACAAGGGGCTGAACTTTGTTCTTGTGGAGAGGATCCTGCCAGCAGGCCCAAAAGTGAGGGTGACAACTAATTGGTTGCCGTAGGGGCGGCCATCCCCAGGAGCTGCCAGCCAATTGGAGGGCTAGCAGCTCAGCAGTCTCGGCAGCGCCACCAGGAGTGGCCACTGCTGGGACTGCACCTGGAAGAAGAGGATGCCATGGAAGGGCAGCGCCCTCCCACGGTAAGTGCGGTCTGGGAAAGTCAAGCAGGCCCTGATGAGGGGTGGTGGGTATTGGTGAGGGCAGGCAGCGCCGTTGCTGCAGGGGCAGCCAGTGCCACCCGCCTCCCAGCCATCCCCAGGGGGCAGGTAAAATCCAATGCAAGAAATTGTGTTTTTTGCATGAACAATTCAGAATGGCAAATTAAAACAACTAAGAGAACCTTTTATACTGTTCTTACTTGATCCTATCAAACCAGGATTGTCCCATTTTCAAAGGAATTGCTGCACTGGTAAAGAAGCACATCAAATAGTATAAGCCCAATATTCAACTGTCACATCACTTCGACCTGGAGAAAAGTCCCCAACACTAAAGAAATTCCTTTCATTTTCTCTGTAAAAATGTTCTTCTATCCTTTAAACCAGACAGCACAGTAGGCAGCACTGCTTCTATTAATTCTCCAGCACCAAACTGTAACTCATGATGGGTAAGAAATTTGTACAGACACTATAAAATGCCTTTAGAACAGTGACTACACTTCAAAGAACCTCATTGGCTATGAAACACTTTGGGACGTCCTGAAGTCATGAAAAATATCATATTAATGTAAGTCTTTCTTTCTTCTTTCAATTTTTTTTTCTGTTTTAAGGTTCCTTCTCAAACTCTACTCTGTCATTATACTTCTAGTTGCAATATTTTCTTCATACAGTATCTTCACAACAGTTTACAATTACACACTTAAATAATAGCTGTGGGTACCTTGGATACAGTAACGCTTGGTTCCATTCAGTAGTGGCTTTTGGCATTTTAATGCATAAATTATACACCAAGTCGAAATTGACTTCAATATAGTTGCCTCCTGTTTGGTATTAGGTTAATGAAACTGAGCTTTCTTATTCTTGCAGATACTATAAAGTCAGATATAAGCAGACAAGTTTTGTATCCAAAATCCCTTATGACCAATACATTTATATTGTAAAAATATTATGCACATTGTAAAAGAAACTTGAAACTGCATCATTCATTTTTCTCACATAATTTTCCACACTATATTAAAAAAACTAAAGTGAGAAAAAGAATGTTCCATTTACAAATTGATTGGATATATTACATAGATTTAAATATGAAAGTATTATATTGCATGAAATCCAAAACAGTCTGATAATAAATTAACTCAACTTTATTCTTAAGTAATTCAGAACAAGAGGCTCTCTAAATATTAGTTTTTTTGCTTTTCTTCTGCTTCTGATGAACACTCATCATCATTAAATTCCACCCCCACCAGTGGCAAAGCTTCTTACTGTGAATAATTCATTGTGGGCTGTTTTACAACCTACCCCACATGAAAACAGTTTGGATTTTATAACAGCCTCGAGTCACCCACTAGAGATTTAATGGAAAATATGAACTGAAAAAGTCAGTGGAAACATTTTGGGAAAAAGTCAGACACATCATTTTAAGTGTGAATTTACTATCGGTAAAATTTTAACTGTGTAAACAAGCATTATCTGTATTACAAATTACTTTTACAAATTATGGTTTGTTAAAGTACATAGTAAAGAGTATTTTGATTGTTTATGATACCATCTGATGTCAAAGATGATATGGTGACAAAATTTTGTACGTGCCGTTGACAGTAACTTTAACGGAAATTTATTGTTACAGCCACAAGACTGTGCTGCTACAATTCAGCTTAATTTGACAGTGGCTATCACAGGCAAATAAATATTTATAGTCTTATTTCAATATCATCTTAATGTGCTTCTGCAGTGCACCCGATACTGCAGAGGGGCTGCTATTCTCCATATATTAGTTGACTTGACAACGATGTGCACAATGCTCATGAATTTAAGTCTGGAGGCCACTGGTAGCTAAGAAAGATCTGCCAAAATGGCCAATAGATTTTGCATTCTCCTGATGCATGCTCAAGAAACTCTGATTCAGCAAGTGGCAGCTAATGCTGCATTTAACCCTTCACAAACTGAACCTTTTCCCATCAACAATGATCAAAATGGCAGTGTCCCAACTGATCATACCTTCACACAGAACAGAAATTACTTTTGAAGTATACTCACTGTGGCTATCCAGGCAACGGTGGCAGCTATTTGCATACAAGGTCTCACAAACAGAAAATAAGGTGAATGATCACTTAAGCAATTTAGATAAACATAAAAATAAAGAAACATAGAAAATTTATGGCACAGAAGGAGGTCATTCAACCCATCATGTCTGTGCTGGCCAAACAAGAGCTATTCAGCCTAATCCCACATTCCAGCTTTTGGCTCATAGCTCTGTAGGTTACAGCACCTCATGTGCATATCCAAGTACATCTTAAATGCGATAAGGATTTCTGCCTCTACCACCCTTTCAGGCAATGGTTCCAGGCCCCACAATCCTCTGGGTGAAAAAAAAATCCCCTCAACTTCCCTCTAATCCTTCTACCAATTAGTTTAAATCTATGCCCTTGCTTATTGACCTATCTGCTAAGGGAAATAGATCTTTCCTAACTGCTCTAACTCGGTCCCTCATAATTTTACACACCTCAATTAAATCTCCCTTCAGAATCCTTTGTTCCAAAGAAGACTACTTCAGCTTATCCAATTTTTCCTCATAGCTAAGAATTCTCTATTTCTGAAAACATCCTCATAAATCTCCTCTTTACCTTCTCTAGAGCGATCACATCCTTCTTGTAATATGGAGACCAGAACTGTATTCAGTTCTCTAGCTGTGGCCTAACTAGTGTTTTATACAGTTCTAGTATAACCTCCCAGTTCTAATGCCTCAGCAAATAAAGGAAAGTATCCCATATGCCTTTTTAACTGCCTTATCCATCTGTCCTGCTGCCTTCAGGGATCTATGGGCATGCACTCCAAGGTCCCCATGTTCCTCCACACTTCTCAGTAACCTACCATTTATTGTATATTCCCTTGCCTTGTTTGCCCTCCCCAGATATTCCTCACACTTCTCTGGATTAAATCCCATTTACTACTTTTCTGCCCACCTAACCAGTCCATTGACATCTTCCTGCAGTCTACAGCATTCTTCCTCACTATCAACAACACAACCAATTTTTGTATCATCTGCAAATTTCTTAACTGTGCCCCTACCCTAAGCTGAGCCCTGCGGAAACCTGCTGGAAACAGCCTTGCAGTTACAAAAACACCCATCAACTATTACCTTTTGCTTCCTGCCACTGAGCCAATTTTGGATCCAGCTTGCTGCCTTGCCCTGGACCCCATGGGTTTTACCTATTCTGACCAATCTGCCATGTGGGACCTTGACAAAAGCCTTGCTAAACTCCATGTGACATCAAATGTGCTACCCTCAAGGACCATCCTCGTTACCGCCTCAAAACATTCAATCAGTTATTCAGATACAACCTTCCGTATTGGTTGAGGGAGGAATGGTGGCCAGGAAACCAGAAAGAAATCTGGGCTGTTCTCCGAAGAATCATGGGATCTTTCATAGCGAATAAATCAGAAAGACAGGCCTTGGTTTAACATCTCATTTGCAAGTCGTCACCTCCAGCAACACAGAAATCCCTCAGATCTGATGCTCTCCACAACTGAATAGTCTACCATGTTATACTGTTTTAACTCACGCATGAGGAATGGCCATTTGGATAATGTACCAGAGGACAGCCAGTGGTGGAATTCCACACAAATCCATGCCTCTAGGAGAGGAGACATATGGGGAAAGTATTGGGATGAAAAGTCCATAGCTCTGGAATTTTTTTTTTTCACAGACCATGAAATATCTTTAGCAAACAGGGTTAAGGAAAATCCCAAAGCCTTTTATTCATATATAAGGAGAAAGAGGGTAACTAGAGAAAGGATTGGCCCACTAAAGGACAAAGGAGGAATGTTATGCTTGGACTCAGAGAAAATGGGTGAGATTCTAAACGAGTACTTTGCATCGGTATTCACCGAGGAGAGGGACATGACGGATGTTGAGGTTAGGAACAGATGTTTGATTACTCTAGGTCAAGTCGGCATAAGGAGGGAGGAAGTGTTGGGTATTCTAAAGGGCATTAAGGTGGACAAGTCCCCAGGTCCGGATGGGATCTATCCCAGGTTACTGAGGGAAGCGAGAGAGGAAATAGCTGGGGCCTTAACAGATATCTTTGCAGCATCCTTAAACACGGGTGAGGTCCCGGAGGACTGGAGAATTGCTAATGTTGTCCCCTTGTTTAAGAAGGGTAGCAGGGATAATCCAGGTAATTATAGACCGGTGAGCCTGACGTCAGTGGTAGGGAAGCTGCTGGAGAAGATACTGAGGGATAGGATCTATTCCCATTTGGAAGAAAATGGGCTCATCAGTGATAGGCAACATGGTTTTGTGCAGGGAAGGTCATGTCTTACCAACTTAATAGAATTCTTTGAGGAAGTGACAAAGTTGATTGATGAGGGAAGGGCTGTCGATGTCATATACATGGACTTCAGTAAGGCGTTTGATAAGGTTCCCCATGGCAGGCTGATGGAGAAAGTGAAGGCGCTTGGGGTCCAAGGTGTACTAGCTAGATGGATAAAGAACTGGCTGGGCAACAGGAGACAGAGAGTAGCAGTAGAAGGGAGTTTCTCAAAATGGAGACGTGTGACCAGTGGTGTTCCACAGGGATCCGTGCTGGGACCACTGTTGTTTGTGATATACATTAATGATTTGGAGGAAAGTATAGGTGGACTGATTAGCAAGTTTGCAGACGACACTAAGATTGGTGGAGTAGCAGATAGTGAAGGGGACTGTCAGAGAATACAGCAGAATATAGATAGATTGGAGAGTTGGGCAGAGAAATGGCAGATGGAGTTCAATCAGGGCAAATGCGAGGTGATGCATTTTGGAAGATCCAATTCAAGAGTGAACTATACAGTAAATGGAAAAGTCCTGGGGAAAATTGATGTCCAGAGAGATTTGGGTGTTCAGGTCCACTGTTCCCTGAAGGTGGCAACGCAGGTAAATAGAGTGGTCAAGAAGGCATACGGCATGCTTTCCTTCATCGGACGGGGCATTGAGTACAAGAGTTGGCAGGTCATGTTACAGTTGTATAGGACTTTGGTTCGGCCACATTTGGAATACTGCGTACAGTTCTGGTCGCCACATTATCAAAAGGATGTGGATGCTTTGGAGAGGGTGCAGAGGAGGTTCACCAGGATGTTGCCTGGTATGGAGGGCGCTAGCTATGAAGAGAGGTTGAGTAGATTAGGATTATTTTCATTAGAAAGACGGAGGTTGAGGGGGGACCTGATTGAGGTGTACAAAATCATGAGAGGTATAGACAGGGTGGATAGCAAGAGGCTTTTTCCCAGAGTGGGGGTTTCAATTACTAGAGGACACGAGTTCAAAGTGAAAGGGGAAAAGTTTAGGGGGGATATGCGTGGAAAGTTCTTTACGCAGAGGGTGGTGGGCACCTGGAACGCATTGCCAGCGGAGGTGGTAGATGCGGGCACGATGGAGTCTTTTAAGATGTATCTAGACAGATACATGAATGGGCAGGAAGAAAAGAGATACAGAACCTTAGAAAATAGGCGACATGTTTAGAGAGAGGATCTGGATCGGCGCAGGCTTGGAGGGCCGAAGGGCCTGTTCCTGTGCTGTAATTATCTTTGTTCTTTGTATGTCAAATCTACCCTGTTTTGCTAATCCCTACAAAATAACCAAATTAATTCAGGGAGGTAGGAAGAGCATTTTTTTTTTGTTCACTCTGGATAGGAATGCTTTTGTTAATGTAATACTGTAAATGTTAAATTTGGCACCAACTGTTGTTAAGGAGATAAAGTTGGAGGCGATGCATTAAAGAGACCTGCTGAAATATGCAGAGTCAGTGAGGGAGAGTACAGATGTATGTGAAAGTATGAGGTACGTGCAATGGGGTGTCAGGCATTTGCAGCAGCATGAATGGAAAAATTCTTAAGGTAGTTGGGAACAAAACCTGACATTGTGATGAAGAGGATTGAGACTAGTACTGAGACGGTGTCTGCATGGATTGCCACCGACCACTTGAGAAAGAGTTTAAGAGTAGAATGACTGTGCAGTGGCTAGTGGAATATATGCTGGCTACCACAACTCAGTATTTCCTAAAACAAAAACAAGAAATGCTGGAATCACTCAGCAGGTCTGGCAGCATCTGTGGAAAGAGAAGCAGAGTTAACGTTTCGGGTCAGTGACCCTAATGTTGAGTGATTGGAAGGAAGGAGTTGACTATGAACAGAAAAGACAGCTGGGATATATGATAACATGCACATGATTAAATTAACAGAAGAGAAAAGCCCTGATCACCTTAGCAATTGATTAAATTAGCAGCTTGAAAACTCATTTACCCAGGCCAAAACTGGGAACGGCTGAAAGTGCTGAGGGAAGCACAAACAGAAAAGAAGGTGATGCCACAGATAAGGCAATGCACAAACGTATAACTAATCATGGAGTTAAGGGAAATAAGTGGGAGATGTGAATGTATAAAAAATAATGATTCAATTAAAGCAATGGTACTGTTTGAAGACCTTGTGCCAAGGCTTGACACTATCCTGCTAATCACACTGTAACATTGAAATGAAGGCAGGACAAGAAACAAGGACCAAGTCTGCCTGTCATTTTGCCTGAACAATTTATCCTCATTTAACTTCAACAAGTAATATGTAATACGGAATTGAAGTAATGCCACAAGTAAATAATACCATCTTAACCTATGACCTGTGAGTCTATTGACTATTCAGACACATATCCAAAAGCAACAGGGAACTAGAGATTTATTTTCTCCTTTTTGAGTAGTCGGGATTTATTTACTTATATTCTCTTGGATTGATAATGTACATTTTTGTTATCTCTCAGCAACTACTGCTGGATCATCTGGTGTGCATTCTTGTCACCATTCAATTGCTGTTGACTGTGGTATGCCACATTAATGACAGGAACACATCATTCAACAGAACATCGCTGCAGGAGTTCTTCGTTAGTGTCCTAGGCCTTACTATCTTCAGCTGCTCTGAATCCCCCACTATAAATCATCCTGGGGTTTATCATTGACCAGAAACTGAACTGGACTAGCCATATAAATGCTGTGGTTACAAGAGCAGGTCGAGACTGGGAATTCTGAGGCGCGCAACTCACCTCTCGACTCCCCAAAGCCTGTCCACCATCTATAAGGCACAAGTCAGGAGTGTGATGAAGTACTCTCCACTTGCCTGGATTAGTGTGGCTCCAACAACACTCAAGAAGCTCAACACCATCCAGGACAAATGATCAGCACCACATCCACCAAATTGAGCATTCACTCCCTCCACCACCGACGGACAGTGGCAGCAGTGTGTACCATCTACAAGATGCACTGCAGCAACTCGTCAAGCCTCCTTTAACAGCACCTTCCAAATCCATGACATCTACCACCTGGAAGGACAAGGGCAGCAGATGCATGGGAACACCACCACCTGCAAGTTCAGCCCCAAGCCACACACCATCCTGACTTGGAAATAAATCGCCTGTTCCTTCACTGTCACTGGATCAAAATCCTGTAATTCCCTCCCTAACAGCACAGTGGTTGTACCCGCACCAGATGGACCACCTTCTCAAGGGCAATTAGGGATGGGCAATAAATGTTGGCCTTGCCAGTGAAGCTGACATCTCATTAAAGAATATTTTTTTTTAAAGTTGCCCCAGAGACACATTTCACTGCGTCAGGAACCTCAGCTTTGCAGTAGCAATTTTGCTATTTGCCCTGAGGTCGACTCCCTGGTGCAGAGGGGGGATTTCAAAATGAAGCTGACCCCAGAAAAGGCTCTGGGATCAGTAGCAGGACAAGTGAGACTGCCTCACTGACTTTACATGCAGTTTTGGCCAAAGGGGAAATCCCGGCTTCAGAATTCATTTTAAATAAGTAAATATCAGTGTACCAGATTTTCACAGTAAGAAGCTAGAGACTTCACACTGAAGGGAGTGTCACTCAATTCAGTTATATGGTTAAGTACATTGGAATGTCAGAATTTGTTTTATTTAGAATGGGCTTTTTCTGTACCTAAATTCAAAACAAGCAAGCATTGTTGGTTATTATTGACTCACTGGCTATGTATTGCTTATCACAATTATTAAAATTCAGACTATGTGCTCAATATATGGCTGGGCTTTTTTGTGCAAGCAGTAGAATAAGGAATTATGCTGGATTGGGTGCCACAGCTGCTTGTCACTTTATCTACTTCAGCTGGGTGAGCCCTATGTCAGTTCTTGGCCAACCCACTTAATGGAGCTTGGCATAGAATCAAGGTGTTACACCTTGGGTGGAGAAGAGGAAAAAAAGATAAACACTACCCAGCATGTGACACAATTTTCCATCTGGAAGATTTAACTTCTGTTGTGCCTCCACCAAGCAATCTACTGGAGAACTGAATTAAAGGTATAACCTAGACATTGCTCTTGTTGAAAATCATGAATGAACATATAATGCTTTATGACATTCTTCTGCCTTTGGTAGGCCACTTAGAAAAATGGATAGAGGAATGACATGTGAACATGTTAAGTGTTTGTCAATTTTGCCACTGCCAATTTTTAGGCTTATTTTTATTAAATTCCTCCAATCAAGTTTCTTCCCCTGCCATAGTACCGAAACGGCTCTTGGCAAAGTCACAAACGACAGCCCATGTGACTGTGACAGAGGTAAACTCATTCTTTTCAACCCATCTGCAGCCATTGATGTGGTTGATCACACCATCCTCCTCCAACACCACTCCACTGTCATCCTGCTGGGTGGGACTGCACTCACCTAGTTGCATTCTTTTCTATTTTACCATCGCCAAAGAATCACCTCCAATGGCTTCTCTGCTACCTCTGCTGCTCTCCAAGGATCTATCTTTGACCTGCTCCTATTTCATAGCTACATGCTACTCCTCATCAGAAAACACAATGTCATTTTCCAATGTACATTGACAACAACCAGCTCACCTCTACCTCTCTCAACACTTCCACTGTCTCTAAATTATCAGAAAGCTTATCTGACATCCAGTACTGGATGAGCAGAAATTTCCTCCAACTAAATATTGAGAAGACTGAAGCCATTGGCCAGGATTTTCTCTGAAGCGCCTAACTCCCAACACCGGGACTGGAAGCGGGTGCTCCTGCCATGCGGGCAGTGGGCAGTGCGGGTGGGGGTGCAGAGTTGCATTCGAATCTTCTCAGATCCAGTCAATTAACGTCCGGTAGATGGGAGACTCATCCACCAAGGTGGCGCGGGCAGGGGGATGTCCAAGCTTAGTCAACACTGATGCAATATTTAAATGTCAACCATAGTACTTGCAAAGACAGCAGCCTCAGAGAGACCAGAAAGGCAACCGAAACATGTTCAGAGATGGCAGAAGGGAGGTCAAGGGTGGCCTCATGGTTCACAGATGCCTTCCTGCAGCTCCTCTGGGCTGCTTGGGTTAGGAGGGAGTCCCGTTCCCTGGGGCGAGAGGAGGAGAACGGCCCAGCAAAGGAAGGACAAGGAGGAGACCTCAGAGGATGCACCATCACATCAATCCCCCGCACAACTCTACCACTGCAGATACTCTCATGTCAGTGGGTAGTCGGGCACATTTAGCTACAGGATCACAATCTGGTAAGCACAGCAAGGACATGCCCCATGCAGCTGATGGAGGTGGTAACAGCTGAGGCCACTCCCATTCAGAAAACAATGGGAGGGCATGACAATGCTCAGCTTCAGACTGTTGACAAGCCTCTGGAATTATCAACAAGGTGACAGGAGGGAACAGCAAAGAGTGGAAATATAGGAGATTCCATAGTCCAGGGGACATACAGGCATTTCTGTCACTATCATTGGGAGTCCCGCATGTTGTGCTGCCTCCCTGGTACCAGGGTAAAGGACATCAAAGAGAGGCTGCAGAATATTCTGCAGGGGGAAGGGAGTGAGCCAGATGTTGTGGTACACGTCGATACAAAGAACATAGAGAGGGCAGGTAGTGAGGTCCTATGGTCAGATTTTCAGGAGCTAGGGAGGAAGTTAAAAAGTAGGACCTCGAAGGTTGTAATCTCTGGATTGCTCCCAGTGCCACGCACTAGTGAGAGTAGAAATAGGAAGATAGGGAGGATTAATACGTGGCTTGAGGCATGATGCAGGAAGGAGGGCTTCAGATTCTTGGGACATTGGGACCAGTTCTGGGGCAGGAGGTGCCTTTCAAAAGGGACAAGTTGCACCTCAACTGGACTGGGCAAACTAGGGACAATCCCTATGGTCACCGGTGCTGAAAACATGTCGCACTCCCAAGTGCACCCAACGTAAAGGTACAGGCATACACTGCCCTCCAATACCATTCACCACCATTCTGGTGTTCACTGCACTCTCAGTGGGAAAGATCAGGCCTTTTCCTAGTAAAAGGGATCTAGTGGCCCCCGTGTCCCTAAGAATTACTATGGGCTTGCTTGCCTGATAACCTTCAGGAACCCTATTAAATTTTCCTGTACTCACAGCAATATGCTTTCTGGGCCTTACTACTGTTGCAGTTAAAGCCACAACTTGTTCAGCTGTGCTTTCCATCAGGGTCCTTTCTCCTTCACTGAGTGGGTGTGCCCTGATTAACCCTACAGGCTTTCCCCATAGTTTCCAGCAGTCAGCTCTGAGATGACCTGCTTTATTACAATGGAAGCACACAGGTCTCTGGATCTCACTCCTACTTACACTCCTACACTATCCTTTTTGGTTGGAGGAGGGCCCCCTGTGTCTCCTGCTTTTATTTCTCTCCCAGGACTGCTTGGGCTTCTATCACCCTTTTTCCCTTTCGGATTTGTGGAGGTGACTAGGAAAGGTTTTCCCTTAGGGAACCAACTTATAGATGAGAACAAACTCGTCAGCCAGAACTGCGGCTTGCCGGGATCTATGAAACTTTTGTTCCTCTACATGTGTCTTTATGGAGAGTGGGAGAGAGTTTTTAAATTCCTCTAGCAGAATTACCTCTCTGAGATTTTTATAGCTGGGCTGCACTTTAAGAGCCCTCAGCTACTGGTCAAAAGCCAGCTGCTTACTTCTATCAAACTCCAGGTAAGTTTGATCAGCTTGCTTCTTGAAGGTTCTAAACTTTTGGCGATAGGCGTCTGGTACTAACTCAAATGCCCTGAGGATAGTATTTTTTGTCAGTTCATAATTTGATGAACTCTCATCTGGCAGCAGGGAAAAAGCTCATGGGCTTTTCCTATTAGCTTGCTTTGTAGCAGGAGAGTCCAAGCCTCAGCTGGCCACTTTAACTGCCTTGCAAGTTTTTCAAAAGATACAAAAAAAAATGCTTCCATGTCTCCCTCATTGAATTTTAGTTTCAGTTGAGTAAATTTTAAAAATTCAGTACCCTGCCTTGAATTACGATCCTCCATATTGGCTATGCTTTCACTAGTTAACTCAAACTGCCTCAGTGCTCTCTCCTCACATTCCTTCTGGAAGGTTCTTTCTCTTTCTCTCACCTGTCTTTCTTTCTCTTCACGTTTCTTCTGGATGGTTTTTTCTTTCTCTCCTCTCTCTTTTTCTTTCTTCTCTCTTTCTTCAAATTCAAGTTTCCTCTGTTCCAATTGTATCTTTGCTAGCAATATCCTGTCGGAGTCTATTTCTAACCCTCTTTCTGCTTCTTCAGATTCAAGGGAAAAATGGTTGGCCACTAGATTTAGGAGTTCAGATTTTCTAGCCTTGGCACAGACAGTGATCCCACACTGCTCAACCATTTTTCTCAACTCTTCCATAGACAGTTGTCATGCTATGCCCCTACCTGCCAAGAATGAGGCACATTAATTTTGTCACGAACATTGATTTTAAGCTGTTATTGGAGTGAAGAAAGAACTTGATAAACAGTTTAGCCGTGTCTGGAAAAGACATTTGCATATTAACAGACGGTGATTGGAAGGATAAAGGACCATTCCCTGACACATTCAACCCACATTGGACCTTGATCACCAGGTATTGTGTGTAAGAGGAGCATTCTAGAGACTGCTAAGGTAATACAATCCAAGACATGGTCAGACCAGTTAGTCACATGACTAACCTGCTTGGCAACCTGGGTTTTTATGAATTGTACAAACAGTTTGAATTGAGAGTGTCTGTTTGCTCCTGGACTGAGAAGATCTCTCTCCTGTCTGCCTGCTCCCATCTCTCTCACACAAGCCTCTGAATCCACTGAAAACACATGAACCCCAACAGAGAAAAGTCTCCTACAGCGAACAAGGTTTAAGAAGAATACTGGGCCACAACGAAAAGCAAGAACTACCTACAATCAAGGACTCTGCAGTGAGCTCGAAGTACCGTAACAAAAACTCTTCAGGTATTGCCTCAAACTTTTCCACTTTATTTTTCTTCTGCTCTTTTCTGTTTCTATTTGTATGTGTGTATCGCGTTTGCATGCTAGCGTGGGTGCGTCATGTAACCACAGGCGTCAGCGAATTAGAGTTTAATTTTAATAAATTTCAACTTTTCCTCTTAAACCTAAGAAAACCTGTTTGTGCTGGTTTCCTTGCCTTATAATTGGAAAGCAGTGAGCAAGGATTCACCAAGGGGGAGCTAAAAACACGGTCTGTTTAAAATTAAACCCTGTTACGGTAAGACCTGGTGAAGGCTGAGATGGACCCCTAGACACTTTTCTCACCTGGTCGTAACACAGTGTTTTTAACTTATCCCAAGTTACTTCACCCTGGCTTGGGGGGCTACTGGCTTCAGTCGCAGACATGTGAGTATTCTAGCACACACAACCACAAGAAAATCTATATTGAAATCTTTTCCCTTTTTGATTGGGATCAATTTGACTTCCCACTTCCAATTTCTAGTTTATCTGTGGGTCGAATCTGGATGCTAGCCCCCAAATTTCTATTACAATCAGGTGAGAAAGTGGTCTGGGGGTTCCCTCTCAGCCTTCTTCTGGTTTGACCGTAACAGGATTTAATTTTTAAAACACCGTGTTTTCAGCTTCCCCTCAGTGGATCCTTGTTTGCTGGTCTCCAATTGTAAGGCAAAGAAATCAGACAGGTTTTCTTTAGATTTAAACAAAAAAGGTGTAAGTTTATTCACCTTAAAACTCTAATTCAGTTAAAACTACTAAAAAATACATGACGCAACAACGCTAGCATGCATACGCAATAAACACACACGCAGATAGAGACAGAAAAGGAGAAAGAATCAAGGGGAAAGGTTTGAAGCAATAGCTGGAGTTCATTTACTGTCTATTGAGTTTGAAGTAAAGTCTTTGATTGCAGTTCAATCTTGCCGTCTCATTGGGGCCTAGTGCACTTTCAAACTTGTTTTGATGGTTTTCTGTCTTGAGGCTTAGTTTCCTTTTGTGGGTCCCTGTCTTTACGTGAGAGAAAGAGACCTTCCTTCTCTGTTGTCTTTAAATTGCAGTCAGACTCAAACTGTTCTGTGACCACAATTCAAAACCAAACCTGGGCCAGCAGGTTGGTCGTGTGAACAGCTTTTTTTTTTAACAATCTCT
Organism: Heterodontus francisci; assembly: GCF_036365525.1. NCBI lineage: Eukaryota > Metazoa > Chordata > Chondrichthyes > Heterodontiformes > Heterodontidae > Heterodontus > Heterodontus francisci. The sequence continues at coordinate 87,566,615 of NC_090380.1, read as the reverse complement.
CTTGTGTTCTTGTGGATTCTCCATTTTAGCAGACACTCTCAGTGGAGGCAGGGATGGGGGTGTTAATTGGATCAGGGAACAGTTCCATTGTCTCCTCCAGGTAACTGTCTCATAGAATGCAAATGTTTCCAGCCACGACTGTGATCATTTTAAACAAGTCATCTTTTCAGTCCAGCAACAGTTTAAAATTAATAATAAAAACAAGAAATGCTGGAACCACTCAGCAGGTCTGGCAGCATCTGTGAAAAGAGAAGCAGAGTTAATGTTTCGGGTCAGTGACCCTTCTTCGGAAGGAGGGTCACTGACCCGAAACGTTAACTCTGCTTCTCTTTTCACAGATGCTGCCAGACCTGCTGAGTGGTTCCAGCATTTCTTGTTTTTATTTCAGATTTCCAGCATCCGCAGTATTTTGCTTTTAGTTTAAAATTAATGTTTCATATGACAAAATTAATATGCCTCATTCTTGTCAGGTAGGGTTTTCATGGCATATGGTTTAGATTAATAATGGAGAAGAGCAAGGGCCAATCTAAAGTAGAACTTCTAAATTGGAAGAAGGCTAACTTCAATGGGATGAGAGGGGATCTAGCCAGGATAAACTGGAATGAAAAGGCTAACAGAAAAAACTGTAATGGAATATTGGGTAATCTTCAAGGAGGAGATGTTTCAGGCACAGACTAAATACATTCCAACAAGTGTGAAAGGTAAGGGAACCAAAGCCAGGGCTCCTTGGACAATGAGGGAGATAGAGAATATGAAACAAAAAAATGATGCATGATGCATGTCAGCTGAATTCTTCAAGTGAGAACCAAGTCAAAGACAATAAGTTGAGAGGGGAAGTGAAGAGGAATATAAGATTGGCAAAGAGAGAATATGAGAATAGAATGGCAGTCAACATAAAAGGGAACCTAAAAATCTTCTACCAGCTTGTAAATAATAAGCGGGTAGTAAGAGATGGTGTGGAGTCCATTAGGGACAGAGAGGGTGATATATGCAGTGCAAGGCTAGAATACTTAATGAGTACTTTGTATCAGTGCTTACTAAGGAAGGGCATGCTGATAAAATATCGGTTGAAGTAGAAATGATAGAATGATGGGGTGAAATTAATAGGAAGGATGTACTGGAAAGGTTGGCCATACTTAGCATGGATAAGTCGCCTGGTCCAGATGGATTATATCCCAGGTTGCTAAGGGAAGTGGGAGTGCAGATAGTGCAGGGCTTGCCATAATCTTCCAATTTTCCCTGGATACGGGGGAATGCCAGAGGCAAATGTGATATCCTTATTCAAAAAATGGGTGTAAGGACAGCTCTAGTAACTACAGGCCAGTCTGTTTAACATCAGTGATGAGTAAGGTTTTAGAAACAATAATCAGGGAAGAAAATCAACAGGCACTTGCAGATATTTGAATTAATTAACAAGAGCCAGCGCAGATTTGTAAAAGGCAGATTGTGCTTGACAAATCTAATTGAATTTTTTGATGATGTAACAGAGAAGGTTGATGAAGGGAAAGCAATGGATGTTCTCTGTATGGATTTTAAGAAAATGCTTGACAAAGTACCACATAAAAGGTTAGGTTGGAGAAGCTTGGAGCAAAGGAGATTGAGGGGAGATTTGATAGACGTGTACAAGATTATGAAAGGTTTAGATAGGGTAGACAAAGAAAAGTTGTTCCCATTAGCTTATGGTACAGAGGCTAGGGGACACAGATTGAAGGTTTTGGACAGGAGATGCAGGGAGGATGAGAAGAAGAACTTTTTTACACAGTGAGTGGTAATGACCTGAAATCTGCTGCCGACAAGGGCGGTGGAAGTGGAGATAGTGAATGATTTCAAAAGGAAATTGGATGAGCACTTGAGAGAAATAAACCTGCAGGGATAGAGTTGGGGAATGGGACTGATTAGATTATTCTACAGAGAGACATTGTGTACTTGATGGGCTGAATGACCTCGTTCTCTGTGTTAATGACTCTATCATTCTCTGAGATGCTGAACCTGTAGCATGAGGTGTGTGAACATCTGGCAGAGATTCCAGAGGTTATGTGCACCCATGCTCGAACAATGGAAGAGTCCATCCAGGCTATAAATGCAGCCATAACTCTGATGTGAGCATACATGGCTTCCTTCATCAATAGATTGGTGACCCTCATGGAGAGCCATATCCAGCATACCACCGTGGATTATGGAGATATGCATGGACCTGCATGCCATTGCCACCTCTAGGAGCTCTGTTGGTCAATGGGTGGGCAAGAGGAGGGGGTGGGTGGGGGAGAAAGATGCCTGGAGTCACTGTCAGGTCCTCAATCTCCTCAGGTGAGCAGGAGGCCAGTGTGCCCTGAAAGGGTAGAGAAGGAGCTGCTTGCAGCATCTGGTGATTCCTATTGGGGCATGAGCAGCAGATCCTTGTCCCATCTGATAGTGGCACCACTGCCTCACATGGCTGTGATGACAGGGGCGGCTCGTGGTGCTGTGCAGAAGGCCCTCAATATGCCTCATCCAGGCCTCAGACAACCAGAGGACAACTGCCAAGGTCATGGAGAACAAAGCTTAGCATCTTGCCTCCACTTCAGCTGGCAGCACAGTGGGGGCACAACATAGGAGCACAAGTAAGAGATTTAAGAAGACAATCTAGCTGCTCTTGGATTCACAGGAGAATATTTTGTTAATGGATATCACCTTGCTCTGCATGTGTTTTAAATGAAATATAGAATGATGTAACACAAAAAGAATCCTTTCCTTCTTTACACATTACTGAGCCTTTAACAGTTCACTGGCTCATGCAAAGGGTGTGATGGGAAGAACCACATCGAATGAGGTCAGTGCATTCCCCAAGCTGTTGTCTAACGTATTTAGCGGTGCAGGGAAATGGTAAGGGCGATCAAGCAAATTACAACAAGTCTGCAGAAAGTTGTAGCTTCATTAGATTGGATGGATCTATTACTAAGACTCATCTGAAACGTCTATTACTAAGACTCATTAGCACATCGTGAGCCTCCCTTGCACATATCCCATGGCACCTTGCCTGCAGTCCCACAGGGTCTTCATCATGTAGTGCCTAGTCAGCAATCCCCTCCATATCATCATCATCATCATCATCATTGGAGGAGGCATCCAGGATGTCCTCAAAGTTCAAAGCTTCTCCCCTCTGCAATGCCAGGTTGTGCAGAACACAGCACACCACCATGATACATGAGACCCTTGCTGGGGTATGCTGAAGGGCTCCACCAGATGTATCCAGGCATCTAAACTGGATGTTCAGGAGGCCAATGGTCTGCTTGATGGTCATTCAAGTTTTCTCATGGCAGCTATTGTATCTCTCCTCTGCATCTGTGCTTGGGTGCCATACAGACGTAAGTAGCCATGTCTTCAGTGGGTAGCCCTTGACAGCCAGTATCCATCCTTGAAGGCATGTGGGGATTGGTCGGTGGGGGTGGGAGGGGGTGTTACTGAAAAGGTCAGGCACCTCGGCATTGTGTTTGCTTCCCGGGACCTTTGCACAGACCTGAAGGAACCATTTGTAATGGTTGCAGATCAATTGTACATTGAGAGAGTGGAAGCCCTTCTTGTTGATGAAGGCTGCTGCCTGGTCTTTGGGAGTCTTAATTGCCACATGCATACAGTCGATGACACCCTGCACCTAGGGGAATCCAGTGATGGCGCTGGATTCTATTGTCCTCTCAGCCTGACTGTCTGGATCAGTGCAAAAGCACAAGTATTGTCTAGCCATCTTGTAGATGGCATTGGTGACCATCCTGATACAGGGATGAGCCACAGACTGTGAAATCCCACAGATATCACCAGAACACCCTGGAATGATCCTGAGGCATAAAACTTCAGCCACCACAGGCAGTGGGTGCCCACCATTTCTCATGGGGCTCAGTTCGTCCTCCATCATGATGCACAGCTCTGTGACTGCGGCCCTGGAAAGGCTCAGTCCTTGGTGACGCTGCTGCTCCGACATTTGCAGGAATGAGCATCTGACAGTAGACCCTCTCTAGTGGGTGGCCTCTTCTGCGTACAAGAAGCTGGTTGTGTGCCCCTCTGTGCCTACCTTGCCCATGCCCCTTACAGGCTCACGCTCCTGCTGCTCCTCTGGGTGTTGAAGGTCTGCTCCCAGTGGATGCAGCTCTGTCCCTCTCTGATACTTCTCTTCACTGGTGGGCTCAAAGTCTGACTGAATGAGGCCCATAGCAAGTAGCTGAACTCACATTTCAGGGCCGCCTCTCGTAAGCAACGTGAAAATGGTGGGCTTCCCTCCTAACGCCTCCCGCTCTAAATTTTCCAGCCCTCCCGCTTCCCAAGCTGTCTCCAAAGGGCCGGTAAAATTGCGGCCATTAATTCGGTCCCCAACACAAACTCCATTCCCTCACCACTGATTTCATCCCTCTCCCTGCCAACTGTCTGAGGCTAAACCAGACTGTTTGAAATCTCAATGTCATATTTAATCCCAAGATGAGCTTCCAACTACATATCCGTCACTAAGACAGCCTATTAATGATCCCTCTAAATTTTCTTTGTTATGTGTGGCCTGTTTATTTCAATGCGTAGTGCCTTTAAATTCTTTGCTGCTACCGCATACACGCAATACCTTAAAGGGAAAGCTTGCAAGGGGCCTGCACAGTACCTTTACAATTGCTGCACAGTTGTGCATGCATGCAACTTAAAGGGAATATTGCTGCCTATGCCCGCTTCCATAACATCACGCGACCATGTCCCTACCTCAGCTCATCTCCTGCTGAAACCATCATCCATGCCTTTGTTACCTCTAGATTTGACTGTTCCAACACACTCCTGGCCAGCCTCTCACATTCTACCCTCTGTAAACTCGATGTCACCCAAAATTCTGCTGCCCGTGCCCTAACTTACAACAAATTCCATTCACCCATCACCACTGTACTCACTGGCCTACGTTGGCTGCAGCTCGATTTTAAAATTCTCATTCTTGTTTTCAAATCTCTCCATGGCCTCGCCCCTCCCTATCTCTGCATTTTCCTCCAGCCCCACAACCCTCTGAGATATCTGCACTCCTCTAATTCTGGCTTCTTGAGCAACCCCAATTTTAATCACTCCAACATTGGTGGTCTTCAGCTGCCAAGGTCCTAAGCTCTGGACTTTCCTCCTAAACCTCTCCGCCTCTCTTTCCTCCTTTAAGATGCTCCTTAAAACCTACTCCTTTGACAAAGCTTTTAGTCACCTGCCCCAGTACCCCCTTATGTGGCTCACTGTCAAATTTTATTTGAAAATTCTCCTGTGAAGCACCTTGGGATGTTTTACTATGCTAAAGGTGCTATATAAATGCAAGTTTGGTCATTTCTAAATAGCGTATTCAAATAGATTAAAAGGTACACAAGTTAGAGCATGTATTTTCATTGGCTAATATAGTGGGTTTTGTGCATTTTGAATACCTGGAGTGAAAATATTCTTATCCCACTTGAACTGAACCTTTTAACATCCATTAAAGAGCAGCGTTAGTTGCAGTCGTGGGGGGGGGGGGGGGGGGGGGGTCACAGGCCTCGCCTCCATATTTACCATGCTCGAGAAGGATGCCTGGGGTGAGCAGCATGCAGAGAAAAAAGGGAGAACAAAGAGCTCATGGAGAGAAATCTTCTTTTATCAGCCTATTAAATGTATAATGTTCCAATGCACTTTTAATTGGTTGGAACATCAAAGATTTTCACTTTTATAGGAGTTGGATGTTATCTCAGCTATTTTCAGACATCCCTTCCTGTCCTGCTTGTGACATCATCTTGATCACATACATTTATCACTTGTAAATCTGCCAATTTTTAAAACTGGCTTGGGTTTGGAGAAACTCTGTCAAAGCTCAACACAACAGAAATCAGGCTTCTTTCTCCCTGTTCTAAAGCAACTCCCATATGAAAATCAATGCCCTGTTATTCATACAAAATAATTTCAGCCATTACGTGATAACATGCCTCTTTGGTAGGTTTGCAAGAGTTATTTCCTTAATAAGATGGAAGGCATATGGTTCCTCCAACTGAGACACGAATTAATTGTTCTAAATATATACAAATTATTGCTGAAAAGGAGACATGCTGTCAAAGCTGTTCATCTTGCACTGTTCAGGACAGATGCAAGAATGCCAAATTTCATAGGGAGCAACAATTTATACTGCATGAGAAAAGGGTGCTGATTGGTCGACAAATTGACTGATTGGTCAAGGTATTGCCATGGAGAATGCACCAGGGAACTATTGTCCCTCACGCTTTTGTTTAATTCAAAAAGGTGCAAAGCCTGGACACGTTCCTTTTGCCTGCAGAGGACAGGTCCCTGTATATGAATATATGTAGCCTCTAGCAAGCTTAAGTAAGTCATATTGCAAGTCTGACTGATAAGTTGGTTGTTAGTGTAATTCTTAATACACTCAGGATTGCTCAGTAAGTGCTGTCCAATTGCAGAATCACATGTAACGTTGGACATTGTGTTCTGAGTTTTGCAAGTATGGGCTGGTTGAGTATAGTCAGTACTCTGCCTATTGCTAGCAGCCAAAGGGATGTGCTGTTTGATATGATCTGCCAGACATTGGGACGTATGGCCTTGCAGTGCACCGGCACTGGAATTCATATACCACATTACTCTAAAATAGCAGAGAGGAGACAGATGTTAGTATTCAATGGTGTAATTCCAAGGTCAATGTGTTTGAAATGTTACATTCTTATTTAAAATATTTAATTATTTTAATAAATGATTCATAGAAATAAATCTGCTCCTGATATCCGAGTAGCTTGTTTAATACAATATTAATTTTCAGCAGGAAACTCAAAACAGTCAATTACTGGATACAGGATTACAGACTACTAATGTATTATGTGGTCATCGAAGTGAACATAAGTTTACTACCAGTTTATGTAAGTCTCCCTTGAAGGGCAATGCAAAATCCCACTGCTAATCTACTTTACCTAATCCTTTCTTGCAGTTCTCGCACATTCCGTCCTATATTGTACAGCGACTGAAATTTCATAGGTAAAAGCTATTTAATTTATAGTTTGCTAAAAGAATATATACCATATTTAATGGAAACAATCTACATTTGAATGTAACCTGCACCATAACTACTCATTTATTCAGATTTATTGTTTAAGACCTACAGCATAATTTCTATTTTGAATCAGTCCCAGTTTAAACAGTACCATCCAATACCTGGAATGGGTGGGCTGTCTTACGAGGAAAGATTGGACAGGCTAGGCTTGTATCCGCTGGAATTTAGAAGAGTAAGAGGCGACTTGATTGAAACATATAAGATCCTGAGGGGTCTTGACAGGGTGGATGTGGATGGGATGTTTCCCCTTGTGGGAGAATCTCAAACTAGGGGTCACTGTTTAAAAATAAGGGGTCGCCCATTTAAGACAGAAATGAGGAGAATTTTTTCTCTCTCAGAGGGTTGAGAGTCTTTGGAATTCTCTTCCTCAAAAGGCAGTGGAAGCAGAGTCTTTCGAATATTTGTAAGGCAGGAGTAGATAGATTCTTGATAAGCAAGGGGGTGAAAGGTTATCAGGGGTAGGTAGAAATGTGGAATAATCAGTTCAGACATGAACTTATTGATTGGCGGAGCAGGCTGGAGGGGTCGAGTGGCCTTCTCCTGCTCCTAATTTGTATGTTCGTATCCTTGGTGATTGGTTTTAGATGCCAGTGTAGCCAAAAAGTCTCTGCAACGAATCAGCCTTACTGCTCCTCTTGATGTCTCCTCCCCGTGCTCAATGCCAGCCATCCCTTATTCTTAACACCTGCCTTTACCTATTGCCTGGATTATCTGGAGGGAAAAAAAAAGTTTTGCTCTGTGAATAGTACAGGTGGGATATATAGCACTGGGTCACAATGCAATCAAAGCTTTAGCTCGGAGTATACTCTTCCAGCACTGCTATCACCTATAACTACAGGATTTAAGTTAGCTCACAATTAAGGAGACTTACATCAGACCAGTATAAATAGCTTAATACAAATCTCCTGTCATTTTCCACTGCAAGGAAAAGCCAAGTAGATGCTTCAAAGGCCAATAGTTTAATACCAAGCACATCAATTAAATTGAAGTGAAGTCTAATATAAACACACAGCAAAAGCACATTTAGTGCCAATCTTTCTGGTCGGAATCCTGACTAAATATAATCTGATAATATAAACAAGGCGAAATAGCTTAAGGTTTGGCTGCTTCACCTAAAGCCAGGCCCAACAGTTATCTCCCCTCAGTATAATTCTGAAATTTTTCTCATAAAAAGTTAGGAGGAGAATCTGAGCCTAGAAATTGCTATATTTGCACTAATCTGTGGTTTTTGGGAGAATGATTGCCTGCCTGTTAACTGCTGTTAATATTATTTTTCCATTATGATTAAATTGCGTGAGCTCCAGCCACACAGTGGGATGAACAGTGCAAATTCTGCATCTGAAATGGAGTAACTTTTAAATGGTTTGGCCAGTCAATGAAATCACTGCATTTGCTCGAGGAGGGCAGAGCGGGGTGAGTAGTCCAAAATCCTTGGAAAATGAAGGCAATTGAAGCACGTACCATTTGCTTCAACAATGCAGCACTAAAGCAACTGACACTGAAGTGTCAGAAAGGAGGCAAAAAGTAATGGAACCAAAGCCAGGGCTCTTTAGATGGCAAGGGAAATAGAGAATATGATGAAACAAAAAAAGATGCATGATGCATGTCAGCTGAATTCTTCAAATGACAACCAGGCCAAATACAATAAATTGAGAGGGGAAGTGAAGAGGAAAATAAGACTGGCAAAGAGAGAATATGAGAATAGAATGGCAGTCAACATAAAAGCGAACCCAAAAATCTTCTACCAGCTTGTAAATAGTAAGCGGTAGTAAGAGGTGGAGTGGGGTCTATTAGGGATAAAGAGGGTGATATATGTTTAGAGGCACAGGGCAAAGCTAGAATACTTAATGAGTACTATATATCGGTGTATACTAAGGAAGGGGATGCTGACAAAATATCAGTAGAAGTGGAGATGGTGAATTAATGGATAGGGTGAAAATTAATAGGAAGGATGTACTGGAAAGGTTGGCTGTGCTTAGAGTGGATAAGTTGCTTGTTCTGGATTGCTTGTATCCCAGGTTGGCAAAGGAAGTGGGAGTGGAGGTAGCAGAAGGGCTTGCCATAATCTTCCAATCTTCCTGAGATATGGGGGAGATGGCAGAGGATTGGAGAGTGGCAAATGTGACACACTTATTCAAGAAAGGGTGTAAGGGCAGTCCGAGCAACTACAGGCCGGTCAGTTTAACATCTGTGGTGGGTAAGGTTTTAGAAACAATAATCAGGAAAAAAAATCAACAGGTACTTGCAGAGGTTTCAGTTAGTTAAGGAGAGCCAGCACAGTTTTTGTAAAAGGCAAATCGTGCTTGACTAATCAAATTGAATTTTTTGGTGATGTAGCAGAAAGGGTTGATGAAGGGAAAGCAATGGATATTGGCTATAAGGATCTTAAGAAAGCACTTGACAAAGTACCACATAAAAGGCTAGTTAACAAAATTGAGGCTCATGGAATAGGAGAGTCAGTGTTAGTTTGGATTAAAAAAGTTGGTTTAAGGACAGAGAACAGGGAGTCATGGTAAATAGTTGTTTTGCACACTGGAGGATGATAGACAGTGGTGTTCCCAAGAGTCAGTGCTAGGACCACTGCTTTTTTGATATACATAAATGACTTGGATACTGGAATACAGAGTAAAATTTCAAAATTTGCTCATGATACCAAACTTGGAGGAGTGGTGAACAGTGAGGATGATACAAATCAACTCAACAGGCTATAGATAGGCTAGCAGAATGGACAAACAAGGGTTAGATGGAATTTAATACAGAGAGGTGTGAGGTGATGCATGTTGGCAGACTGGATAGGGAGAGGCAATATAGACTAAATTATACAGTTCTAAAGAGTGTACAGAGACAGTGGGACTTGAAGGTTCATGTGCTTATTTTTTGAAGGTGGCAGGGCACATTGAGCGATTAGTTGGCAAATCATATTGGATTTTGGACTTCATAAATAGAGGTACTGAGTACAAAAGCAGGAATGTTATGCTGAATCTTTATAAAGTTCTGGTTAGGCCCCAACTAGAGTATTGCATCCAGTTCTGGTCACCACACTTTAGGAAGGATAAGGGTCCTTGAGAGGGTGCAGAGGAGATTTACTAGAATAGTTCCAGGGATGAGGGATTTTAGCTACAAGGTTAGGTTGGAGAAGCTGGGGTTCTCCCTGGAGCAAAGAAGATTGAGGGGAGATTTGATAGAGGTGTGCAAGATTATGACAAGTCTAAATAAGGTAGATGAAGAAAAGCTGTTCCCATTAGCTAATGGTACAAGGATTAGGGGACACAGTTTTAAAGCTTTGGGAGGAGATTCAGGGGGGGTTGTGAGGAAGAACATTTTTTAAGCAGCGAGTTGTAATAACCTGGAGCTCGATGCCTACGGGGGTGGTGGAAGCAGAGATGATGAACGATTTCAAAAGGAAATTGGATGCACATATGAGGGAAATAAACTTGCAGGACTTTGGGGATCAAGCAAGGCAATGTGACTGATTGGATTGTTCTCCAGAGAGCCTGCATAGACTTGATGGGCTGAATGGTCTCCTCCTGTGCCATAATAACTCTATGACTATATTCAATTTTCCATCACACAATCAGATGGACAGATGTAGATAGCTGTATATGTTCCCTTAACATGCAAAATCTAAAGACTGCCTCTCTGCTTGTAGAACAAGATACCGCATATAGAAGGAACATACCAGAAATGGAGGCGGTCCCATGAAATAGAAACCTTTGCCTGCATTTGACATTAGGTATCAACAAAGAAAGGGAAGATCAGGTAGAGGCAACCCCCAAGGTCAAAAAGAGTACCATCCTAATCTGGCTTTGTTTAGTTCTCCTGCTCACTCACACTCAATAAAAAAGTGACATGTAATATATTGCAATTCAAGCACTCTTTAAAGATGCTTCTGGGAGACAAAATATTTTGTAGGTCCAGAAGAACAGAGCACTGCCAGTGTCCCTAAACTATCCAGAACCTCACAGCATGCTGCATCACTCCCACAAACACTGGCAAACACCCGCACAGCTGCATACACCCCAAAGGATACAGATAATTAGCCTGAGGAGAAACATCGGGTGAGTCACAGTGCACAGGTCAGGAAGAGCAAGTGGGAATGGCAGATGAGGAGCTTAGCTGCAATGCCTAGTGATTCTGACCTTATAGAATTTGCTTATAAAAGGAGATTGCTGTCTAAGCAGAATTATCTACAGAAATCACTTTAGTCCTTATAAAATACCTTGCAATATCTGATTAGGAGAGTGAACAAATCTGTCTGCAATATATCTGCTTTTGATAGGATAAATAATTATCTGCTATACTATGGAGCACGTTTAGAATTCAAGGAATCTGCAGCACAGTGCCCGGTGACACAGATCCTGAGCCCAGTTGGAGTATCTTGTCACAGTCACGAAATAAACCAAAGAGCTACTAAAAAAAGGAGCAATTTAAAGACTGGTACACTTGCCTTCAACAAGCTGAAGGACAAAGTCACATGACACATACCTTCTTCTGCACTGACATCCATGTCTGCTAGAACCCCATCTGCCTTGAAATTAAACAGCTCATCACACATGAATGTGAGCTATCTGCAAAGTGAGCTAAAACAAAGGCAGATGCTTCGTCTCCAGCTTACAATTATTACAATAAGATGTGAACATACCTCATCTTATCATAATGGTCTGAGATTAGAAGCCATTGTATAGCCCTAAGGAACTAAAAGCCTAAAGTCACAAAGGCAAAACTAACACTTTATGAATTTACCTTTAAAGGAAACCTTTAAGAGAACAAAGAACGTCATCCGTCATCAGTCATCAAGACATCAGCCTGGGATTTCTAGCCACAGAGAGAACATTGAAAACCATCTTTAACTCCAGCAAAAGGCTGAGAGAGAAGATTAATTCCAGTTAAGACAATTGAACCCTGCTGAGACAAGTTGGCAACCAACTGCAGCAGAGAAATAAGAGGGTGCCTTTTGAACAACTCCTCCACCTGTGAAAATTGAACGAAGAAATACCAGCACTATCTTTGAACTGAAGTTTGACTGCCAGGAGACTTCAGCAACCAAGCAAGGGCAAAGCAATGAGCAAACAATCCTGAAACTTTAAAACTTACCTTCCAAGAGGATCCCACAGGTTTTTACTGAAAACAGCAGACATTTTGCACATTGAGCTCTTAATGCCTCTTACCCTTTATCGTCTATCTATCTCTTGAGTGTGCATGAGAGAGTGAATGCTAGCCTGGGTAGTGCTGGGAACATTTCAGGTGATTATTTTTTAATAAATATTTAAATCTTCTGCTTTAAACTCGCAAGAAAACCTGTCACTGTCTGTTTATTTGGCCAACAAAACATGGGGGCCAAAACACTCATTTAAACAAAATAACTATCTGTGATCAGTTGGGAGGAGAACAGTGGAAACCAGCCATGCCATTTCCCACTTATTCATAACAATCTCTTATGAATTCACAGACTATCACTTTAGAGGCCTTGGGCTCCAATTTTTTTTAAAAAGGCATGTTTGTCCAGTTCACATTTCTATATTTCTACTTCCATGAAGATTAGAGGACAGTCTTGGGAATAGCCAGCAGGATTATGACTCAGGTAGGCACAGAAGAGTTTGTGGATGTTAATGCCCATTCAGGATTCCTATACAAATGGCAGTGCCTGTGTCAGAAAATACTAAGGACCAGCCAACCCCACAGCATCAGGGAATGTGGCTCAATCAGTTGCAGGGACATATCTTGAATCAGATAGATAAACACTTAAATTCTGACCAGCTCCCCCTGAAACCCTGCAGTCAGCCAGAATGAAGTGATTTATGACTTTAACCCCTTACAGGGACTAAACCAAATCAAGTGTACACCCCTATGAATCTCCTTCAGTTAAGTTCAAACCAGACAAATTCTAATAGACACTTATTTGGGTCCAAAGAACTGAAGTAGCTTTCCCTCAAAGAAAGAAAACTAACAGAGGATATTACCATCTTTCGGATAGCCTATTTTTAATAATTATGGCTAAGTCATAAATACCCCAGATATTATAAGGGTCTGGGAAACTCTCTTCAATACGTATCTCTCCATCTAAAGAGATTCAGAGAGGGGGTTCTTGTAGTTGTATACAGAATGCTACGAGACGATTTATTAACTTTTATATATTTAAAAAATGAACATGCAATATACTTCTAAGTAGATAAGTATATCACAATATCATATTACTGAGAGACGCAAAACATAATCTTATTTCTAATATAGAATCCAAAAGTTTAACCCTGCTAATGTTACAGCAAAATATCTTAGAATATCCATCAAAATTTAAAGTAAACTTTTACCTTAAATTCTCTGAGTAAGGCATAGGTGAGAAGCATTGTTTGAGGAATTCAACACTTCTAATCTTTTGCTTCAGAACCTCTCATGTTTCTAAGGTGTCATATGACCTCTTAGCATATAGGCGTTACCTTTGTGTGCATGTTTTTCTTGCTTTCAAGATCCATATTTGGTAGTATCATTAACTAACTCTCCACTTAATGTTTTACTGGAAATCCCCTGTTCTTGAAGTTGTGAGCATTTATCTGGTCAAAATGTTTATAATTGTGTTTACTTGACCTCCTGTTCCTGTAAGTCTATTTTCATTTATTATTTTATCTATAATTGCCTTTTTGATGGTACCTTAAAGCAACCTTTTGAGCTGATCTGTCTGCATCAACAACCCCATAAATTAATTAAGATTATCACTACCTCTTACTGATGTCACACAGGATAGTTCAATGTATGTGTTTATCTTCCAATTCCCTGGCAACAGAGACACTGAAATGGATTTCCCAACTTGTTTCTGGTTCATAACAGGGACCTTGAAAGACCTTGAAATTTTTATCTCTACCTTCTTAAAGGGGAATATTAGTGAGTCTTGAAAACTGACCATTTATTCAATCTTTAATTCTAAAAGGTATAATATATTCACTATATCTAAATTCCAGCTAATTAAGCCTATTATACCTATATTCCATCACAAGCACACACTCAGGAATCATTTAAAAACATTCGCCATTTAGGGATTAGACAATGTGTACAAAGGAGAAGCACCTTGGGAATACTCAATGGTAAGACCCAGATGCAAAGTAAGGTAATAATTTGGGTGCGCTGCACTTGAACCAAGTCCATAGAGTTTGTTTCTGATTATGTACATAAGATAGCAACACACCAAATAATGGCAATTGATGGTTGTGCAGGGAATAGAATTGCAAAAGGTGTTTTGAGCCACTTTCTTGCATCCATGGACAGTAGAGTTCTTTAAACACTGAGCTGAATGATTTTGAATGAACATTTGATTCCTAACTACATTGTTGTTGCTACATCTATACACTCTAGGTCAGCGTTCTGCTCTAGGCTCTATTCCAAATTGGCTTCCCCTCCATGGTTCGGGTCACTTTGTGCAGAACAATTCTAGTGCATGGAGTAGACAATGATCTTGGAGACTCTGGGCATGATAACATAATGAAGTATATCCATGTTAAAGCCACCAAGTCAGAGGCAGCATGAAAAATCTAACTCTAGCCCTTGAAACTCAGACAATTCAACTCGATTTGGACATGTTTTTATTTGAGATCTGTGGGTCTGGAGGTCTGGAAAGTGTTCCCTCAGCTTGTAGATATGTTGGGTAGCATATCAGCAAGTGTGGACAGTACACCCTTGGTGCCACCTGCCACGTCAAGCAATCCTTCCCTGCCTCTACTAAATCATGTGACAATGGAGCGCTGAAAGCAATCTTAAAAGCTGCCTGCCTATCTGTAAAAACTGACTAGCATTTCTGAACCTAGTTCCTAGCTATTGACTTCCAAAATCCTGGCTGAAGTTGAGCATTTATTTAGGGCCGGATTTTCAAAACAGTGTCAGGAACCCAATGCCTTGATAATTTCTGAGTTTCGAACTCACCTCAACCGTGTCGCCCATGTGATGCTATTTTGATATATTAATTGGGCAGGAGCCAAGTGTGTCCAGGAGGCAGGAGCTGCCTGCAGAGCGTGAGTGGCAAAGGCCAATGACAGCCATGATGGGGCCTGCCACTGCCTTGCCGAAGGGAGCAGGCAGTACCTTAGAGGGGCATTAGCATAAAACAAGAAGACAATGTGAAAACATCCAAATCTAAGGTAATGTGCATACTCCAGTGCAAAATCCCCAAGGGCCCCATAATTTTTAACCTGAAAACAAAGATGCCCTTCGCCCTGTGTACCCGACAGCCATGTACTAAGGCGCACCAGACTGGTTGGATTCACTGGAATCTAAATTGAAAATTCCAGTCCCGACCTCCCCAACCCTCTAACAGGAGCTTAATGAGCAGCTAATTGGAGGCAAGTGGGTTCCCCATTTACCACCCCACCCCCTCCAAACGCCCTCACTTTAAAAGTAGGAGTCTGTCCCGGATCCAGAGAGGGCCTCCAGGACTGCAATTTTTAAAATTGTGTCCACACCCGGTCCCAATCCCACCAACATTTGAAAATCCAACCCTTAATCTCTGCAAATTAGCACATTATACATGTGATGCATGAAGACAGCAATTTTGCGGGCTTCCTATTATCCCCCAATTTCCATGATAGGTAATGCTACATGAACTGCCTGCTTAAAAGCACAGCAACAATTTTATAACTGTGTGTGCAGGAGGTCAAGCAAGGACCTGAACTTGATCACATGCAGTCTCGTTAGGTTTACCACACAGGAGCTGGCATCAGTTATACCTGTAACTTACTCTACTCCAGTTGTTGCTTCAACCCAGCCTTGAAATAATCCTTCCTCCTGTTGTATATAATTTTCTAATTTCCCCCAGCAGCTATCTAGTGCCCCATTAAAGTCAATACTGTCACCTGCTGGGTACCATATTAAACTGGCCCAGTTCAATTTATGCAAGACCCTTAGAGCAGCAGAAAAAGGGAACTTTGATCTTATCAATCGAGTCTGGAATTAAACCCAAAGGGGTCACTTGAACCTAAACCATCTGGTGGGAAATTGATGGGATTACATCAGCTGCCCATTTTACACCTTCCCCTGATGTCAATGATCAGTGAACTTGGGCAGAATGCAACTTGGGTGGCCGATCTGAACCCATGAGTTTCTCACTGGGCAGTTTAGATTAGAATTACCTAAATCTTAGAAATGAAAGAACCGTGTATTAACTCATCATATCATTAACTTCTATACCAACAATAAAGATAAAACCTAAAGTTACTTCCACCAGGAAGATAGACAATTATATAACTATGATAGCCACATAGATGAACAGGGGTAGCCCTTAAGCAAGCTGCCTTGCAGATAAATTGTAAAAGAATCATTGGTGTTCTAAATCTATTTATTTAGAACCCAGCAAAAACATTAAGCTATCTTTTTCTCTTTATGGATGCTGAGTGACCAGCTATGTATTTGCAACATTTTCTATTTTTATCTGCAAACTTGGATCATAACCCACAAATAATATCAAGCTACCTCATAACTCTTTTTTAGCTAAAGTGTCCTCTGTCACAATTAACACGACATAAGATCACATAGCCAGGAAATTACTATTAACCCCAGCAGTAATTGGAAGAAATTGGGAGTGCAGTTTAGCTTATAGTACCTGCTTGCTGACCACTCCTACCCACATCATTCATCTTAATGGGGTAAAGATTCTGTGCATTAAAGCTGTGGGGACCAATTAAGAACCAGTTAAAATTACTGCATATAGTGACGCCAAAAGCCACAGCCAGAACAGAGATGATGGGGGAGGTCCTCCATGAATCACGCCTGGAGATCGCACTGCTGTAAGTAACTGGGATTGATTTTATGCTTATAATTTACATGATGTCAGGTTTTGTTTGATAATGCTCCTGTGAAGCATCTTGAGACATTTCACTACATTAAAAGTGCTATTTAAATGCAAGTTATTTTGTTATATAAGCTATCTTCCACTCATTGCATTTTGCTGGAGAAATAATCCTGCTATACTCAGGGGCTCTGCTGTAGTTTTGGTCATGAGTCTGGAGACCCATAGAATGATGCAGCAGAGGAGGAGGCCATTTGGCCCACCTTGCCTGTGACTCTGTTTGCTCCACCCTCCTCCAATTCAATAGCAGACACAGCTGAGACAATATTCATTCCGCAGTTAAACAGCATTGGGAAGGTTATTCATTATCCACAAAATTGATGTAAATTTGGGTTTAATATCAGAGAAAAGACAGGTTGATTGAAAAAGAGCTGCACACACTACTGGAAAGATGCAAGGAGAATGCACACAACCTAGGGAACTGACACTAGTGCCCTAGCTATTGGAGAAAATAGCTTAAAGCTTGTCAGCCACCATACTGGATTTGGCTGACTCATATACTGGGATCTGAAACAAACCACAAGTACCAAAGGGCATCAACGTGCAACTGAAGATGCCAACATTGACAAACTACACACTAGGCAAAGTAAGTGTTGGGGATGTATTCTGTCAGGTCATCACTGTTTTTACAGCTATGCAATTTCCCAGTGGAAGGGGCAGATAACATACAATATATTCACCCATATACGGGCAGGCATTTTGAAATAATATGCAAGTAAAGGAAATACATCATCCATTCAATATTCTGTCACTGCACCACAACGATGCTGAGTGGAAGAAACACTGGTGTTCAGCATTAATTTAGGAGGCAGAGGGGCCTTTTAAAATGGCACATGTTTAAGAGTTGATTTAACAATTTTCATATTTTTTCACCAACTTCAATTGCCCATATTGCAACCAACCTCTGCAGTGCCCACCTACATATACAAAGGACCCTGCGGAAAAGTGGCCAGTGTTGAGGCAGATCCTCGTGGCAGGCAGAAGTCCTGCCCCACAAAGGTGTAGCAGCAGAAAATCCAGGCCATGATTTCTTCTAGCTTTGAGATTTTCTACGGGAAATTCTATGATAGAGCTGCTCTTTGTGGTCTTAATTGTCCAGGCTCACAGCATGTATAGGACTCCTGAACCGTGGTTTGAATACCCTGGTGCAGATGATGTTTATAGGAAAACCAGAACACCGCAGATTCAGTTACCTATCACTGTAAATACCAAAGTGTTATGTTAATGAGACAATAAGCACATATTAAGATTTTATTTTAACAAAAATAAATGCTGTGCACCAAAGGTACAAAGGAGAACAACATATTTCAGTAGAATTGGATCTTAAATAGCTACAGAAATGATTCGTTCAGCATTATTCACAACAGACCCATCATATTTTTGGTCTTTCAGTTCCACTGTATTGCATCGCTTTATTTAAGTATATATGGAACACAGTTGGAAATGGGAATGGTACAGCAGTGATTATGTTACTGGACTAGTAATCGAAAGGCCTGGACTAATGATCCGGAGACAGGAGTTCAAATCCCACCATGGCAACGGGGGAAATTTAAATTCAGTTAATTAAATAAATCTGAATAAAAAGCTAGCATAAGTAATGGTAACCAAGTAACTTCCAGATTGTCATCTGGTTCACTAATCTCCTTTAGGGAAGGAAATCTGCTGTCATTACCCAGTCTGGTCTATATGTGACTTTAGACCCACAGCAATGTTGTTGTCTCTTAACTGCCCTTTGAAGTAGCCTAGCAAGGGACTCAGCTGTCAAGGAGGTGGATCACCACTACCTCCTCAAGGGCAATTAGAGATGGGCAATAAATGCTGGGCTTGCAAGTGACACTCACATCCTGTGATTTCCGCAAATTCTACTGATGCAGTTTTATTTTACATCCTCTTATTCAACCTATCAAAGTAGTAAAACAGGTTTGTGAAAATAAAAGAATAATTTTACTGTTTCTACAAACAAAAAATGTAAAGCCCACAAAAAGCTTTAATAATATAAAAGCAAAATACTGCAGATGCTGGAAATCTGAAATAAAAACAAGAAATGCTGGAAACGCTCAGCAGGTCTGGCAGCATCTGTGGAGAGAGAAGCAGAGTTAACGTTTCAGGTCGATGACCCTTCATCAGAAAGCTTTGCTTTGTTTCCTTTAGTGAGGTAGCAAATTCTGATGTAGAAGTTACAATTATTATAGTAGGGTTCTTTTAAAATCCCTGTAAGTGTGTAGGTAGCCAAGAGGGACCTCTAGACTACTGTACGTGAAGTATACCCTTGGTTTTAATCCGTCCACCAAGCCGTGCCTTCAGCTGCCAAGGCTTTAAGTTCTGGAATTCCCTCCCTAAAGCTCTGTGCTTCTCGACCTCTCTTCCCTCTTTGAAAATGCTCCTTAAAACCTACCTCTTTGACCAAGCTTTTGGTCCTCAGCCCTAATATTTCCTTACATGGCTCGGTGTCAAATTCTGTTTGATTACGGTCCTGTGAAGCGCCTTGAGTCGTTTTATTACATTAAAGGCTCTGTATAAATACAAGTTGCTGGTGTTGAACAAAACGGGTTGACCTAAATACAGATGTGAAGTGGAAACTGTATTTTACAAAGCATTTATTACATTCCAGGAAACAAAAAAGTTACATCTCAAAAGGAAAAATATTTGCCTTTATATAGTGTCTTATCAAGTCACTAAAACATCTTAAAGCATTTCACACAATCAATTATTTTAGTGTGCAGTGACTGTCGACCTAGTGGTAAATGATTGTAATCGATTTATTAGATGCAGAAGTAAAAATTAAAAATCAATAAATTTCTCTTGGAAAGATCTCGTACGTCTAAATCTTTCTTACCTTAAGTCAATTAACTAAATTTATTTAGTATGACGTTCAGTGTTTTTACTTACAATCACCAAATTATCCACTGAAGCACTAAAGTAAACTTTACCATAAAACTAGTGCTAACTTATCATGGATACAAATTCTATTATAGTAATGCGTAACCACTTTAAAACATTATTTCTTTTCCATCATTTCAGCTTTCTGCTACATCTGCTTTGTATACATGTGTGTTAATATTCTTGTGTATTAATACTCCTGAGCAGTTACGTCTATATTTCAAATACACAAGTAATTTGTAGCAGTTTACAAAACAGTTTTAGGCATTGTCAGTTCTCATGGAGGGGAAGAGTAATTTGTAAATGTAAGAGGGTGCCGTCTAGCTCAAGAGATTCAGCTCCTAATAATGTTGTTTCTACTGCTTCTCAAGCAATAAACTGCATTAATTTGGCATAGGTATTTCATATATATGAAGTTTTCCTAAGAAATGAAATAAGCATATTGCACATTCTAGATGTGTGTATAGAATGGATTATAAATGTGATAAGCTATAATAACCATACATATTAAGTTACATCATTAGAATGTATAACGCATCCTACATAGGTGTAGTTTAATAAAATCAAAGCAATATTTAAACTCAAAGTGATTCCTGACAACGCTGGCCGCCACTGACGTCATCAGGCTGCGCTGCGGTGCGCACATGCGCAAACGGTCTCCTGCTGTCTGCGCATGCACTGCGTTCCAGCTTGCCAGGACTGGTTAGCGCATGCACCGATGACGTCACCGTGTGACGTGTGCATCTTCGGGCAACGCGCCTGGTCGGCCTCTGCGCATGCGCTTTATGCAACGCCAACGGGTATTCACGCATGCGTCAAGCTTCGGCGCGAGTTTCTGAAAGTGGAAGGAGGAGAGGTTTTGTCGGGCATTTTCTCGCAATTATTTAGTCGTTTTGAAGATTTCAGTCTGCTTCATTTTTATCAGAAAGAGGAGATTGCTCCAAGGTAAGTTGTTCTGAAAACATTTCCACTGTCTGGGGCACTGCATGTGCTCCAGTCCACTGCATTGCACTAAAACCCTTTCCATTGTCTGGGGCTGTGTGCAGGCAGTAAATGTGCTCCAGTCCCTGTTGTAATTGGCTCTGAAAACATTTCCATTGTCTGGGTCACTACATGTGCTCCAGTCCACTGCACGGCACTAAAATCCCTTCCATTGTCTGGGGTTGTGTGCAGGAAGTACATGTGCTCCAGTCCCTGTTGTAAGTTGCTCTGTTCCTGCACCCATCAGAGCCGTGCACATGGACACACAGCCACCTGCTCGTATACCCATCAGAGCTGTGCACACGGACACACAGCCACATGTTTCCCCATCCACCCGTGAAACAACCATGCAGAGCCTTGTGAGACTCCGCAATTGCCAGCTGCTGCCTGTCAAGCAGAGAGGGCATCCAAAGCGGTCAAGCACTTGAGGAACATTCAGCAAGAAGAGACTGAGCACTGAAAGAAACAAGCATGCCGTGTCCAGTGGTAACACAAATGTGAATGCTCTTGCTGTGTACACAACTGGTGAGGTGGGAGTGCAGCCACACCGTTCTCCATCACAATGTTGCTTTAAGGCAAAGGTAGATAAGAGCGAAAGAAATGGAAGATGATGCTGATAGTAGTAGGCAGGATTAAATGGGAGCGGATGGGAAGGCGCAGGAGTATCATAACCACTAGCAGGGAACAGCTGGGCTAAATGGCCTGCTTTATGTTCATAGTCGAAAAGAAATGTGCTTCTTTTTCCAGCACCCTCACATCATTCATGTTTTCCCTGAGAGCAGCATTGAACCATCACGAGATAGGGGCAGTTACATCATCCTGACTCCTACAGCTGAGTTGGGTACTAAGTGATTCATTGGCGGTGTTATCAGTACATGCCTTTACTGCAGAACATAAAGCATGCTCAACAGTAATTTCATTGGAGGGGGAAAGCTCTGACACTGATGTTCTTTCCTTATTTCTTTTCACGTAAAACATACCCTTGAGAAAACAATCCTTGAGACTTAAGGTCAGCATTCAAGCAACGAAGGCAACTGGATCATGCTGCAGAGCTTGTCATGATACGGAAAGGAAACTTGCATTTATGGATGAAGTGGGAGCGCATATTGGGATGCGTTTGGGGAACATTCACCAAGAATAGACTGAGCTCAGACTCTTGTGACTTTGCCTTCTTCACATGGACAATACAGTAGTGGAATAGAGAGCCACACGTTCATTCACCACAAGGCTCTCCAGGAACAATCTCTTTAGTTCTGCATAGCAGAGACTCGGCCTGTCTGTCTCATGGGAATGCTGGTGACACAACACTCATATATCCATGCACAGCAGTGCCTCGAATACTTAATGTACTTAATAAAACTTCTCAATAATTAAACCTGGAATTGTTGAGGTTTTTGATGCTATTTTCCCGACTTTGCAACTGCACTTCAGAAATTCAACTGTGGTGTGGTCCTTGGGGGGTGGGGGGGGGGTGGGGGAAAGAGGGAGAGGGGGTGGGGCGGAGAGGGGGTGGGGTAAGAGGGGGGATGGGGGGATAGGGGGAAGAGGGGGGATAGGGGGAAGAGGGGGATAGGGGGAAGAGGGGGGTGGGGGAAGAGGGGGGTGGGGGAAGAGGGGGGTGAGGGAAGAGGGTGGGTGGGGGAGGTGGGAGGAGGTGGGAGGTGGGAGGAGGTGGGGGGTGGGGGAGGTGGGAGGAGTGGGGGGTGGGGGAGGTGGGAGGAGGTGGGAGGAGGTGGGGGGTGGGAGGAGGTGGGAGGAGGTGGGGAGGTGGGAGGAAGTGGGGAGGTGGGAGGAGGTGGGGGGGTGGGAGGAGGTGGGGGGGTGGGAGGAGGTGGGGGGGTGGGAGGAGGTGGGGGGGTGGGAGGAGGTGGGGGGGTGGGGGAAGAGGGGAGGTGGGGGAAGAGGGGAGGTGGGGGAAGAGGGGAGGTGGGGGAAGAGGGGAGGTGGGGGAAGAGGGGAGGTGGGGGAAGAGGGGAGGTGGGGGAAGAGGGGAGGTGGGGGAAGAGGGGAGGTGGGGGAAGAGGGGAGGTGGGGGGGTTGGGAGGAGGGGGAGGGGGTGGGGGGGGAGAGAGGGGGAGGGGGTGGGGGGGGGAAGAGAGGGGGAGGGGGTGGGGGGGGAGGGAGGGGAGAGGGGGTGGGAGCGTGTTGGGAGGGTGGGGGGTTGGGGGGGAGAGGGGGGAGATAGAGGGGGTGGGAGGTAGAGAGGGGAAGGGGAGAGGGGGTGTGGGGGGGTAGTGGGAGGGAGTTAAATTCAGAAGTTCCTGAAGAGGGGGATGCAAAAGGCAGGGACCAGACTACTGCAATGCCTGAAGTACAGTTGAGAAGTAGGGGAGAAAGCGGCTGGATGGGGGATCTGCAGCTGGAGGGAACGGCTGGATGAGTGGGGGCCGGAAGCGAGAGGCCGTAGAGAGCCACGACCTTGGTGTCACCGGGTGCGGGGACTGGCCGGTGCATCTTTTGCTGTTGCAAGTTTATGGCGCATGCGCAGAAAAACACACTCCTCCTCCCTCCCACCATCCCCCCCGCTGCTGTCTCCGGCCGCTCCACATCCCTCCATCACCGGCCCGTTCGCTCGCCCAGTCGCTAGCCACTCCGCTACCACCCCCCCCCCGACCCCCTCCCCGGCCCACTCCGCTCATTCGCTCTCTCACTCCGCCATTGTGTGCTGCCATGTGTTTGTTAGGTTGCCTCCGTGTGATTATTTGAGCAGCGCCATCTTTAGTCCTGGCAGCTGCCTAAAGTCGCAGACTGTGACGTTTTAGTGTCACATGCTGCATTTGCGCATGTGTCACAGCAGCGCCACCTAGCGGTAGCGTTGTCAGCAAATGCAGCCATTTAAACTACAGTAGAAGAAAATTGCATTACTTCTTGCATTTTATGAAATGATTCCATATTTTGTCAAGTATAAAATTAGTTTTCTTGCTTTTGAACACAATTGCAAAAATGTATCCAGAATAGTTTAGTCACAGTTTATGGAAGGATTTCATATTTAGTTATCTCTAATTATCTTTAATTATCCCTTAAAATCTTAGACTTTTAACAGTCATCAAACACAAAAGATCCTAGGTTTGAACTCAATATAAATTGAGTTGGCTGGTCTCAGTCAGGGCAACATAGCGCTGCTAAAATTAGCCTCAGTACCTCTAGAATCAGAAGGGGAAAATCAGCCAGGGTTTCCATTTCTGATAACTGTCCAACTGAGTAAAACAAGAGCTATCATTTTGCAGTGCAGCTGAACCATTCAGAATTCTTCTTTAACCCACCTAAATTAATGTTCTGCGACTTCACTCCCCCCACCCCCGCCCAAGTTGTTCACAGCTTGAATGGCTAAACCATACGCAGAACCTATTGCCTCTAAATATCATTAAAAAGATTATTTCCTTAGACACAGCCTCCATTTCCAGAGAGCTGATGAAAATATAATACATTCATGCTGCAACTGTCATTGCACCACTTAATCACTTAGATTAATTCAGAAAATTAATAAAATGACAGAACTACATAACAATTTTATTCAAAATTATGAATTTGTTCCTGTTACCACAGTAACAATGGTTAGGTGAGCACCTGAACTCTCATGTTTCTTTCCTGCCTCTTCTGTCACTGGTAGAAGGTATGATTGATAGAAGATTTGAGCAATCTGTACAAAGACAAAGTGTTCATTTTTCAGCAACACAGTGCAATTTAATCCTTTACTACATTGTGTAAACAGGAATTCCACACTGTGCGTATAACCAATGCTGTGACCAAATTGTTATACCAAATCTATTTTGAATAGATTAGATGAAAACTGAGCAATTGAAACTTTCTAAAATGAAAATGTTATAGATCAGATTTAGATACCAAAGTGCTGAATTACTACCAAATTGTATATTTTGTGGAACAGAATTAAGTTTCCTTTAATTCTATGCCATTAGTGACTGACAGAAAAGTACTTCAGACAGGGGCCACAGTTTTACATCAGTTCTGATGAAAGGTCATCGACCTGAAACGTTAACTATGTTTCTCTCCCCACAGATGCTGCCAGACCTGCTGAGTATTTCCAGAATTTTCTATTTATACCACAGTTTCACAGGTTGATCATGGGCAGCTGAGATAGGTGGAGTATGTCTAAAAAAATGCTAACTTATGGAGCATCATTCATGACATCAGAATACTACAAAATGCTTTACAGCCATTAAAGTACTTAAGAAATATCGTCACTGTTGTAGAAAATATAGTCTACCACCAGTTTTGGTTCCACTCTTACCTATCCAATCATAGCCAGACCATCTCTACCAATGGCTTGGTCTCTCATCCCTATCCATCCTTGGCCCCCTCTTCTTCCTTATCTGCCTCCCCTTAACAACAATGTCCACAGCAAAGGGCTCAGCTTCTACATTAATGCTGATGACACCAGCTAGCTCTCCACCACCTCTTGACCCCTCTACTCTCACTGTGATTATCTGACATTCAGTCTTGGATGGACTGCAATTTTCTCTAGTTAAATATTGAGAAGACCAAAGCCATTATTTTCTGCCTCCACCACAAATGTATACCATCGCCACCAACTCCATTCTCTTCCCCAGCTACTGTCTCAGGCTGAATGAAACTGTTCGCAACCTCACAGTTCCATTCAACCCCAAGCTCAGCTTTCAAACCATATCTTCTCCACCATGAAGACCACCTATGTTCATCTTCATAGCACTGGCCACTTCCATCTCTACCTCAGCCCACCTGCTGCTCAGACTCACATCCATGCCTTTGTCACCTTCAGACACAACTATTCCAAAGCTCTCCTGGCCAGCATCCCATCCTCCACTCTGCATAAACTTCAACTCATCCAAAACTTTCCTATCCATATCGTAAACCAAAACAACTTCCAATTACTCATCACCTTTTGGTTCTTGTTAACCTAAGTTGGCTCCTGGTCCTTCAACACAACAAATTTAGATTGTTATTCCCCTTTTTAAATCCCTCCGTAGGATTGCTCTACATCAGTAACATCCTTCAACACTAAAACCCAAGCCACAATTTTTCTGTTCCAGTGACAGCAGCCTTTTGTGCATCCTCCATCGTTCACCCCAACCATTGGTGTCTTCAGCCATTTATGCTCCGTGCTTTGGAATTCCTTTCCTAAACTACTTCATCTCTTCAAGTCCTTATTCAAGTCCTTATTCAAGTCCTTATTCAAGTCCTTATTCAAGTCCTTATTCAAGTCCTTATTGCCTGCTGAAAAGCAGAGTAAGAAAAGGGAAGAGGCCTTTGAAGCTGGGTCTCTACCCAGTTTAAATTGCACCAGTACTTCAGGGGATTCCCAAGGGAAAGCAGAATGCCGGTGCCGACAGCAGGTTTAAATATTGAAAGTAAATTAAAGTTAGGCAGAAATGAAGTCCAGACCCTTCATGCTTCATTTTTCGAAGTCTTTCTTTGGCAGGAATCTCAACTAAGGTTCACCCACAGAAAGTAGGCATTAAGATTTTTTCCCAGCCTGCACAGATTGGTGGCTCTATGAATAACAGCCAGAAAGCAGATGGAAGCCAAAGAAAGGAAGTTTTATTATGTGCTACACATGCAGCAAAGAGTCTTCTGGAAGGTTCCAAAGGCGGATGTCATTATCTATCAAGCCTACAGCAGTGGTTGATCTTCCTCCCCTGCATCTAGGTGGAGGAGCTGGCAAGGGGCACTTAGGGCATGTTGTGTTGGGCTTGCTTCAGATGGGAGGGTAGGTGGAAGAGGAAATTCAGCCTAATAAGCTTTGATGAAGAGTTCCACATGACATCTTAAGCTATTCTATTTCAGATACTACGTAGTTTCCAAAATTTTGACTTTAAAACTTGAAATATCAAAACCGCTGAGATGCCTTTACATGTTACATAGCATCTACAGCACAGAAACAGGCCATTTGGCCCAACTTGTCCATGCTGGTGTTTATGCTCCATAGGAGCCTCCTCCAACCTTCTTCATCTAATACCATCAAAATATCTTTCTATCCTTTTCTCTCTCTCTCTCACATACTTATCTAGCTTCCCCTTGAATGTATCTATGCTATTCGCCTCAACTACTCCTTGGGGTAACGAGCACCACATTCTAACCACTCTCTGGGTAAAGAAGTTTCTCCTAAATTTCCTACTGGATTTATCATCTCAATGTCTACCCTATCAAACCCTTTTGTGATCTTGAAGGCCTCTATCACAACCCATTCTTTATTAGAGAAAACAGCCCAACCTGTTCAGTCTACCCTGATAGGTATAACCTCTCAGTACTGATATCATTCCAATAAATCTTGTTTGCACTCTCCCCAGTGCCTCTACATCCTTTGAGAATATGGAGATCAGAACAGTGCACAGTACTCCCAAGTGCAGTCTAAACAACATTTTATACAAGTTGAACATAATTCTGGCATACCAACCTCTACCTTGCAGGGGCTGAGCGCCAACTCTCAGACACTTCTTCCTACCTCCCTCATGGACAATGACCCCACAACTGATCAAGCTACTGTCCACAGGACTGTCACTGGCCTCATCCCCTCCGGAGATCTTCCCTCTACAGCTTCCAACCTCACAGTCCTGCAACCCCGGTCAACCCGCTTCTACCTCCTTCCTAAAATCCACAAACAGGACTGTCCTGGGAGACACATCATTTCAGCCTGATCCTGCCCCACTTAACTTAGCTCTTCCTATCTTGACTCCTACATTTCTCCCCTGGTCCAGTCTCTTCCCACCTACATCCATGACTCTTCTGATGCCCTACGTCATTTTGACAATTTCCAGTTTCCTGGCCCTAACCGCTTCCTCTTCATTATGGACACCCAATCTCTCCACACCTCCATCCCTCACCAGGACGGTCTGAGAGCTCTCTGCTTCTTCCTTGAACAGAGGCCCAACCAGTCCCCATCCACAACCAACACCGTCCTCCACCTGGCTGAATTTATTCTCACATTGAACAACTTCTTCAACTTCACTCAATTCCTTCAAATAAAAGGTGTTGCTATGGGTACCCGCATGGTTATGCCTGTCTTTTTGTGGGATATGTCGAACATTCCTTGTTCCAGTCCTACTCAGGTCCCCTCCCCCAACTCTTTTTTCGGTACATTGATGATTGGATCAGTGCTGTTTCCTGCTCCCGCCCTGAACTTGAAAACTTCATCAACTTTGCTTCCAATTTCCACCCTTCTCTCACCTTTACATCGTCCATCTCCGACACTTCCCTCCCTTTCTTGACTTCTCTGTCTCTGTGGATAGGCTGTCTACTAATATTCATTCTAAGGCCACTGACTTCCACAGCTACCCTGACTACACCTCCTCACACCCTGCTTCCTGTAAGGACTCCATCCCATTCTCCCAGTTTTTCCATCTCTGACGCATCTGTTCTGATGATGCAACCTTCCACAACAGCACCTCTGATATGTCTTCCTTTTTCCTCAACCGAGGACCCCCGCCAACTATGGTTGACAGGGCCCTCAACCATGTCCCGGCCCATTTCCAGGACTTCTAGCCTCATCCCTTCCCCTCCCTCCCAGAACCGCTACAGGGTTCCCCTTGTCATCACTTTCCATCCCACCAGCTTACATATCCAAAGGATCATCCTCCACCATTTATACCACCTCCAGCGTGATGCCACCATCAAACGCATCTTCCCCTCCCCTGTCAGCATTCCAAAGGGATCATTCCCTCCGCAGCACCCTGGACCATTCCTCCATTACCCCCAACACCTTGTCCCCTTCCCACGGCATCTTCCCATGTAATCGCAGGAGGTGTAATACCTGCCCTTTTACCTCCCCTCTCCTCACTATCCAAGGCCCCAAACACTCCTTTCAGGTGAAGCAGCAATTTACTTGTACTTTTTCAATTTAGTATACTGTATTCACTGTTCACAATGCAGTCTCCTCTACACTGGGGAGACCAAACGCAGATTGGGTGACCGCTTTGCGGAACACCTCCGCTCAGTCCGAAAACATGACCCTGAGCTTCCGGTTGCTTGCCATTTCAATACATTCCCCCTACTCTCATGCCTACATCTCTGTCCTGGGCCTGCTGCAGTGTTCCAGTGAACAACAACGCAAGCTCGAGGAATAGCACCTCATTTTCCGATTAGGCATACTACAGCCTGCCGGACTGAATATTGAGTTCAATGATTTCAGAGCATGACTGGCCCTTTTTTATTTTTGTTTTACTTTGTTCCTTTCTTTCTACCATGTGCCTGCCTACTGTTTTTTTCTTGTTTGTGCTTTTGGTTAGGGCTGCTCATTATTCTGTCATTAACACTCCCTCTGCACTAATGTTTTGTCTTTCACCACACCATCAGCACACTTTCTTTGCCTTTGCCCCATGACCTCATCAGTTAATCTCTCCGTCCCTCTGTCCTATCACACACCTTCACTTTTGTTCTCTTTTCCCCCACCCCTGCTTTATTTGCTTAAAACCTATTACATTTCTAACCTTTGCCAGGTCTAATGAAAGGTCACGGACCTGAAATGTTAACTTTCTCCACAGATGCTGCCAGACCTGCTGAGTATTTCCAGCACATTCTGTTTTTATTTCAGATTTCCAGCATTCACAGTATTTTGCTTTTATATCACTACTTTTAGTGATTTGTGTATCTGTGTCCCCAGATCCCTCTGTTCCTCTACACTTTTAAATACTAATAATAATAGTAGGGGATTTCAACTTCCCCAATATTAACTGGGATAGTCTTAGTGCAATAGGCTTAAAGGGGGTGGAATTCTTAAAATGCATACAGGAGAGCTTTTTGAGCCAGTACGTAGAAAGTCTTACAAGAGAAGGGGCAGTACTGGACCTAATCCTAGGGAATGAAGCCGGACAAGTGGTAGAAATGTCAGTGGGGCAGCATTCCGGGGATAGTGACCAAAGTGGACTGGGAGCAGCTACTTGTAGGAATATCTACATCAGAGCAGTGGGAGTCATTCAAAGAGGAAATAGTGAGAATTCAGAGCCAACATGTACCTGTTAAGGTGAAGAGTAGGACCAACATGTCCAGGGAACCCTGGATGTCAAGGGATATAGAGGATTGGATCAGGGAAAAAAAAAGGAGGCTTACGGCAGATTCAAACAATGGCTGAAAACAATGGAGGCTCCAGGGGAGTATAGAAAGTGTAAGGGGGGTGCTTAAAAAAGTAATTAGGAGAGCGAAGAGGGGACATGAAAAAACACTGGCGGGCAAGATAAAGGAAAATCCTAAGGCGTTTTATAAGTATATTAAGGGCAAGAGGATAACCAGGGAAAGAGTAGAGCCCATTAGGGACCAAAGTGGCGATCTGTGTGTGGAGCCGGAGGACATAAGTGAGGTTTTAAATGATTACTTTTCATCTGTGTTCACGATGGAGAAAGACAATGTAGATGTAGAGATCAGGGAGGGAGACTGTGATAGACTTGAACATATTAGCATTGAAAGGGAAGAAGTTGTAGAGGTCTTAAAAGTGGATAAATCCCCAGGCCCAGATGAGATGCATCCCAGGCTGTTATGTGCGGCAAGGGAGGAGATAGCAGGGGCTCTGACACAAATTTTCAAATCCTTTCTGGCCACAAGAGAGGTACCAGAGGATTGGAGGACAACAAATGTGGTGCCATTATTTAAGAGGGTAGCAGGAATAAACCAGGTAATTATAGGCAGCTGAGTCTAACATCAGTGGTTGGGAAAATATTGGAAAAAATTCTGAGGGACAGGATTAATCTTCACTTGGAGAGACAGGGATTAATTAGGGATAGTCAGCATGGTTTTGTCAGGGGCAGATCGTATCTAACTAACTTGATTGAATTTTTCGAGGCAGTAACTAGACGTCTAGATGAGGGTAAAGCAGTTGCTGTAGTCTACATGGACTTCAGTAAGGCTTTTGATAAGGTCCCGCATGGGAGATTGATTAAGAAAATAAGGGCCCATGGGATCCAGGGCAATTTGGCAAATTGGATCCAAAATTGGCTTAGTGGCAGGAAGCAGAGGGTAATGGTCAAGGGTTGTTTTTGCGAATGGAAGCCTGTGACCAGTGGGGTACCACAGGGATCTGTGCTGGGACCCTTGCTGTTTGTAGTGTACATTCATGATTTAGACATGAATATAGGAGGTATGATCAGTAAGTTCGCAGATGACACAAAAATTGGTGGTGTTGTAAATAGTGAGGAGGAAAGCCTTCAATTACAGGACGATATAGATGGGCTGATAAGATGGGGGAGCTGTGGCAAAATTTAATCCTGAGAAGTGTGAGGTGATGCATTTTAGGAGGACTAACAAGGCAAGGGAATATACAATGGATGGTAGGACCCTAGGAAGTACAGAGGGTCAGGGGACCTTGGTGCACTTGTCCATGAAGGCAGCAGCACAGGTAGATCAGGAAGGCATATGGGATACTTGCCTTTATTAGCCAAGGCATAGAATATAAGAGCAAGGAGGTTATGACGGAGCTGTATAAAATGCTGGTTAGGCCACAGCTGGAGTACTGTGTACAGTTCTGGGCACCACACTATAGGATGGAATTGCACTGGAGAGGGTGCAGAGGAGATTCACAAGGATGTTGCCTGGGCTGGAGCATTTCAGCAATGAAGAGAGACTGAAAAGGCTAGGGTTGTTTTCCTTAGAGCAGAGAAGGCTGAGGGGGTACATGATTGAGGTATAGAAAATTATGAGGGGCATTGAAAGGTTAGATAGAAAGAAACTTTTTCCCTTTGCGGAGGTGTCATTAACATATTAGGGCATAGATTTAAGGTAAGGGGCAGGAAGTTTAGAGGGGATTTGAGGAAAACAAATTTCACCCAGAGGGTGGTTGGAATCTGGAATGCACTGTCTGAAGAGGTGATAGAGGCAGGAACCCTCACAACATTTAAGAAGTATTTAGATGAGCACTTGAAAAGCCATAGCATACAAGGCTACGGTCCAAGTGCTGGAAAATGGGATTAAAATAGTTAGGTGCTTGATGGCTGGCACAGACAATATGGGCCAAAGAGCCTGTTTCTGTGCTGTATAACTCTATGACTCTACAACTTACTTTCCAAGGAGAATATGGACATGAATACGTTAATAAAATGTTAATAAAATTTTAACATAATATAAAAGCTGCAATTATATACCTCTTTATGGTTTTCTTCTACTTCTTCTGAAAGACTAGTTTGTAGGATTTGGTTTGGTATTATCCATAACTCTAGTGGGGAAAGAATTAAGCAAAAATGTCAATAAGGCAAGTAATAGCAATGTGGCACCATTGTTTAGCCATGCTGACTATTTATGCAAAAGCTCCACAATAAATATGCGTTTGTTTTACAGTATAAGATGTATCTCGACCCATTCGAAAAAGAACACTCTCAGGCTTTTGCTTTGAGCAACTCAACTATTTTTCTTTAAAATTACATTATATAAGATTTTTTTTAAACTGACAATCTCAGGAGTTTGCTTATACATAAGATAATACAATTCACTAGAAAGGTATGGTTAGTTGGAAAAGCAAACTGGGGAATCCATTATCAGCATGCTGCTGGTCACAGAAGTTGTTCCAGATGAGAGAAGATGCTTGGCTTGAACAAAATAGCTAGGCTATGAAACTGTAAGATAAGGGAGGACTGGTGTAGAAAGCAATTGGGGAAGTAATCATTAATGAAGCATTTTGCAAATTATCTGGGTACAAGAGATGCAAAGAGAAAGTTAATCTGGAAATTCAAGAGGCAGATGGAAATGTAATATCTATAATAAGAGGTTGAGTGACTCAGCTAGCCTGGAGGAGTTCCTCAAGGTTTAGTTTAGTTTAGAGATACAGCACTGATACAGGCCCTTCGGCCCACCGAGTTTGTGCCGACCATCAACCACCCATTTATACTAATCCTACACTAATCCCATATCCCTACCACATCCCCACCTGTCCCTATATTTCCCTACCACCTACCTATACTAGGGGCAATTTATAATGGCCAATTAATCTATCAACCTGCAAGTCTTTGGCATGTGGGAGGAAACCAGAGCACCCGGAGGAAACCCACGCAGACACAGGGAGAACTTGCAAACTGCACACAGGCTGTACCCAGAATCGAACCCGGGTCCCTGGAGCTGTGAGGCTGCGGTGCTAACCACTGCGCCACTGTGCCGCCCTATAGTGTCTATAGTGTTAGTCAAGTATGTTGCATTAAGGTTGGCTTGATGGATTTTAGGATAATATTTATAAGCACTGGAAATTATCTCCCTTGAATTTTATTCAATTTTAGATGGTTTTTATTCTAATAGAGTCCGATCTGTTTTGCTCATCACCGAACCAGAATCAACAGTGGCCCAGCAGTTTGCTTATGTTGATCTGCTGGTGATATATGGGGAGCAACAGCACTGACTCTAATCAAGAATAGAAGGAGGTAGAAAGCAGGAAACTATGGCCTGGATTTTACATTGCCACCGCCGAAATTGGTGGCGGCCATAAACTATGGCGGTCATAAACTATGGCGGTCCACACACACGCTCAGCATAGAGCTGCCATGATATTAAACACAGCAGCTCATTTACTGGCCAGGGTGAACGGCTCCCCCAATGACATGGAGGGGACAGGCAGTCCACCCTGGAAATGGCGTCAGGCACCACTGCGCAGGCACTGATGCCATCTTTAAAGGGCTTCATGCCATACAGTAGAATTTGAATTTTAAAGGAACATTTTTTGAAAAAAAATAAAATTGACTTATCTAAACCCTCTCCCATCCCCCCCCTCAACACCCATACATTTAATTCCTTGCCCTCTTGCCCCCACCCCAAATACATACCTTGTGTACCTGACCTTCCCCACCACAATGTTTAAAAACTTTTACCTTCAACCCCTTCCCACCATCCCTTAGACCAATCAGGTTATTTTGACCCCGCTTCCCTCCCCCCTCACTGAAATACTTACCTGCTCCCCCCTCCCAATCAGTGTCCTGCATCGGCTCTCCGAATGAAGATTCGAAGGCGGGGCAGTGCCAGCCACCGCCACCAATATGGCACCGGAACGGACAGTGGGAACGGTTAAGTATTTAATTCATGAAATTAACTAAATCACCATTTTAAAATTTTGGTTCCATCAGGGGGGCCGCCACAAGGCCTCATCGCTGCCGGCAATATCGGGCCACGCCTTCCCCGCGTCAAGGCCCGTGGTAGTCCTCTCCCGGAGGCATTTTCCAGCCACCCTCCCCCCAACCCCTACCATGACCCCCCAACATTGGTTGGGGGAGGGGGGCTGGAAAATCCAGCCCTATAGGCTGGTTAGCCTAACATGTGTCATTGGGAAAATGCTGGAATGCATCATTAAGGAAGTAGTAACATGATATTTAGGAAATCATGTTGACAAATTTATTAGAGTTCTTTGAGGATGTAACAAGTAGGGTGGATAAAGTGGAACCAGTAAATGTAGTGTATTTGGATTTCCTAAAGGCATTTGATAAGGTCCCTCATAAAAGGTTAGTACACAAGATAGAGCTCATGGTGTTGGGGGTAATATATTAGCATGGATAGAAGATTGGCTAACAGGAAACAGAGTGGGGATAAATGGGTAATTTACAGGTTGGCAAACCATAACAAGTGGGGTGCCACAGGGATCAGTGCTGGGGCCTCAACTATTTCCAATCTATATTAATGACATAAATGAAGGGACCAAGTGTATTGTAGCCAAATTTGCTCATGATTCAAAGATAAGCAGAAAAGCAAGTTGTGAGGAGGACACAAGGGCTGGGATTTTATGCTGGTGACGTGGGTCACAACATTTGGAAAAAGGGGCGCTAAGAACCCCATGTTGCCTCTTCACCGAAGGCCCGCTGACCCTCGTGCTAATCAGGTACTTAAGTGGACAGTGACGGGCCTTCCATAGGATCAAGGACCCCGTCGTCGGAAGTCCTGTCCTTGGAGAGCTACCTGCCAATCAGAGGTTGGCAGCTCTTCCACTGAGCAGCGCCACCACAGAGGTGGTGGCTGCTGCTGGAGAAGCACCTACCAGAGGCCCAGTGGGGTCTCTCATTTAAGACAGAGATGAGGAGGAATTTCTTCTCTCAGAAGGTTGTTAATCTTTGGAATTCTCTACCCCTGAGAGCAGTGGAGGCTGGGTCAGTGAATATATTCAAGGGTGAGTTAGACAGATTTTTGATCTACAAGGGAGTCAAGGATTATTGGTGGGGGGGGGGGGGGGGGGGTGGGGGGGGGCAGCAGGCAGGAAAGTAGAGTTAAGGCCACAATCAGATCAGCCACGATTTTATTGAATGGCAAGCAGGCTTGAGGGGTCAAATGGCCTTCTCCTGTGCCTATTTCTTATTTTCTTATGCCTAAAGCATTGCCTATGTGGTAGCTACATCAGTAAAGAGGTCTGTGCTGCATGTTTTTCTTTAGGCTTACGGTTTACTCCTAACTAGTAAAATGGCACTAATGACACTTTGTGAGCCGTTTTTATTTCACTGTAAACTGATACTAGCGAATGCTTCGCTAATAAAAATTTCATAGAAAGATTGGAACAGGTTTAGGCCATTCAGGCACTCGAGCTTGTTCCAAAATACAATTAAATCTTGGCTGATCTGAACCTCAAATCCACTTACTTGCCTTTGCTGCATTGATACCTTAACTTAAAAATTTAACGATCTCAGACTTGAAAGCTACAATTGTGCTCGCATCCACAGTCCTTTGGCAGAGAGAATTTTAGATTTCTGTTACACTTTGTTGCGAAGAATTGCTTTGTGATTTCCTTCCTCATTGGCCTAGCTCTAATGTTATTATGTTTGCTCATTCTTGATTCCTCCGCCAGTCTGGAGTTTGGTAAAGTTAGGTAAGATTAGGCAAACGTGTTCAAACTAGGGATCACTTAACCCTGAAACATATCACATCATTTGAATGTATAACCTTTGAAGATGAACACAGGCTACATGACTTACATTTGATGTTGTCGCACAAACTCTGCAAACTGCCGATCCTTAGTGTATAGATCTATTATCCGGAGTCTGTCTTGAATTTCCTAAAATACCAGCAGCAAAGATACAGAGCAACTTAATCAATGAGTTAATTTCAATTCCCAATACACTACTACAAATGGGCACAAATCTGTAAGGAATTTCATTATTGTTGAGCTATATTTATAACTATATGCTTCTGCTGTATCTTAACTTTAACAATTAAAACTAATTGTCAAATTAGTAATTTGCAAGGGTACCAAGCATTGAAGTTTAGACAATGCTCAACTGATAGCCCAACCGGTTTATCCTGTGCCAAGAAAAATATTTGGAGTAAAGTCCCCATTGCAGAAAAATAAAACTTTACCAGATTTATCTAGCACTCTTTTATTGTTTTTAATGAAAAGCATAATTATAGAGAACCATACCCAAATTGTAAAACTTGTGCAGGGCTTACAACTGTAGAATTACAGCTCCCAATATGGCTGTATGTTGCTTTGCAAAAGAGATTAAGGATTACATTTAAATCACCTATGCTTACAAAGGAAACATTAACAACACATCTAGCTTTGCAATTATAAACTTTTATGGGCTGTGTAGATAAAAATATGAAACAAATGACAGGCAACTCTGTGAAGCAGCTGTGGCTCACTGGAGATTGGATTAAAATTACCCAAATACATTTTACTGAGGACTTCCAACATCCATCAGTAAGGATATTTTCACCCAATCTGTTGAAACCAGATTCTAATCCAGGTGCAGTAGTAAATAAGGCAGCATTGTACCCCATTGCACTCTTTAGGATACAACAACTTGTATTTATATAGCACCTTTAATAGAGTAAAACATCCCAAGGCACTTCACAGAAGCGTTATCAAACAAAGTATGAAACCGAGCCACATAAGGAGATATTGGACAGATGACCAAAAGTTTGGTAAAAGAGGTAGGATTTAAAAAGCATCTTAAAGGAGGAAAGAGAGGCAGACAGACTTACGGAGGAAATTCCAGACCTTGTTGCCTTGGCAGCTGAAGACACAGCCACCAATGGTGGATTAAAATCGGGGATGCTAAAGAGGCCAAAATTGGAGGAGTGCAGATATCTCAGAGGGTTGTAGGAGGAGATTACACAGATTGGGAGGGGCGAAAGCATAGAGAGATTTGTAAAGAGGGATGAACATTTTAAAATTGAGGTGTTGCTCAAATGGGAGCCAATGTAGCAGCTCAAATAAAATAAAGCCTCGGGACTAAAGTCTGCAAGTGACTGAAATGTGAAACATGTACCTATTACACAACAGACATTTCTCATTTTTCTGCATTCTACTTGGATTCCTACCTCCTTGCTAAGTTCACTGTGCTCATAGATGTGGCGGATCTCATCACTGCTGAAGTTGGCAGATGTCTCTGCGCTGCCTGAGCTGTACGAAGCCAGATGTGGGTAACGTTTGTTGTAGTGACTATATCCAGTCGTGGCATCGCTTTCATACATAGGATTATATTTTGTCCCATTTTCCACTGATTCCAGGCTATTACCTTGTCTAGGGGAGGAGTGGGAAATGTTTTAGTCAATATTTTAGCATATCAGACTGTAATGAGTAATGACGAACAATGTAAATAATACTTAAGGGTACAAATACATTTTTCTAAAGTCTTTGAGAACCAACTGAATAAGGACATTCAAGAGTTACAGTCAATCAGGTCTTGTATAATTAAGTCTATGTTAGGAAGCAAATGACGACCAAAAGATTACCTTAGACTTTCATTGGCGAAAATACAACAAAATGTTAATCAGAATCTGCACTGGCAGCTCACTGGTTGTGAGAAATGGTCCGGACCCTATGCTGCGCCGGCCGGTCTGCACAGAGGCATGAGGGGGAAGGGAGTTGATCCAAAGGGGTCAAGCATGGGTCAACAGTGGACCGCAGTATTTTTGAGGAGTCAGGAGGAGCATTCCTGCTGCTTGTTGTGAATACATCTGTTTATTCTGTTACTCACTCTGTAGATTCCTGAGGGACACTTTTGGCATATTGAGCACGAAGAGTTCTGGCTACAAAGAAAATCACAGCAGAAGCTACCAAAAGGAAACCGGCCACAGAGGCGATGGCAATGGCCACAACAAGAGTTTCAGAGACATACTCCTCACAATGCTCTCCCCTGTACCACCAGTTCTCACCCACACGACACCTACCAGGAGAAAGAATACATTTTTACTACCAGATTTAAATATTGACAATTTATTGTTCAGGCACAAACTGCAGCACACAAGACATTCTGGTGACCTAGTGTAAAACTTAAAGCCCCGATTTAAGACCAGGCAGGATTCAGGAAGGCAGTAGCCAAGGGAGGTGGGAATCTGTCCTGAATTTACCAGCATGAAAAGCAGGCTCAGACGGGTTCCTGCCCAAAACCAGGAAAAAAAAAGAAAAAACAGGAAGCAGCAGCAGGTCACTGGGCAGGAACACATCAGGCAGTAAGAGCCCACAGCCAGGGACTGAAGGAATGGTCCCCAACATTCAAATATATTGTGTGGAGGGATTTTCCAAAGGGCCTCATGAACAGGAAGCGAGAGGAGGGGGTGATTAGGGACGAGGTGGAGTCATGTGAACAAGAGACAGGTGAAGCCTAAACTTTCCTTGTGGGCTCAGAGGAGCAATCCTGCTCCTTCTGACTCCAACAGGAAAGTCAAATAAAAAAATATTTTATTGGGCATTTATTCTGACCTTGACTTCTCGTCCCATTAGTTTGAGTTGGTAGGAAAGCCTCAATGGTTTCCCCACATGGACCTTTAGTTAAAATAGTGGTCTGGCCCTAACGACATTGATGGAGTCCATTCTGCAATTTTAAAGATGGACTCGGTTGGGTGTCCTTCTTGCCTGCTCAGAAGAGTGGGTTAAAATCATAGCCTGCGGGATGTCCGCAACTGAATCCCATGGAGCAATTTTAACTGCCTGGTTTCGATCTTGTGGATAGAGTTAAAATTGCCCCTTGTGGTGTTTAAAACTGCAATGTAGTACGGAACCATTTCTATAATAAAAGCAAAATACTGCAGATACTGGAAATCTGAAATAAAAACAGAAAATGCTGGAAATACTCAACAGGTCAGGCAGCATCTGTGGAGAGAGAAGCAGAG
This sequence comes from Heterodontus francisci, assembly GCF_036365525.1. Taxonomy (NCBI): domain Eukaryota; kingdom Metazoa; phylum Chordata; class Chondrichthyes; order Heterodontiformes; family Heterodontidae; genus Heterodontus; species Heterodontus francisci. The sequence continues at coordinate 87,527,886 of NC_090380.1, read as the reverse complement.
TTAATGTTTCAGGTCTGTGACCTTATATCAGAAAGTTCTGGTGAAAGGTCACGGACCTAAACGTTAACTCTGCTTCTCTCTCCACAGATGCTGCCTGACCTGCTGAGTATTTGCAGCACTTTCTGTTTTTATTTATTCTATATTTTCTATGTCTGGATAATATTGGAACAATACCATACATTACACTGATGTGAAAGTGAATAGTATTTAGCTGAGTGTGGCCGACAATCAGACCACCACTCTTTAGGATAAAAGGATTAAAAACTTCCAAGCTGGAAATTTGAAATAAAAATAGAAACTATTGGAAATACACAGCAGGCTATTCAGCATCAGAAAGGGTAAAAGATAAGTTGGTGTTTTGGTATATATTTTTATATTTTGATGTAGGCCCTTTTTCAAAGATAGTGAGATCACTGCAAGACTGGCTTCCAAGGTCACCTCCCTGACAATATAAGAACTGACTTAACAAACAGCTGAATCAGAATCACCACACCTCAATGAATTATATTTCTACTGATTTTAGTCACTCTCTCAAATTATCAGACTCAGTGACTAACAACTACAACTTTTATTTATATACCAACTTTAACGAAGTAAAATGCCCCAAGGTGCTTCATAGAAGCATTAATAGTTGAAATTTGATGCCGTGCGCATAAGGAGATATTAGGATAGATGACTAAAGGCTTGTTCAAAGGTAGGGTTTTAGGAGCAATTAAAGGAGGAGGAGAGAGGTAAAGAGGCGAAGAGGCTTAGGGAGGCAACTCCAGAAATTAGGGCCTAGACAGTGCCCTGATTTTTTTTTTATTCATTCATGGGATATGGGCTGGCTAGGCCAGCATTTATTGCCCATCCTTAATTGCCCTTGAGAAGGTGGTGGTGAGCTGCCTTCTTGAACCACTGCAGTCCATGTCAGTAGGCCATTTGGCCCTTCGAGCCTGCTCCACCATTCATTATGATCATGGCTTATCAACTAACTCAGTAACCTGTTCCCGCTTTCCCCCCATATCCTTTGATCCCTTTCGACCCAAGAGCTATATCTAACTCCTTCTTGAAAACATACAATGTTTTGGCCTCAACTGCTTTCTGTGCTAGTTAATTCCACAGGCTCACCACTCTCTGGGTGAAGTAATTTCTCCTCATCTCAGTCCTGAAAGGTTTACCCCATATCCTTTTTATAGGTTTCTATGAGATCCCCCCCTCACTCTTCTGAACTCCAGCGAATATAATCCAACCAACTCAATCTCTTCTCATACATCAGTCCTGCCATCCCAGGAATCAGTCTGGTAAACCTTTGCTGCACTCCCTCTATAGCAAGAACATCCTTCCTCAGATAAGGAAACCAAAACTGCACACAATGTTCCAGGTGTGGCCTCACCAAGGCCCTGTACAATTTCAGCAAGACATCCCTGCTCCTGTACTCAAATCCTCTCACTATGAAGGCCAACATACCATTTGCTTCTTTTACCGCCTGTTGCACCTGCATGCTTACCTTCAGCAACTGGTATACGAGAACACCCAGGTCTCGCTGCATATTCCCCTCTCTCAGTTTATAGCCATTCAGATAATAATCTGCCTTCCTGTTTTTGCTACCAAAGTGGATAACCTTACCTTTATCCACATTATAATGCATCTACCATGCATTTGCCCACTCACTCAACTAAACTGGAAGGGCACTCATATCCTGGCTGCAAGGTTTGCTAGCGGCACTCGGGAGGGTTTAAACTAGTGTGGCAGGGGGGTGGGAACCAGAGCAGTAGGACAGCTAGTGAAATAAATGAGGAGGACATAGTAAATAAGGCCAGAAGGACTAAGAGGAAGAGCAGGCAGGGAGATGTTGCGGAGAACAGCGGGACTGGTGGTCTGAAGTGCATTTGTTTCAATGCGAGAAGTATAACAGGTAAGGCAGATAAACTTAGAGCTTGGATTAGTACTTGGAAATATGATGTTGTTGCTATTAGAGACTTGGTTGAGGGAAGGGCAGGCTTGGCAGCTAAATGTTCCAGGCTTTAGAACCTTCAGGCGGGATAGAGGGGGATGTAAAAGGGGTGGGGGAGTTGCATTACTGGTTAAGGAGAATATCACAGCTGTACTGCGGGAGGACACCTCAGAGGGGTCATGCAACGAGGCAATATGGGTGGAGCTCAAGAATAGGAAGGGTGCAGTCACGATGTTGGGGGTTTACTATAGGCCTCCCAACAGCCAGCGGGAGGTAGAGGAGCAGATATGTAGACAGATTTTGGAAAGATATAAAGGTAACAGGGTTGTGGTGATGGGTGGTTTTAACTTCCCCTATATTGACTGGGACTCACTTAGTGCTAGGGGCTTGGATGGGGCAGAATTTGTGAGGAGCATCCAGGAGGGCTTCTTGAAACAATACGTATGTAGTCCAACTAGGGATGGGGCCATTCTGGACCTGGTATTGGGGAATGAGCCCAGCCAGGTGGTCAAAGTTTCAGTGGGGGTGCATTTCGGGAACAGTGACCATAATTCCATAAGTTTTAAGGTACTTGTGGATAAGGATAAGAGTAGTCCTCGCGTGAAGGTGCTAAATTGGGTGAAGGTGCTAAATTGGGGGAAGTCTAATTATAAAAATATTAGGCAGGAACTGAAGAATTTAGATTGGGGGCGGCTGTTTGAGGGTAAATCAACATCTGACATGTGGGAGTCTTTCAAACGTCAGCTGATTAGAATCCAGGACCAGCATGTTCCTGTGAGGAAGAAAGACAAGTTTGGCAAGTTTCGGGAAGCTTGGATAACACGGGACATTGTGAGCCGAGTCAAAAAGAAAAAGGAAGCATTTGTAAGGGCTGGAAGGGGAGGAACAGATGAAGCACTTGAGGAATATAAAGACAGTAGGAAGGAACTTAAGCAAGGAATTAGGAGGGCTAAAAGGGGTCATGAAAGTCATTGGCAAACTGGATTAAGGAAAATCCCAAGGCTTTTTATACGTATATAAAGAGCAAGAGGGTAACCAGGGAAAGGGTTGGCCCACTCAAGGACAGAGATGAGAAATGGGCGAGGTGCTAAATGAGTACTTTGCATCAGTATTCACCAAAGAGAAGGACTTGGTGGATGATGAGCCCAGGGAAGGGAGTGCAGATAGTCTCAGTCATCTCATTATCAAAAAGGAGGAGGTGTTGGATGTCTTGCAAAGCATTAAGGTAGATACGTCCCCAGGGCCTGATGGGATCTACCCTAGAATACTGAGGGAGGCAAGGGAAGAAATTGCTGGGGCCTTGACAGAAATCTTTGCATCCTCATTGGCTACAGGTGAGGTCCCAGAGGACTGGAGAATAGCCAATGTTGTGCCTTTGTTTAAGAAGGGTGGCAAGGATAATCCAGGAAATTATAGGCCAGTGAGCCTTACGTCAGTGGTAGGGAAACAATTAGAGAGGATTCTTCGGGACGGGATTTACTCCCATTTGGAAACAAACGAACTTATTAGCTAGGGACAGCATGGTTTTGTGAAGGGAAGGTCGTGTCTTACTAATTTGATTTAGTTTTTTGAGGAAGTGACGAAGATGATTGATGAAGGAAGGGCAGTGGATGTTATCTATATGGACTTTAGTAAAGCTTTTGACAAGGTCCTGCATGGCAGACTGGTACAAAAGGTGAAGTCACACAGGATCAGAGGTGAGCTGGCAAGATGGATACAGAACTGGCTCGGTCATAGAAGACAGAGGGTATCAGTGGATGGGTGTTTTTCTGAATGGAGGGATGTGACCAGTGGTGTTCCGCAGGGATCAGTGCTGGGGCCTTTGCTGTTTGTAGTATATATAAATGATTTGGAGGAAAATGTAGCTGGTCTGATTAGTAAGTTTGCGGACGACACAAAGGTTAGTGGAGTTGCGGATAATGATGAGGATTGTCAGGATACAGCAGGATATAGATCGGTTGGGGACTTGGGCGGAGAAATGGCAGGTGGAGTTTAATCCGGACAAATGTGAGGTAATGCATTTTGGAGGGTCTAATGCAGGTGGGAGGTATACAGTAAATGGCAGAACCCTTAGGAGTATTGACAGGCAGAGAGATCTGGGCGTACAGGTCCACAGGTCACTGAAAGTGGCAACGCAGGTGGATAAGGTAGTCAAGAAGGCATACGGCATGCTTGCCTTCATCGGTTGGGGCATAGAGTATAAAAATTGGCAAGTCATGTTGCAGCTGTACAGAACTTTAGTTAGGCCACACTTAGAATATTGTGTGCAGTTCTGGTCGCCACACTACCAGAAGGACGTGGAGGCTTTGGAGAAGGTACAGAAAAGGTTTACCAGGATGTTGCCTGGTCTGGAGGGCACTAGCTATGAGGAGAGTTTGGAAAAACTCGGATTGTTTTCACTGGAACGACGGAGGTGGAGGGACGACATGATAGAGGCTTACGAAGTTATGAGCGGCATGGACAGAGTGGATAGTCAGAAGCTTTTTCCCAGGGTGGAAGAGTCAGTTACAAGGGGGCATAGGTTTAAGGTGAGAGGGGCAAAGTTTAGAGGGGATGTGCGAGGCAAGTTTTTTTACACAGAGGGTGGCGAGTGCCTGGAACTTGCTGCCAGGGGAGGTGGTGGAAGCAGATACAATAGCGACGTTTGAGAGACATCTTGACAACTATATGAATTGGAAGGGAATAGAAGGATATGGGCCCCGGAAGTGCAGGTGGTGTTAGTTTAGGCAGGCATCAAGATCAGCGCAGGCTTGGAGGGCTGAATGGCCTGTTCCTGTGCTGTACTGTTCTTTGTTCACTCAACTTGTCCAAATCACCCTGAAGCCTCTCTGCACTAACTCTGCAGAGAGATGCAATCAGAATAACTCCCAATGCCTCATGTGCAGGGCTATATGATGGCACAGTGCCAACCAAAAGCTGCTTAATGGAGGCCATTGCTCTGTCTAAATGCAGAACAGTGGGCTTCTATGGGACTTCAGAATCCTTCCATTATGATTGCTTCTAATCATTCCTTGAAGCCAACCAAGGCAACAGTGGATGCATTCAGACAGAATACTTCTATTGTGCCTGGGGCCCGCATAGGTTACGACACAACTTATATGGGAGCTGTGTGTACAGACAACTGTTAAACTCTTTTCACACTCCCTGAACTACTGTACAATATCATATGCAACAAGACAGTGCTCAATGTTTCAGCTGTTCTTTTTCCCATACAATTCAAGAAAGCCACTCCTACTTCTTCCTCACCTAACTTCCTCAGTGCCTCATCTGGTGATTCTTTAGCAACATCACTATGCATCTCCCATGAATGTTTCTACACTGATTTTTGATGCACTCTCCTTTCAAAAATATGCATGCATATTGTTGAGCTTACCAGCACTTGCAGGATCTTGTTGTGAAATCAATTTTTTCTGTGTTGGAGTACAGACATTTTCTTGCACACTACCAAACTTGATTATTGACTTTTTTTGAACATTTATACTGGTTAAATGGCACGTTAGCTGCTTAAGAAGTGTTAGAGGATCATCATGAATGCAAGCACATCAGGATTGGCTATTATTTTCTCACTGTAGTCAACAAAATCATAGTCTCATAAATTGCTCATTCGGAGTACAATCTCAGTCGCAATTTACTGATTTTGGAGATGAACATGCTTTACTCCCATTTCCAATAAAAAGTTGAACTTTGTCCCAAATCCTTACCCAATGCATTTACTGGGCTGCTTGGAAAAGCACAAGTTTTTTTGAACTGATCTTATCTCAAATGGATATTAGAAAAAAATGTACAGATGCAGGAATTAGATATACTTTTGTCTATGTAAACTTTGCTTAAAACAAAACAATTTTCTTAGTAGATATGTATGAACAAGTCAATGATAATGGCATTTACCCATGGTAACTTTTTTTGGAAGATGTAAAGATAGTTTCGCTGTCAAACAGTGTGCCAATGAGGTGCTGTATCAGACATAAGCCACTTTTTTGTACAGGAGCAATGTAAATACAGTGCTGGTTCAGGTTACTTAAATATGACATAATTGGAAGTTTACTGTACTGTGTAAATCAACCTTAATGTACCTGCAGATTGCTCCTTGTCCTGGAATTATATCACATTTGCCATCATTAAGGCAGAAGTCTGTATCTATATCACAAATACTTTGACAAGGCAGGTCATCCACACTCATATACCCAGTATTACAGACACATTCGGACTCTCCTGTCCAACGGTTCACCAGGCACTCAGAATATTCATTGCAGGCTTGAAATTTGCATGGGTCAGCCCCATCACCTGAAATCACAAGGCACAATTTTGCATGAGCCACTGCATTGCTATAAATAGTTCACAATTTTAAAATAGGGGTCGACTGAATGCACAATAGAGAACAGTACAATATGGAGCATGCATATCATCCAGTAATGGATGAGGAGAAATGTCTTGCAATTAAATATTGGCAAGACTGAAGACATTGTTTTCAGTCCCCCCTCCAAACTCCATTACCTAGCTATCAACTCCATCCCTCTCCCTGGCAACAGTCTGAGACTAAACAAGTCTGTTCGCAACCTTGGTGTCATATTTGACCCTAAGATGAGCTTCCAATCGCATACTCACACCATCACTAAGACCGCCTCATTCCTCCTTCATAACATCGCCCGACTTCACCCCTGCCTCAGCTCATCTGCTGCTGAAACCCGTTCACGCCTTTGTTACCTCTAGACTTTACTATTCCAATGCACTCCTGGTTAGTCTTCCATATTCTACCTTCCATAAACTGGAGGTCATCCAAAACTCTGCTGCCCGTGTCTTAACTTGCACCAAGTCTTGTTCACCTATCACCCCTATGCCCGCTGAACTACACTGGCTCCCGAACAAACAACATCTTGATTTTAAAATTTTCATCCTTGTTTTCAAATCCCTCCATGGCCTCGCCGCCGCCGCCCCCCCCCCCCCCCCCACTCCCTATCTCTGTAATCTCCTCCAGCCCCACAACTCTCCGAGATATCTGCGCTCATCTAATTCTGGCCTCTTGAGCCGATTTTAATCACTCCAACATTGGTAGCCGTGCCATCAGTTGCCTGGGCCCCAAGCTCCGGAATACCCTCCCTAGATGTCACTGCCTTTCCTTACTCCTTAAAATCTACCTCTTTGACCAAGCGTTTGGTCATCTGACCTAATATCTCCTTATGTGGCTCAGTACCATACTTTGTTTTATAATGCTATGAAGTGCCTTGGGCCATTTTATTACATTAAAGGTGCTATATAAATATAAGTTGTTGTTGTGTAATGGGCAATACTAGGATACTCAGTTATTCCACAAGGAGGACTTCTGAGCATATGAGGGAGAAACTCCTACATAGTTCTTAACAAAGAATAAACTCAATGCCCTATGGTTTTGTATTGTATATGCTGTTTACACCACAGTTTCAAATTGGTTCCAATTATTCTGAAGACAATTAAACTTATTTTTGATGTAATAATGAAACCGATATGGTATCGTGACATAAACAAAATGCTATTTGGGCAACAGCACCTGAAAATCTGGTGAGGGCCTTCTGTTCCCATTTTCCCACCTGAATCAATCTTCAAATAGGCCAGCAAATTGGCAGCTAAAACAGGAAGCTGCTAAAATATGTAAACAGGGGTCCTGTTGTCGAACCCTAATTTCAACGTTAAAGGATAAATGGACTAAGCTTGCAAGCTCCACTTTCTCCAGACATTGAGAAGCCTAACCGGTGATAAAGGAAGAAAGAGTTCTCAAACCCTCTCTCATGCCTTTCCCCCAATCCCCCAGACTCTGACACCACCACACTCCCCACCCCACACCAACACCATGGGCAGATGCTTCCACTCCAACAGGTCTTTACTTTGATTGCCAGCTAGCTGTATACCCTAGCTTATTTTTTATTCGTTCATGAGGTGTGGGCATCACTGACTAGGAAAGCATTTATTGCCCATCCCCAATTGCCCTCGAGAAGGTGGTGGTGAGCAGCCTTCTTAAAACGCTGCAGTCCTTGGGGTTTAGGTACACCAACAGTGCTGTTAAGAAGGGAGTTCCAGGATTTTGACCCAGCAACAGTGAAGGAACAGCAATATATTTCCAAGTTAGGATGGTGTGTGGCTTGGAGGGGAACTTGCAAGTGGTGGTTTCCCCATGCATCTGCTGCCCTTGTTCTCCTGGTTTAGAAGGTGCTCTCCAAGGAGCCTTGATGCGTTGCTGCAGTGCATCTTTTGATGATACACACTGCTGCCACTGTGTCAGTGATAGAAGGAGTGAATATTAAAGGTGGTATATGGGGTGCCAATCAAGCAGCCTGCTTTGTCCTCAATGGTTTCGAGCTGTTGGGGAACAAAGGGCTTAGTGAGAGGGAGGAACTGAAGGAAATCAGTATGAGTAGAGAAATGCTGTTGGGGAAATTGATGGGATTCAAGGCCGATAAATCCCCAGGGCCCGAAGGCATGCATCCCAGAGTACTTAAGGAAGTGGCCCTAGAAATAGTGGATGCATTGGTGGTCATCTTCCATGATTCTATAGACTCTTGAACAGTTCCTACAGATTGGAGGGTAACTAATGTAACCCCACTATTTAAAAAGGGAGGTAGAGAGAAAGCAGGGAATTATAGACCAGTCAGCCTGACGTCGGTAATGGGGAAAATTCTAGAGTCCATTATTAAAGATTTTATAGCAGAGCAGTTAGAGAACAGTGGTAGAGTACAGCAGAGTCAGCATGGATTTACGAAAGGGAAATCATGCTGGACAAATATACTAGAAATCTTCGAGGATGTAACTAGTAGAGTTGATGAGGGGGAACCAGTGGATGTAGTTTATTTGGACTTTCAGAAGGCTTTCGACAAAGTCCCATATAAGAGATAAGCGTATAAAATTAAAGCGCATGGGATTGGGGGTAGTGTATTGTGATGGATAGAAAATTGGTTGGCAGACAGGAAACAAAGAGTAGGGATAAATGGGTCTTTTTCCGAATGGCAGGCAGTGACTAGTGAGGTACCACAGGGATCGGTGCTAGGACCCCAGCTATTCACAATATATATTAATGATTTAGATGAGGGATCTAAGTGTAACATCTCCAAATTTGCAGATGACACAAAACTGGGTGGGAGGGTGAGTTGTGAGGAGGGTGCAGAGAGGTTGCAGAGTCATTTGGACAAGTTGAATGATTGGGCTAATGCATGGCAGATGCAGTATAATGTGGATAAATGTGAGGTTATCCACTTTGGGAGCAAAAACAGGAAGGCAGATTATCTGAACGGCTATAAACTGAGAGAGGGTTATATGCAGCTAGACCTGGGTGTTCTCATACACCAGTCGCTGAAGGTAAGCTTGCAGGTGCAACAGGCGGTAAAAAAGGCAAATGGTATGTTGGCCTTCATAGCGAGAGGATTCAAGTGCAGGAGCTGGGATGTCTTGCTGCAATTATACAGAGCCTTGGTGAGGCCACACCTGGAATATTGTGTGCAGTTTTGGTCTCCTTATCTGAGGAAGGATGTTCTTGCTATAGAGGGAGTGCAGCGAAGGTTTACCAGACTGATTCCTGGGATGGCGAGACTGGAGTATAAGGAGAGATTGAGTCGGTTAGGATTATATTCGCTGGAGTTCAGAAGAGTGAGGGGGGGATCTCATAGAAACCTATAAAATTCTAACAGGACTTGACAGGGTAGATGCAGGAAGGATGTTCCCGATGGTGGGGGAGTCCAGAACCCAGGGGTCATAGTCTAAGGATATGGGGTAAACCTTTCAGGCCTGAGATGAGGAGAGATTTCTTCACCCAGAGAGTGGTGAGCCTGTGGAATTTGCTACCACAGAAAGCAGCTGAGGCCAAAACATTGTATGTTTTCAAGAAGGAGTTAGATATAGCTCTTGGGTTGAAAGGAATCAAAGGGTATGGGGGGAAAGCGGGAACAGGTTACTAAGTTGGATAATCAGCCATGATCATAATGAACGGTGGAGCAGGCTCGAAGGGCCGAATGGCCTACTCCTGCTCCTATTTTCTATGTTTCTATGAGCTTTTTGAGTGTTGTTGGAGCTGCATCCATCCAGGCAAGTGGAGAGTATTCCATCACACTCCTGACTTGTGCCTTGTAGATAGTGGACAGGCTTTGGGGAGTCAGGAGGTGAGTTACTTGCTGCAGGATTCCTAGCCTCTGAACTGCTCTTGTAGCCATGGTATTTACCTGGCCGTTCCCTTTCAGTTTCTGGTCAATGGTAACCCCCAGGATGTTGATAGTGGGGGGAATCAGCAATCGTAATGCCATTGAATGTCAAGGGGACATGGTTAGATTCTCTCGTTTGAGATACTCATTGCCTGGCACTTGTGTGGCACGATGCTGGATGATTTTCCTCTTCCCCAGACCTACGACCTGCAGAGGTGCCCTTTTTGACACTTGCAACTTACTGAGTAAATGTTAACAAGGCCCAAACTAGAAAATAGTTTGCACCTTCCAACTGCTGTATTGAACAAACCATGAGTATGCCGCCAATTGCCAGTCGCCTTAAATGTATACCCTCTGGTTACCGACTTTTCAGCCATTAAAAACGATGTATCCTTGTTTACTCCATCAAAAGCATTTAGGATTTTGAACACCTCTCCAAAATATCATCTATCAAACCCCAGCTTCTCCAGTCTCTCCAAATAACTGACATCCCTCAATCCCTGGTAACATTCTAGTAAATCACTCTGCACCCCTCTAATGCCTTAACATCTTTCCTGAAGTGTGGTGCCCAGAATTGAACACAATACACCAGCTGAGGCCTAACCAGTGTTGCATAAAGATTTAACATAATTTCCTTGCTTTTGCACTTTATTCTTCTATTTATAAAGCCAAGGATCCCACATACTTTTTTAAAAAATAAAACAGCCTCAATTTACCCTGCCACCTTCAAAGATTGGTGTTGTTATGAGTGCTTCCACCTTTTTGTTAAACTTTGAGAATTTATGTTTTAAAACTGCAAAGGAATCAATGGATGTGGGGGTTTTTCAAGGTCACTGAGAGGTTTGAATTGTAAACAGCTACTGAAAGGCACCTGTCTTCAAATAATTACCCAGCAGGGGTTGTTTTTGACTTGGGAAGACGTTTACAGAGAAGTGACAGGTCAAGATTTATAGTGGTCACTAGGCTTGACTTCTGGAATGTTTTTGGTTTCACTCTGAATTGTTACAAAAGGCAGTTGGGGATGAACCGTGGTTTAAAAAGGAGTTGGAGAAAACTTGCCAAGAAGAACAAACCACCTCAACTCAGTCTGTTGCAGCAGTTTGGAAAAAAACTGCCAGTTTTCCATCACTCGAGGAGCTGAAAAGCAAATGTAAGAAGCAGACTGAAACTGTGGCTGCATTCCTCATGTAAGGCCTGTGTCTGAAACCTTGTTGCCGCATTTCCTGGAAGCCTACCCAAACTGATCTTCAACATCACCTGAAAAGAACTGTGCTAGGAAGATCCCAGTGACAGCCGTCTATACGTATTTGGGATGCCAAACCAAAACAAAGGACATCTTTCCATATCTTCTCTTTCTTCTTCGAGAATGAGCAAGTATTTTGTCTGCTTTTTTAATTGTAATAGAGCTCCAAAATGCAAATCCCTTTATTTTTCTGGTTAACAAGTGTATGTGTGCGTGGTATGTGAGGGGCCAAGGTAAAAAGGGAACTTTAATATTTCAATCTGTGTATTTATTCTTTACTTCATTACTGGCTAAGACTTGTTTTGTAATACCAGAGAAAAATTACGGCACAGAAGGAGGCCATTCAGCCCGTCATGTCTGTGCCTGCCGGAAAAAAAACTAGCCACCCAATCTAATCCCACCTTCCAGCACCTGGTCCATAGCCTTGCCAGTTACAGCATTTCAGGTGTATGTCCAGGTACATTTTACAACAATTGGGGGTTTCTGTATCCACCACCATTAGTGAATTCCAGACACCCACCAGCCTCTGGGTGAAAAAGCTTTTCTTCACGTCCCCTCTAATCTTTCTACCAATCACCTTAAATCTGTGCCCCCTGGTAATTGGCCTCTCCACTAGGGGAAACAGGTCCTTCCTGTTTACTCTATCTAGGCCCCTCATACACCTCAATTAAGTCACCCCTCAGCCTCCTCTGTTCTAAAGAAAACAACCATAGCCTATCCAACCTTTCCTCATAGCTGCAACTTTTGAGCCCTGGCAACATTCTTGTAAATCTCCTCTGTACTCTCTCCAGAGCAATTATGTCCTTTCTGTAATGTGACCAAAACTGTACGCAATACTCCAACTGTGGCCTAACCAGCATTTTATACAGTTCCAGCATTATATCGCTGCTTTTGAATTCTATACCTCGGCCAACAAAGGAAAGCATTCCATATGCCTTCTTCACCACTCTATCTACCTGTCCTGCCACCTTCAGGCACCTCGGGACATGCACTCCAAGGTCTCTCACTTCTTCTACCCCTCGCAATATCCTCCCATTTAATGTGTGTTACCTCATTTTATTTGCCCTCCCCAAATGCATTATCTCACACTTTTCTGGATTGAATTCCATTTGCCACTTTTCCGCCCACTCAACCAAACCATTGATATCTTTCTGGAGTCCACAGCTATTCTCTTCACTATCAACTACACGGTCAATTTTTGTGTCATCAGCAAATTTCCCAATCATTTAAGTCCAAATCATTAATATATACCATAAACAGCAAGGGACCCAACACTGAGCCCTGTGGATCGCCATTGGAAACAGCTTTCCATTCACAAAAACATCCGTTGACTACTACCCTTTGTTTCCTGTCACTGAGCCAATTTTGGATCCAACCTGCCATATTCCCCTATATGCCATGGCTTTCATTTTACTGACCAATCTGTCATGTGGGACCTTGTCAAATGCCTTACTTATGTCCAAGTAGACCACATCCACTGCACTACCTTCATCAATCCTTCTTGTTACTTCCTCAAAAAATTCAATTAAGTTGTAAGACATGGCCTTCCCTCAACTTCCATGCTGAACTTCCCTGATTAATCTGTGCCTTTCTAAGTCGCAATTTATCCCATCCCTCAGAATAGATTCTAACGATTTACCCACCACCGAGCTCAGACTGACCGGCCTATAATTATTTGGCCTATCCCTCACACCCATTTTAAACAATGGTACAACATTCACAGACCTCCAATCATCTGGTACCTCTCATGTGTCTAGTGAGGATTTGAAGATGATCCTCAAGCATCCATTATTTTCTCCCTGGCTTCCTTTAACAACCTGGGATGCAATCCATCCGGCCCTGGTGATTTATCCATTTTCAAGGATGTCAGACCCTCTAGTACTTCCTCTCTCATTATGCTCATCATATCTAATATTTCACATTCCTCCTCTTTAACTACAATATCTACATCAACCCTCTCCTTTGTGAAGACAGAGACAAAAAACTCATTAAGAACCCTGCCCACATCATCTGCATTCACGCATAAGTTCCTCTGTACATCTCTGATAGGCCCGACCCTTTCCTTCGTTATCCTCTTACTCTTAATGTATTGATCTTTGGGTTTTCCTTGATTTTACTTGCCAATAACTTTTCATGTACTCCTCTAGGCTTTCTGAAGTATTAAGATTTTTGCGATCGTCATAAGCTTTCCTTTTCAGCTTTAACGTACCCTGTGAGCTTCTAAATAACCAGAGGGCTCTAGATTTGGCAGTACCACCCTCTATCTTTGTGGGGACACGCCTACACTGTGTCTGTAGTATCTCGCTTTTGAGTGCCTCCTGAGGTTTGCCACTGATTTTCCTTCAAGAAGCTGTATCCAGTCCACTTTCACCAGGTCACTTCTCAGTTTCTTAAAATTTGTCTTCCTCCAATTTGGAACTTTTACTCCTGTTTTATCTTTGTCCTTTTCCATGATTATGCTAAAACTTACTGTATTATTGTCACTATCTCCAAAATGGTCACCCACTGTTACTTCCTCCACTTGCCCAGCTTCATTACTGAAGACTAAATCTAGAATTGCGCCCCCTCTTGTTGGGCTTGTTACGTGCTGGCTAAAAAAGTTCTCTTGAATGTAGTTCAAGCATTTTGTCCCCTCTGTGCTCTTCACACTGTTTGTATCCCAGTTGATATTGGGGGTAGTTGAAACCCCCAACTATTATTGCCCTATAAACTGATAATTTTGTTGTTTATTGAAGAAACCTGATTTGCTGTGTTTTATTCTAGGATAAAAAAAGAGTCTATGATTGACCGTACCGGTAAGTGGCAAAAAATTAAAATATGTGTTGTGACCTGTGAAGAAGTGGAACTAGAATAAACAGTGCCTCAGTCATAACAGTGTACATACATCCCCAGGTCTCTGTTTCTGCAACCCCTTCAAAATTATACCACTTTGTTCACATTGCCTCTCCTACCAAATTGTATCACTTTTCACTTCTCTGCATTAAATTTCATCTGCCCTTTATCCATCCATTTCACCAGTCTATGTTCTCCTGAAGTCTATTCCTACCTTCCTTATTTACCACATTTCTGAGTTTTGTATCATCTGCAAACTTTAAAATGATGCTCTAAATGACCAAGTCCAGGTCATTAGTATGCATCAAAAAGAGCAGTGGGCCTCCTACCAACCACTGTGGAACACCACTGTATACGTCCCTCCTGCCTGAAAATCAACTCGGCTGTCTGTCCTTTAGACAATTTCATAACTATGGTGACACTGTCTCTTTAATCCCAGGGACTTTAATTTTGCTAACAAGTTTATTGTGTCATACTTTGTCAAAAGCCTTTTGAAAGTCTGTACACTCATCAACTGCACTATCAACCATCTCTGTTACTTTGTCAAAAAAGTCAATCAAATCAATCAAGCACAATTTGCCTTTAATAAATCCAGGTTGCCTTTCATTTATTAGCCCACACATTTCCAAATTCTTATTAATTTTGTCTTGGATTATTGTCTTTAAAAGATTCCCATCTCCAAAATTACATTGACTGGGCAGTAGTTGCCGAGTTTATCCCTCTTCCATTTTCTTTTTAAAAAGGATGCAACATTTGCAATCTTCCAATCTTCTGGCACCACCCTCAATCCAAGGAGAATCGGAAGACTGTGGCCAGAACCTCCAGAGTTTACACCCTCCTTCAGTAGCCTGTCCAGATCAGATGACTTTTCTACTTTGAGACTGCCAAACTTTTCAGTGCTTCCTCTTCATCTGTTTTTATCTCATCCAATTTCTCTACTAATTTCTCCTTTACTACTGCACTGGCCACATCCTCCTTGAGTGAAGACAGATGTAAAGTGCTCATTTAGTAGCTCAGCCATTCCTTCTGTTTTCACAAGATTATCTCCTTTTTGGTCCTAATCGACCCCACCCTTCCTTTGACTGTGAGAACAGAAAGTGTTGGAAATACTCAGCTGGTCTGGCAGCATCTGTGTAGAGAGAAACAGAGTTAACGTTTCAGGTCTGTGACTCTTCATCAGAACTGGCAAAAGTTAGAAATGTAACAGTCTTTGAGCAAGTGAAAGTGGGGGGGGGGGTGCGAGGTGGAGGGAAAGAAGAACAAGAATGAAGGACTGTGATAGGACAGAGGGAGGAGAGATTAAATGACAGATATGTCATGGAACAGAATACAAATGGAGTGCTAAATACTTGCAGCGAAAGACAAAGCATGAGTCCAGAGAGAGTGCTAATGGCAGAATAATGAAAAGCTCAGTATGAAAGCAAAAACATGAAAAATAAGTTTAAAACTAGCACATGGTTAAAAATAAAAAATATATCTATATATAAAAAAAATAATGGGGCTCATGTTCTGAAAATATTGAAATCAATATTGAGGCCAGAAGGCTGTAGAGTGCCTAATCGGAAAATGAAGTGCTGTTCCTTGAGCTTGCATTGATGTTCACTGGAACACTGCAGCAGCTGATGACTGAAATGTGGGCATGAGAACAAGGTGGTGAATTAAAATGGCAAGCAACTGGAAGCTTGGGATCACGCTTGCGAATCGAGTGGAGGTGCTCTTCAAAGCAGTCACCCAATTTTTTCTCTTCCTTTCAGGTGTTAAGGAATGCAAGCTCCAGCAACTCATAGATATCAACACCCCTCCAGATCTTTCTTCCCCTTCCATCTGACCCCATTCTTTCTCCTAATCTCACCCCTTGCTGTGTATTGCCTCCGACCTTCCCCTCTCTGACGTTGAACGATCTGTACTTAGCAAAGGACTCAGTTTTATATTCTTACGCCCCCACCTCAATGAATTTCATGCTCGACATGATGTTGAGCTTTTCTTCCATCACCTTTGCTTCCAGTCTCACTTCTTTGGCCAGGAGTCCTTCCCCTGACTAGCAGACCCATTCATCTACCTCCAGTACTCTCCTCCCAACTGGACCCCTCCCTCTGGCCTCTTACCCACTCTTGATATTTTCATTGAAAACTGTTGACGTGACATTGGCCTTCTTAATTTCTCTGCCCCCCTCACTCATTCTAACCTCTCTCCCTCTGAACTTGCTACACTTGTTCTCTCAGGTCTAACCCTGACATTGTGATCAAACCCGCTGACAAGGGTGTACTGTTGTTGTCTGGCGCACCGACCTCTACCTTGCAGAGGTTGAGTTCCAACTCTCAGACACTTCTTCATACCTCCCCCTGGACCATGACCCCACCACTGAACATCAAGCCACTGTCTCCAGGACTGTCACTGATCTCATCTCCTCTGGAGATCTTACCTCTACAGCTTCCCACCTCATAGTCGCAACCCCAAACAGCCCGCTTCTATCTTCTTCCCAAAATCCACAAACAGGAATGTCCTGTTAGACCAGTGTTGTCCAACCTTTTCGTATGGGGAGCCACATTACAATTTTTTCTTACACGGGGGGTGCCAGTGAGACAATTTCGGAAAGATAAAGGTATTAAAATTTATCTTACTATTAATCAAAACAGCAACCAAATGTACATTTTTGTGAAGAAGCTTTAAATGAGAATCTACTTTATTGACTTACTTTCTCGTCACTATGTTGGACACTGATTTAGTGAGATACCTGGCAATTTTTGCTTGCACAAGTAGTCAATGTTTTCCCACACATTTTTTGCAGTGATGCGGAGTATTCCAGATAAATGTCATTCTGTCTCCGCACCCCCCTGCCCCCTTTCCCTTTCTCTCTTAACCTTGCTCTGTCCACCTCTCTCTCTGCCCCTCTTTCCCTCTCTCTCTGCCCCCTTTCTCTGTCTGACGGTTGCAGAGAGCGGGAATGCTCAGCAGATGGCTGAATTTTTTTTTGAATTGCAAGTCCGTTTCACAGCTGACATACTA
This sequence comes from Heterodontus francisci, assembly GCF_036365525.1. Classification (NCBI taxonomy): domain Eukaryota; kingdom Metazoa; phylum Chordata; class Chondrichthyes; order Heterodontiformes; family Heterodontidae; genus Heterodontus; species Heterodontus francisci. The sequence continues at coordinate 87,510,710 of NC_090380.1, read as the reverse complement.
ACATCCGGAACAGCCGTTGCCCAACTTCGAACAGATTTGGGGTTTTCTGGTGGGCTTTTAAAAAACCCTGAAACTTCCCAAAGTTGGTAACAACAGTTCCTGATGTCAGCAACTGGCAGCTGTGAAACTGACAAGAGATTTTTTTTTAAAAAGCTGGTCTGCAAGAAGATGCCAGTGGGAAACTTCTCATCTCCAGTCATGGACCCCTGGTGAGGATGAGGAATTGCCCCAGGTACAGTTTAAATCCCCGGGATGGATCCTGGCCCGTGGGCCGTATGTTAGACAACCCTGTGGTAGACCCATCATTTCAGCCTGTTCCTGCCCCACTGAACTTGGTTCCTCCTATTTTTATTCTATTTTTTCTCCCCTTGTCCAGTCTCTTCCCACCTACATCTGTGACTCTTCTGATGCCCTACGTCATTTCAACAGTTTCCAGTTTTCTGGCCCTAACCACCTCCTATTTACCATGGACATCCAATCTCTCTACACTTCCATCCCCCACCAGGACAGTCTGAGGGCCCTCTGCTTCTTCCTTGAACAGAGGCCCAACCAGTCCCCATCCACCACCACCCTCATCTGCCTGGTTGAACTTGTTCTTACATTGAACAACTTCTCCTTCAACTCCACTCACTTCCTCCAAATAAAAGGTGTTGTTATGGGTACCTGTATGGGTCCTAGTTATGCCTGTCTTTTTGTGGGGTATGTCGAACATTCCTTGTTCCAGTCCTACTCACGCCACCTCGCCTAACTCTTTTTCTGGTATATTGATGACTGTATAGGTGCTGTTTCCTGTCCTCGCCCCGAACTGGAAAGCTTCATCAACTTTGCTTCCAATTTTCAACCTTCTCTCACGTTCCCATGTTCCATCTCCGACACTTCCCTTTCTCGACTTCTGTGGCTCCATCTCTTGGGATAGGCTGTCTACTAGTATTCATTCTAAGCCCGCCGACTCCCATACCTACCTTGACTACACTTCCTTACATCCTGCCTCCTGTAAGGATTCCATTCATTCTCCCAGTTTCTCCATCTCCGACGCATCTGTTCTGATGATGCGACCTTCCACAACAGCGCCTCTGATATGTCTTCCTTTTTCCTCAACCGAGGATTCCCCCCCACTGTGGTTGGCTGGACCCTCGACCGTGTCCAACCCATTTCCTGCACTTCTGCCCTCACCCCTTCCTCTCCCTCCCAGAACTGCAACAGGGTTCCCCTTGTCCTCGCTTTCCACCCCATCAGCCTCCACCATTTCCGCCACCACCAACTTGATGCCACCACCAAACACACCTTCCCCTCCACCGTCAGCATTCCGAAGGGATCGTTTCCTTAGCAGCACCCTGGTCCAATCCTCTGTCATCCCCGACACCTCGTCCCCTTCCCACTGCACCTTCCCATGCAATTGCAGGTGGGGTAATACCTGTCCTTTTACCTCCTCACCATCCAAGGCCCCAAACACTTCTTCCAGGTGAAGCAGTGATTTACTTGTACTTCTTTCAATTTAGTATACTGTATTCGCTGCTCACAGTGCAATCTCCTCTATATTGGGGAGACCAAACATAGATTGGATGACTGCTTTACAGAACACCTCCCCTCGGTCTGCAAGCATGATCCTGAGCTTCTGGTTGCTTGCCATTTTAATTCACCACCTTGTTCCCATGCCCACATTTCTGCACTCGGCCTGCTGCAGTGTTCCAGTGAACATCAACGCAAGCTTGAGGGACAGCATCTTATCTTCCAATGAGGCACTTTACAGTCTTCTGGACTCAATACTAATTTCAATAATTTCAGACCATAAGCCCCATTATTTTTTGTTTATTTATGTTTTTATTTTATTTTTATATATATATTGCTTCTTTGTTAATTATTTATTTTTTAACCATGTGCTAGTCTTAAGCTTATTTTTCATGTTTTTGCTTTCAGACAGAGCTGTTCATTATTCTGCCATTAGCACTCTCTCTGGACTCATGCTTTGTCTTTCGCTGCGACTATTTAGCACTCCATTTGTATTCTGTTCCATGACATATCTGTCATTTAATCTCTCCTCCCCTCCCTCTGTCCTATCACAGTCCTTCCCTTCTTGTTCTTCTTCCCTCCCCCCACTTTCACTTGCTCAAAGACTGTTACATTTCTAACTTTTGCCAGTTCTGATGAAAGGTCACAGACCTGAAATGTTAGCTCTCTTTCTCTCTACACAGATGCTGCCAGACCTAACTATTTCTGGCACTTCCTGTTCTCATTTCAGAGTTCCAGCACCCGCAGCATTTTGCTCTTATTCTCTTCCTTTGACTACCCTTGACTTCCTATTTTTCAGCTGCTAGTAAATCATAAACTCTTCTATGTTTCTGTAAAATCAAACTGCAAACTCTTGAAAAGTTCAGAGGGAGAAACATTAAAAAGTAATGATTTTAGAAATCTCCTAGATAGAATAAAAGTGATTATGTGGATGGAAGGAGTTGGGAGGGTGAAAGATGCAAAATTCAGCTGCCAGCTTTGCGGTCCTGACCAATGCAATCAGAGTAACTGATCCTTTAAAGTAGCTGTTTATAAGCTTACAGGAACAAACATTGTCTGCCCTTCCTGCATTCCTGTGGTGGGAGGACACTGAAAATGTGGGCTATTAGGCAGGTGCTGGATATGTCCTGATCTTGCTTTGGTGATACTGCATGGCCTCAGAAGGGGACCCCCGACATCAGTGCTGAATTTTATTTCGGCAATGCGGTCCCGGTGACGGGGTGGACGTTTTGGGGGAGTGCGGAACAACTCCATCTTGGCCCTCTATTGGACCCCTGGCCATCAGAGCTTCCGACCCTTTAAGGGACAATATCCCGCCCCAAACGCTACCGTCCAATCAGAGGGCCAGCAGCTCAGCAGACCGAGTAGCACCATTGGGAGTGGTGGCCACTGCTGGTAAGGCAGGAGACCCAGGGCAGCGAAAATGGAGAAGGCCCCCGGCCCAAGGTAAGTGGGGTCAGGATTGGACGGGCCAGTCCCGGCAGACCCTGGCGAGGGAGTTGGGGTGGGGGTTGTTGGTGAGGGCGGGGGTGGCTCTGCCGCAGGGGGCCCTCCATGGGCCGTGGACGGCCCTCAGAGGAAGGACCACCCACCTGGCCATATGAGACCACCAGGTCTCAAAGGGCAGACAAAGGGCAGACTCCCCCTCCCAAAATTGAGCCCCATAGTTTTCTGTCTCTAGCGACAAACAGGTGCTCTTGATGTACCCTCTGTTGGATAATATTAATATGTTATATCCCTGTGAACAGTCAGAGTATCTGCTATTTGTTACTACTTCTTGATTTTCAATCCTAGTAAGTGGCAAGTTCTCAATTCTGTTGGTGGTTATATCTTACTGCACCTCGAAAAGAGTATTTCCTAACACTAACCATCTGGGACAAAGACCTCATGTAACGGGTCTTCAGCCAGCATCATATTCAAGAGCTAAGCATTTCCCAGGAGCGACAAATAAGAAACCTCTCTAGATGACTTCATACAGACATTTTTTTAAAAAACATTGCCACCTTTTATTTATCATCCAAGTCTTGGTGCGCTGTTTCTAAATGCTGTATTTTTGTATTTAGTAAATTCACAAAAAAAAAATTCATAAGAGAACTGTAAACATATTTAGCACTACTAAACCCTGGCTTCAATTCTATCTCTACATAATGCCTGTGAACTCTACAGAACCTTGGTTAATCACCCTACTGTTATGTAACTATTATCAGCATTGATACCAGGGATGAACATTAGAGAACCTGGATTACTTAAATCCTATTAATGATATAGTCAGGTAGTCAGACACGAACATCCAAAATATCAGCCTTCTAAACAGTTTACGTTAAAGCTGTTGTAGTCTATAAGATTGAAGGACCTAAGGATCCAGCTCCTATGGCATTTAGTGTGAACATGGTCCTTCTTTTCAAATTCTCGGTACCTTGTGGCACAGTCAGTCAGTACAGGAGAAGAATGTGTTTTGATACCAATGACAACATTTTTATATCTCAAAGTCCTCACTAAATAAACAGAATTGAAAAGCGGTTTGCTGGTGACTTTCATGTGGCCACAGAATGCGTTTGTTCTCATTGAAAGCATAAAAGAAAAAGAGAAAATATGAATCCAAAATTATTCAAAGTGTTATCAATTAGGATATACATGAAGTGTTAAATTTGGATGCATTTCATTCCCATTTCAAATTTGTTGCTTATTTCTAATCTATATGTTTATATTCATCTGTACGTCTGTTGAACCATGCATGCCATGCTGATCACATAACTTTCATATGTAATATTACATAGTTCTATATCATAAACCAGGAGATATATATGTGTTATGCTATTATTTGTTTTCCTTATCTGATTTTCAACAATGACAAAACAAAATAGGAAATAGGTAGCAAACAGCTAAAATGGAAGCAGTGTTTGACTTCTAAAAGAACAGACCTCCAATAGGTCATGTTCAAGTTCATCAATTGAACATTTGACAGGGTGAGTTACATAAAACTTAGCCAAGCAACTCAACAATGCACTGCTTTGGAGCAAGATGGATGAAACCATTGATATTATCACCCACGGCCACAGCTTCTGTTTACTGGTCATGCTTTAGAATTGGTCATGGTTACAAGGATATCATGGTTCAGAACATTCCCATGTATCCAAATGTAGACACAAAAAGAAACATTCAGGAAACAAATGTAAAACAGTAGAAATAGTTTACCTGACTCGACATCCAGAGAAAATCTATCAATGGCAAGGTTCATAGTTTGGTATGCTGTGTTGCAGAAATCATCCAGGATTAGGTAAACTGCATTGGTAACATCCTGTGGAACAGGCTTTGCAAACTTCATGCGGCTGTTCACAATGATGCTACCATTTCTGAAGTTTAGGATTTCAAGATGCTTAAAGTCAGTCAGATTAGATTGCAGATAGGGAACAAGCTAGAAAAAAAAAGCAAGCAAAACTCACTTTATAAATTTAATTGCATTACACACTAGATTTCCATTTATTATGCATTTTGCTCACTGCCATGTCTTTTCCAAAGTCTCACATTTTTCCAAAAGGGGAGAACATGTTTGATAAACCCTAGAGAATCCTTTGCAAAGGTAGTGGACACGGTGGATGTGGGAAAGTGGATGCAATGTACATGGACTTTAGGAAAGCCTTTGACAAGAAGATTATTAGAAGATATTAAGGGGTACAGAAGAGGGTGGAGAGAAACCTGGATTAAAAATTGATTAAAAGAGATAAAACAGAGCTTAGAACTTATGGGCAGAATTTCTGAGTGATTGGAGGAAGGTAGTGGAACTTAAATGATTTGAAGATAGGTTTAGAGTGGCTGAGGTCAAAACTTTCAAATTATACCTAATAAGCGGCACAGTTTATTCCTGAGAAGACCACAGACAACTACAAAGGGAGGTTGATAAAGTGGGGGAAATCAGCAAAAAAGTGGCAGATGGAATTCGACTTCAGTAAGTGTGAGGTGTTGCGTCTTCACAGAATCACAGAATAATACAGTGCAGAAGAGGACCTTCGGCCCATCTAGTCTGCACCGATGCATTAAAGAACCTGACCTGTCTACCTAATCCCATTTGTCAGCACTTGAATGTTATGACGTGCCAAGTGCTCATCCAGGTAGTTCTTAAAGGATGTGAGGCAACCTGCCTCTACCACCCTCCCAGGCAGTGCATTCCAGACCGTCATCACCCTCTGGGTAAAAAAATTCTTCCTCAAATCCCCCTTAAACCTCCCACCCCGCACCTTAAACTTGTGACCCCTCGTAACTGACCCTTCAACTAAGGGGAACAGCTGCTCCCTATCCACCCTGTCCATGCCGCTCATAATCTTGTACACCTCGATCAGGTCACCCCTCAATCTTCTCTGCTCCAGTGAAAACAACCCAAGCCTATCCAACCTCTCTTCATAGCTTAAATGTTCCATCCCAAGCAACATCCTGGTGAATCGCCTCTGCACCCCTTCCATTGCAATCACATCCTTCCTATAATGTGGCGACCAGAATTGCACACAGTACTCCAGCTGTGGCCTTATCAAAGTTCTGTACAACTCCAACATGACCTCCCTGCTTTTGTAATCTATACCTCGATTGATAAAGGCAAGTGTCCCATATGCCTTTTTCACCACCCTATTAACCTGCCCTTCTGCCTTCAGAGATCTATGGACAAACACGCCAAGGTCCCTTTGTTCCTCGGAACTTCCCAGTGTCAGGCCATGCATTGAATACTTCCGTGTCACATTACTCCTTCCAAAGTGTATCACCTCACACTTTTCAAGGTTAAATTTCATCTGCCACTTTTCTGCCCATTTGACCATCCCATCTATATCTTCCTGTAACGTAAGACACGCCACCTCACTGTTAACCACTCGGCCAATCGTTGCGTCATCCGCGAACTTACTGATCCTACCCCCCACATAGTCATCTATGCCGTTTATATAAATGACAAACAATAGGGGCCCCAGCACAGATCCCTGTGGTACGCCACTGGACACTGGCTTCCAGTCACAAACAGCCGTCTGTCATCACTCTGTCTCCTACAGCTAAGCCAATTTTGAATCCGCCTTATCAAGTTACCCTGTATCCCATGTGCATTTGTTTACTTGATAAGTCTCCCATGTGGGACCTTGTCAAAGGCTTTGCTGAAATCCATGTAAACTACATCAACTGCACTACCCTCATCTACACACCTGGTCACATGCTCAAAAAATTCAATCAAATTTGTTAGGCATGACCTCCCTCTGACAAAGTCCTGCTGACTATTCCTAATCAAATTTTGCCTCTCCAAGTGGAGATAGATTCTCTCCTTCAGTATTTTCTCCAATAGTTTCCCTACCACTGATGTGAAACTCACTGGTCTATAGTTCCCTGGTTTATCTCTACAACCTTTCTTAAATAGTGGGACCACATTAGCTGTTCTCCAGTCCTCTGGCACCTCCCCCGTGGCCAGAGAGGAATTACAAATTAGGGTCAGAGCCCCTGCAATCTCCACCCTCGCCTCCCACAGCATCCTGGGACACAAATCATCTGGACCTGGAGATTTGTCCACTTTTAAGCCTTCCAAAACCTCCAATACCTTGTCACTCCCTATGACAATTAGCTCAAGAACCTCAGTCTCTCTCTCTCTCTCTAAGTTCCATATCTACATCCTCACTCTCTTGGGTGCAGAGAGATGTGAAGTATTCATTCACCACCCAACCAATATCCTCTGGCTCCACCCACAAAATTCCCCCTTGGTCCCTAATGGGTCCTACTCTTTCCCTGGTTATCCTCTTCCCATTGATATACTTATAGAATATCTTGGGATTTTCTCTTTTACCAGCCAGAGCTTTCTCATATCCCCTCTTAGCTCTACTAATTGCTTTCTTAAGCTCCATCCTACACTTTCTGTACTCCACTAATGCTTCCATTGATTTGCTCTCCATGTATTTGCTAAAAGCCTCTCTTTTCCTTCTGATTGTACCCTGAATGTTTCTGGTCATGCATGGTTCTCTGGGCTTGTTGCTCCTACCCATTACCCTGGAGGGAACATGTTGGGCCGGTACCCTCCCCATTTCCTTTTTGAATGCCCCCCAGTGCTCTTCTGTAAATTTCCCGACAAGCAACACTTTCCAGTCTATCTTGGCCAGATCCTGCCTTATTTTACTAAAATTCGCTTTCCCCCAATCCAAAAACTTTTTTTGCAACTTGTCTATTTCTTTCTCCATAACAAGCTTAAATTGTACCATAAAAGCAAAATACTGCGGATGCTGGAAATCTGAAACAAAAACAAGAAATGCTGGAATCACTCAGCAGGTCTGGCAGCATCTGTGGAAAGAGAAGCAGAGTTAACGTTTCGGGTCAGTGACCCTTCTTCGGAAGGTTCCGAAGAAGGGTCACTGACCCGAAACGTTAACTCTGCTTCTCTTTCCACAGATGCTGCCAGACCTGCTGAGTGATTCCAGCATTTCTTGTTTTTGTTTTAAATTGTACCATGTTGTGGTCGCTATCACCAAAATGCACCCCCACCAGCACATCAACCACCTTGATTAAAAAGAAAACAGAAGAAATTATATTCTGAACAGAAGTAGGTTTGGTACTGAACAAAGAATTTTAACAGCTCTTTTCTGTTGGTATTATATTTCTGGCATAATTGGAATTTCTTTTATTTAAAATGACTGGTGAAAATTCAATTTTTTTTAATGGATTTGGCCAGTTGCATCTCAGACAGCTGTATGAGGAACTCACTGCTCTGTGGCAAAGTTGGTATATAGTGAACAATATATCTAACAGTCTACATGCAATCAAACCCAATCATTGTATTCAGTGAGAAACAACTATCCTAAATTTTCTTTATTGTTTCAAGACATGTTGATCTACACAAAATGCTGAGCCATTAGGGGAATCGTGATAAAGGCAAAACTCCGTCAATGCAAGATCTACAAAAACATATAGCAATTTCAATACACTGCCATCTCACCTCACAAAATGCTAAATCTTTTAAATGATCAGTTGCTTTACTTGATAGGAAATAGCCAGTAAATGAAAGAAGTCTCTTGACATAAATCACAGTGCTTATTGCCACGTTTCAGTTCTGGCAGAGTCTAGATTCATTCGGTGAACTGGAACTTTTCTTGTCCATGGACAATATCTAATTTTGAAGGCCTACCAAGAGATAAATCTGACTATTTCATCCTAAAGATCTGTTGCTAGTCCAATTTTTAAAAGATCCCCATTCTAAAAATGGAATATGAATCTCATGTCAACTGATTCTAATTTTGCAGGATTTATTTTTTGAAGTAATGTGCCTTTTGCATTTTGGTGCCTCAACTATGAGATTCCTAAAATCGATGATTGTGTACGCACCGGTAAGTTGATTTACCATTCGCATTTTTGGTGCATTACTTAACCTCCAAAACAAATAGTACTAGCTTGTACTCATTAGTGTGTTATTTTCCATCTTCATAAGGGACAAGAGATACATGGGAAGACCACATATTCTCCAGCGCGCAATTAGAAACCAGAAGAAGGGTAGAATTAATCCCCATTGCTAGTTAGAGTATGAGCAGATGGAGGGGGGGATGGGAGTGCTTTGTAAGAATGAAGTACTGTGGCAAGGTGTGATGCAGAGAAAGAGATGTCACAAGAAGTAATTATTACCTTGGTCAAAACAGTCAGAAAATTAAACTTTCTACTGTATTACATTTATTTGCTCAGAGTCTGTTGCAATGTTTGGTTTCGGACTCTCATCCTTTTGGAGGTAAACAGGATGTCCCTGTGACCCCCCTCCCTCCCATTTGCTCCAACAAGATCTCCACAGCAGCATTTGAAAATCCTGGTACCCTTGCCTGTGCTATAACAGAACCCCAGTTTCACCTCCCAGTGTGCATAACAAAAAACAGCGTTTTCATTTTAAGAGGTTGCACCTCACTTTAAAGATGCCCCCTCTCTCTACATTGTGACTGGGCCCACCTGAAATCCTGTCCCCTTTTGGCAAGTTGTCCATTTACACTGGAAAGATTGTGGAAGCTCACTTGTCATTGTTGAGTTTTATTAGCCAATCAAAATGAGTTAAAGTCTCTCACACATTTCATTGGGCGATCAGTCTAAATGTCCCCTTGATTCTACATCTGAAGTGAAAATCCATCCAATTGATGTTCGGTAACATTCAATGAATATCTGTCTCATATCAAACAGACTGTTTAAGTTTCAATTTAAATCAATCAGAAGGAAATAGTAGTTATGAGTACAAGATCAGAAAGATATAGATGACGTGCTCGAATTGGTTTATCTGACAGTGAAGGATCATCAAAAACTAAATGAACCAGAACTGTCTAGTCTGGAATTAGATGAGAAAAAGAGCAGCGTAGCAGTAATTAAATTTTATCTTGGGAGTAAAAGCTTAATTTTATTCCAAAAAAAGCAATCAATGGCAGGATTTCCCCAATTATTAGAAACATAGAAAATAGGAGCAGGGCCATTCGCCCCTTCTAGCCTGCTCCGCTATTCATTATGATCATGGCTGATCATCCAACTCAGTAACTTGTTCCCGCTTTCCCCCCATATCCTTTGATCTCTTTCGACCCAAGAGCGACATTTAACTCCTTGAAAACATACAATGTTCTGGCCTCAACTGGTCTCTGTGGTAGCGACTTCCACAGGTTCACCACTCTCTGGGTGAAGAAATTTCTTCTCATCTCAGTCCTGAAAGGTTTACCCCGTATCCTTAGACTATGACCCCTGGTTCTGGACTCCCCCACCATCGGGAACATCCTTCCTGCATCTACCCTGTCAAGTCCTGTTACAATTTTATAGGTTTCTATGAGATCCCCCCTCACTCTTCTGAACTCCAGCGAATATAATCCTAACCAACTCAATCTCTCCTCATACGTCAGTCCCGCCATCCCAGGAATCAGTCTGGTAAACCTTCGCTGCACTCCCTCTATAGCAAGAACACCCTTCCTCAGATAAGGAGGCCAAAACTGCACACAATATTCCAGATGCGGCCTCACCAAGGCCCTGTATAATTGCAGCAAGACATCCCCGCTCCTGTACTCAAATCCTCTTGCTATGGAGGCCAACATACATTTGCCTTTTTTACCGCCTGTTGCACCTGCATGCTTACCTTCAGCGACTAGTGTATGAGAACACCCAGGTCTCATTGCATATTCCCCTCTCTCAGTTTATAGCCATTCAGATAATAATCTGCCTTCCTGTTTTTGCTACCAAAGTGGATGACCTCACATTTATCCACATTATACTGCATCTGCCATGCATTTGCCCACTCACTAAACGTGTTCAAATTACTCTGAAGCGCCTCTGTATCCTCCTCACAACTCACCCTCCCAAGCAGTTTTTGTGTCATCTGCAAATTTGGAGGTATTACATTGAGTTCCCTCATCTAAATCATTAATATATATTGTGAATAGCTGGGGTCCGAGCACCAATCCCTGCAAGTACCCCATTAGTCACTGCCTGCCATTCGGAAAAAGACCCGTTTATTCCAACTCTTTGTTTCCTGCCTGCCAACCAATTTTCTATCCATCGCAATACACTATCCCCAATCCCATGCGGTTAATTTTACACGTTAATCGCTTATGTGGGACTTTGTCGAAAGCCTTCTGAAATCCAAATAAACCACACCCACTGGCTCCCTCTCATCAACTCTACTAGTTACATCCTCGAAGAATTCTAGTAGATTTGTCAAGCATGATTTCCCTTTCGTAAATCCATGCTGACTCTGTCCCATTCTACCACTGTTCTCCAAGTGCTCTGCTATAACATCTTTGATAATGGACTCTAGAATTTTCCCCACTACCGACGTCAGGCTGACTGGTCTATAATTCCCTGCTTTCTCTCTACCTCCCTTTTTAAACAGTGGGGTTTCATTAGCTACCCTCCAATCTGTAGGAACTGTTCCAGGGTGTATAGAATCTTGGAAGATGACCACCAATGCATCCACTATTTCTAGGGCCACTTCCTTAAGTACTCTGGGATGTAGATTATCAGGCCCTGGGGATTTATCGGCCTTCAATCCCATCAATTTCCCCAACACCATTTCTCTACTTATACTGATTTTCTTCAGTTCCTCCCTCTCACTAAAGCCTGTGTTCCCCAATATTTCTGGTATGATATTCATGTCCACCTTGGTGAAGACAGAACCAATGTATGTATTTAGTTGGTCAGTCATTTCTTTGTTCCCCATAACAAATTCCTCTGTTTCTGACTGTAAGGGACCTACATTTGTCTTCACCAATCTTTTTCTCTTCACATACCTATAGAAACTTTTACAGTCAGTTTTTATGTTCCCCGCAAGCTTACTCTCGTACTCTATTTTCCCCTTCTTAATCAATCCCTTGGTCCTCCTTTGCTGAATTCTAAACTGCTCCCAATCCTCAGGTCTGTTGTTTTATTTCTGGTATGCCTCTTCCTTGGATCTAATGCTATCTCTAATTTCCCTTGTAAGCCATGGTTTGGCTACCTTTCCTGTTTTACTTTTGCGCCAAACAGGAATAAACAATTGTTGCAGTTCATCCATGCGCTCTTTGAATGTTTGCCATTGCCTATCCTCCGTCATCCCTTTAAGTAAGGTTTCCCAATCCATCATAGCCAACCCGCGCCTCATACCTTCGTAATTTCCTTTATTAAGATTCAGGACCCTAGTCTCAGAATCAACTACGTCACTCTCCATCTTGATGACATCATATTATGGTCACTCATTCCCAAGGGGTCTCGCACAACTAGATTGTCAATTATTCCTCTCTCATTACACAATGCCCAGTCTAGATTGGCCTGTTCTCTAGTTGGTTCCTCAACGTATTGGTCCAGAAAACCATCCCGTATACACTCCATGAATTCCTCCTCTACGGTATTGTGACTAATTTGATTTGCCCTATCTATATGTAAATTAAATTCACCCATAATTACAGATGTTCCTTTATCTAATTTCCCATTTAATGCCATTCCCAACATCACCACTACAGTATGGGCATCTATATACAACCCCCACTAATGTTTTTGCCCCTTAGTGTTTCTCTGCTTTACCCATACAGATCCCACATTGTCAGAGCTAATATCCTTCCTCACTATTGTGTTAATTTTCTCTTTAACCAGCAATGCAACTCCACCGCCTTTTACTTTTTGTCTGTCCTTCCTAAATACTGAATACACCTGGATGTTCATTTCCCATCCCTGGTTACCTTGCAGCCATGTCTCCGTAATCCCAACTATATCACACCCGTTTACATCTATTTACGCGATTAATTCATCCACTTTATTGCGAATGCTCCGCGCGTTAAGGCACAAAGCCTTAAGGCTTGTCTGTTTAACATTACTTGTCCCCTTCCTACTATTTTTCACTGTGGCCCTGTTTGATTCTGGCCCTTGATTTCTCTGCCTATCACTTATTCCCCTTACTGTCTTTTGTTCTTGTCTTTGATCCCCCCCCCCCCTCCTCTGACTCCTTGCAAAGGTTCCCATCCCCCTGCCATTTTAGTTTAAACCCTCCCCAACCACTCTAGCCAATACTCCCCTAGGACATCAGTTCCGGTCCTGCCCAGGTGTAACCTGTCCAGTTTGTACTGGTCCCACCTCCCCCAGAACTGGCCCCAATGTCCCAAAAACCCAAAACCCTCCCCGACACCATCTCTTCATTACTGAGAGTCAAACATGCCTTATAAGTATTGAGGTGCTTTCTATGGCTTAACTATTAGTAAGGAACCAGATAATTTATATAGCATTATTTGTCCTCAGGACACCCCAAAGCACTCTACATGCAATAAAATACTTTTTAAGTGTTGTCACTGGTTTAAATTATAATAAACAAGCTATAATAAATTGATTTGAAGTCATTTTTGAAATGGTGAACTTACTAGTTCCAAGAATCGCTGTTCTAGTGCTTTATACTCATGTGAGCTTTTGTTGAAAAGGTCATCTGAAAAAATCATATTCGTCACACGCAGGCTGAAAAAGACTACCAGTGCCTGTCGGGATATGTGACTATCACTTGATGTAGCTCCCGTTGTTGGAATAGCAACTGCAAATTCTGTATAGGCACTAGCCATTCCTTCATTATCTGATTCTTCATGATGATCGATTATGTCTGAAAGATCCAGCTCAGTTGAAATATCTTGAACTTCAGACGATATTACTTCATCCTGGGATACATCCTGAGGAGGTTTCATTTCATTGTGCTCTACAATAGTCAAATCATGGTGGCCCATAGGAAAATACTCTGCCATCATATCCACTGCTATTGATGGTTTACTGGCAGGTTGTGCTGCTGGAGATATTGTCATGGGATGTATTCCCCCGATAGATTCTTCATCAGAATATACATCATGATCAGATTCATTGAATGCTTGAAGAGTAGTTGATGATTTTCTAAGATTGTGCCCTGAAATAGACACACCCACCAAGCCCTGCACTGCTATATTTGATTGAGTAGCAGGTCCCATCACAGTGGAAGTACCAATGTTATGTAGGACAGGGTTATTCAATTCACTAACAATAACATTGGAGAATTCAATGTCTTGTGGAGCTGATATTTTGGTAAAAGGTTGCAAATCATTAGGTAATTCTGTGCTTGGTTGGATCTCATTTGAAGAATCTGATATTGACTGGCCTAAGGAAAATGCATCTATGGTCACTTCTGTGGCTGCCCACGGTGAGGTAGAGAAACCTGTTATGGTGGATGATTCCGACTTCAGTTGTTCCATGTTGGAAGATGCTGTGATAAATTGCATTATGGTGGATGAATCTGGGATCAGCTGACCCATTGTAGATGGCTCTACTACCACATCTTCAGTGGGGAGAGACTTTGTCACTGCATGCTCCATAGTGGCTGATTCTAACATTTCTTGCTGTGTGGTGTCCAGTTCAGTTAATACGTGTCCCTTGGCTAATGATCCTGTAGTGAACTGTTCCATAATGAAAGTAGTAGTAGTGGGGTTTCCTCTGGTAGATGACTCTGTTCCTAGATGCTCTGTGACAAAGGTTTCTGTTATTGCTTGACCATCGGTGGATGATTCAGTGACTGTCGCCACTGCAGCAAAGGACTTTTCAGTTGGCTCCAATGCTGTTGAATATTCTGTGAAGGGTTGAGCCCTTAAGGTTGAGTCACTGAAATAGTAATTAAAATCTTCTGTTGGTTCAGATGTTTGTACTGTTTCTTCTAGTAGGTTATCTGGCATCCATTCAACAGGGGCTTTTTTACTCATTGCCTCTGCAATATGAGATTTGATTTCAATACCAGTATTACTGTCTGTAACTGTTTCAGTTATTAAAGATACATCTACTTCATTGGAGATAACTGTATCTGCGTCTGTTTCAGGAGGCTTATCAATCAAATTGCCTGCATTTACACCAGGTAGATTGGTCAGATAATCAGTAACTTCATCATAAATTTCCACGTTTGAGAATTGAACTGAACTGCTGTCCAGTGACCCACTTTCTGGCTTACTGTAAGCAACTGGCAGAAGGACTGCTGTAGTCCAGGACCACAAAAAGTCTTGCCCAGTCCCCGATCCAGACTCGTAGTCGCGAATAGTATCATTGTCAAAACTAGGCTGCTTTGTTGTACCAGATGTGTTTGATGTTGAGGCCTGTAATGTGGACAAATCAGAGGTCCCTTTTAAGCTTTCACTAACAATCGGTGGGATCAGATCTGTACCAGATGGTGCAAATATTGCTAACACTGTGCTAGTTGGCATTAGTACCTTCTTCTCAGAAACACTTTGCTGTTCTAAAGGTGTGGTATGGTCACTTAATGGAACAGAAGTGCTTGTTGCTTCTGATATTCTTTCCTTGGCTGTTTGATCAGATAGAAAATCAATAACTGTTGAATGTGACTGTAATAGTACTTCGTTACCCAACAGGGAATCTTCTGCTTCATCCTCTTTGTTTGCAGGTCCTAAAAACCAAATGCATATATTATTGTGCTTTTAAATTTACTGGGGACAAGTATGTATCAGTAGTCACGGCAGTGCTATTGGTGCCTCACTATTCTCTACCTCAGTGAAAGGATATGGATCATACTTCAGACGAGGTAAAATGCATATTTTATACAGATGGAGTTTCTGAAGTTTTATATCCATATTCAACAACCTTTTTGAATTGATATCATAAGTGGTTGCGGCAAGAAGTCTTGGTTGACGTCATTAAATTAATGTGTGTGCTGCAGGTCATACTGGTGTTCAAAAACTGTTATGGCTTCTTGTTGCTGTCCTGTTGTGTCAAGCATGCAGTTTGTAAAAAAATGTCAGTCTCCTCAATCCGATTCTTAATGGCATAAAATTAAAACTTCCTGCAACTTCATTGTATTTGGTACCAATATGGCAATTGCATTCGTAGAGACCATAAGGGCAGACTATGAGAGAAATGTAAGTCACTGTGCAGGATTAATGGACCTTCTTTTGAGATCGGGCACTGTGCCAGGTAGAGAGAAATCAACATTCCATCTACTCTGTTTTAGCATATACCAGCAATGATTAATGTTGTCAGTGTTGAATTTTCTCTATTCCCTGCTGTCATCCTACATTCTGAGGAGGGGGAAAAAAAACAAAAAAATTGAAAAGCAGATACCTGTTGCTCGATTTTCTGGGTCAAAGTTGATGTCTCCAAGTGTAAGACTGGTTGAATGTTCTGTAAAGGGAAACACAATGAAATATGGTTTTTTTTGTCCTTTCAGATTTTGAACTCAATACATTTCTCAGTTCTGAAGCTTAATCATTACAATTGACAGCTTTTACCATTCATAAGCTGAAGAGTCTCTGGATTAATAGTCAGCGATCCATTTCCAATTAGATTTTCCTTATGCAAGGCCTCAACTATGAGATTCCTAAAATCGATGATTGTGTACGCAGCTGCAAGTTGATTTTCCATTTGAAAGGAAAGGTCATCTTCTACTGTATTGGAGCTTAGGTCGTTGAAATTCAGTGTTTCGTTTGGTAAAGCTCCAGTATTTCCATCAAATGTCACAGTGTAATGAACCGCCACATTACTACTACTGCACAGGAAGTAACAAGTGTTAACAGAACATAAAATTACAGCAAGCAGTGGTTACCAAGATTTGGATACTGATGGAGAAAATTATATTCGACTACATGGAGAAGTTGCCACGAGTTAAACTCTAGCTTTGTAATCTGCATTATGAGGTTTTAAATGTAATTTGGAAAGTAAGTTAATTCAGTTAGTCCAGAAGCAAAGCAGTTGATTTTCTGAGCTTTACACAGCGCTATGGTTGCTGACATTCAAATCCACACAATATTCAGAAGTGTTACAGAGCTGAGAGGAGGCATGAAATTGGCCGAATGCATCTGCCCCACGGACACAGCAAGGCACTGGCATGAAAGCCATGAAGAAAAACGTTCTCCACTCATTTGCCTTGCCTTGTCTGCTATAGAATGATAGGTTGAGGTGAAGGCCCACAAAAGAACAAAAAAACTGAAGGAAAACAAGCAAGGGTAGTAACACAATTAAAAAATAACCTCAAACAAATGAAATTACAGATTAAAACACTATTTATCCCTAGCTATTTCATGTTACCATCTAAGTAAGCAATGTTTCTGAACACTCAATGTTTCTCATCCCAGAAGCTGTCCGAAGACCACCCAATCTTTTGGATCACTCAGAAGCTCTAATTTTGGTTACCTATGATAAATGTATTACTGCAAATGTAACCTGCACTGTAAAAGTCCTCTGCTTGGAAAGAATTCTAATCGACAATTTTGGTTGGGATGGTAGAACATACCAACCTCCAGTCTCCTCTATAAACACGACACGATCAACTACACTAAAGAGGAAATTCCAGAGTTGAAAATTTAACTAATGATAATTTCAGCTGCAACAGATAATGTGCTAATTTAAAGCCTAATGTTTGCTAACCCACAGGTTTAGAAACATAGGAAATTAACTATATGTTTAAACATATAAAAATAAGTACCAGGATCAGTTAGCTGCCATCACAATACATTTTGCCTCGAGGAGAAAGCATATATATATTTTTATTATAAGACTTGTTAAAGTAAAGTCTATATTTAGATCATTTTACCTGTCTGGATTTGGATGTTCCCTAAAATAGAAGATAAGAGAATTTATATTAGATTTCAATATACTGAAATATATAAAAGCAGAAAATTTGATATAATTTACCCATATTGGTTTAAAGTCGATAACATTTACATTTTGGTGTGGTGGGAGGGGAGGTAGTATACTTTTATTATATGCTTCTCGGGTAATAGATATATATATTTTTTTAAATCAAACATGAAGTTGGCCCATTCTAAGACACTGAAATACTACACACTACTGTACTACATACTGGACAACACCCAGGCTTGGGCTGATAAGTGGCAAGTAACATTCATGCCACGCAAGTGTCAGGCAATGACCATCTCAAATAAGAAAGAATCTAACCATTTCCCCTTAATGTTCAATAGCATTACCATCACTGAATCCGCCACCAACAACATTCTAGGGGTCACCATTGACCAGAAACTGAGCTGGACCAGCCACATAAATGCTGTGGCTACAAGGGCAGGCCAGAGGCTGGGAATTCTGCAGTGAGTAACTCACCTCCAGTCTCCCCAAAGCCTGTCCACCATCTACAAGGCACAAGTCAGGAGTGTGATGGAATACTCTCCAGTTGCCTGGATGATTGCAGCTCCAACAGCACTCAAGAAGCTCGTCACTATCCAGGACAAAGCAGCCTGCTTGATTGGCACCCCTTCTTCAAACATTCACTCCCTCCACCACTGACACACAGTGGCAGCAGTGTGTACCATCTACAAGATGCACTGCAGCAACTCACCAAGGCACCTTAGACAGCACCTGCCAAACCCATGACCTCTAGCACCTAGAAGGACAAGGGCAGCAGATTCATGGGAACACCACCACCTGCAAGTTCCTCTCCAAACAACACACCATCCTGACTTGGAACTACATCACCGTTCCTTCGCTGTTGCTGGGTCAAAATCCTGGAACTCCCTTCCTAACAGCACTGTTGGTGTACCTACACCCCAACGACTGCAACGGTTCAAGAAGACAGCTCACCACCACCTTCGCAAGGGCAAATAGGGATGGGCAATAAATGCTGGCCTAGCCAGCAATGCCCACATCCCATGAACAAATATTTAAAAAAGCCTGCTAAAATGGCCCGGCCTTTGCACCTAACCTCATAGAAAACCTCGCTGAGAGATCTAGCAATTTCTGGAGAGAACTTCAACTTTCTTGACAAGCAGTGGATTGCAGCGTTCTTTAATGGAGATTCCCAGCATTAAGCTGCATCGAAGCCATCAAGCTGTCCAAGCAGCCAATCACACTCAAGAATTCTCATAGACAGCCAACCAGGAACTGAAAGCATTAAAACCATATCACTTTGCGAAAATTTTAGAGAGAAAAATAAAGCTTTAGACCTGCAAAGGGGCTGAAGGTTAAAGCTGAAATATTCTGAATTTTTCTTAAAAATTATTTTAAATGTTTAGTTTTCAAAACCTAGTAATTAATCTTAATGGAGACATTTAACAACGTTCTATAAATATAAAATTATTTTTTTCAGGGCCAGATCTGTTGTTCAGCAAGAGCCATTAAAAACCCAGTTACACCTGATTGAACAAAGTGTAACCTTTTATGGGATTTCTAACAGTGATGTGAGAGTGGGAAAGAGATATTTTCGCCACATCAACTATTTCAATGATTGCTGACTCTGGGGGTGCTGTCCAGAAAACAGCCTGTGTCGGAGCACTTAATGGCAGACTGCAACTTCAGGGTTTCCCTGTTCATCTGCCCATGCACAAAATCCTGACATTGCAGTCAGTTTCAGTAATGACAGCAAACACTGACAGTTCGCTGTCACACCACCCCGCCGCTCCCACAACTTCCCCCTCCCCACCTAAACAAAATCCGGGCCAATACATTTATTCATCTAGCACCATCACTTACAAAAAAGAATCCCAATGAAACACTCATTCTATATCAAGCTATTTGTAGGATTTATCAAATTAGCATTACAGGACATCTAATATACAGTATATTCAATTATAATGGTTAATCTTCCAAACCTGAACTCCAAGATATTCATTGTTTGATATCCTAGGAACTTTCCAAAGACATTCTCCATCTGAAATTATTTTAAAAATAGATACAATCATAGCTTTAGAATATTAGTCATGAAGCTATGAAAAGAATTTAAAAGGTAAAGTGAGTAATTAATTTTTAGCAATGTTACGGCTGAAACAGAACAATGGACTTAATTAGTGATAAATTTACTATATATTACTAATATGCTTAAAGGCAAAGGTAAATGCATTTTTTGAAAACAGACATTTTGTCGAAGCTTTTCGTCTTGCAGTCAGTCACCATAAACTTGTACATTCTCCATGGCAATGCCTCTACCAATCAGAGTCCACTTGCCAACCAATCAGCACTCTCTTCTCATACAGTATAAATTTGTTTCTTCACTTACATTGGTATTCTTGCGAATTGTCCTGATGAGTGCAAGTCGAAAAGCTTCGACAAAACGTCTCGGTTTTCAGCAATACTCAAGTTCTGTACTACCAAATGATTATGTGCACTTTCTATTTGAAGTACCTTATTTTATTTTTTAAAATGTACTGAGGAGAGTTTTCTTTGACTGTCTCGATAGCGCAAATAACCAGACTTCTGAGGAAACCATGCTGCTAGTTAGGAAATATGCATTGTGCTGCTGCAGAAATCTGCTTTTATGTGCGGCTGTATCAGGCTCTACATAGACCCTCAGTATGCAAGCACCAAAGCAGGATATTCTGCTTGGGATCGGGACCCCAATGTCGGAACCATTTCCAGGTTCCAACCCCCCTGCCCTCCCTTCAAAGGGGAAGCAGTTACAGGTCCCGATTTTCCCCAAGATCAGCCCTAACTGGCTGGAGGGCAAGTTTGGTGTCAATTTGCAGTGACAGGCGTAGGAACGAGGCAGGAGTCTGAAAGTGTGGGCTCGATTTAAAGGCAAGACGGCGGCCATTACTGTGGCAGCCGTCTCACACCTCAATGGCAGGCCAAAGTCAGCAGAAGAGGCACAGACTAGGTAGTCATGGCAGGGCAGCCCCAAAGTTTAGCGATACTGCCCTTGAGGTCATTTTGACAACTGTGTGTGAAAGACAAGGGGTCTTGTTCCTGGAGGGTGGCAGGAGAAGGCCACCCCACCAAACTCAGCAGGCCTGGCTGGAGGTGGCAGAACATATAAGCAGCTGCAGTGTCATCAAGAGGACCTGTGTGCAGTGCCACAAGAAGTTTAATGGCCTTCTCCATTCTGGCAAGGTGAGTGCAATACGACAAGCCTCCAGCTCTGCAGCCACTAGCAGGTGCCTAGCTGAGAACTCGGAGGCCACATGGTGCTCCTGAACATGTGAGAAATGTATGCCCAAGATAATCACTGACCCATCAGCAGCTCAAAACAAAGCCTGAGCAACATTGAGGAGTTGGCAGCGCTGATAAATGCAGCATCTTATTTAAAGGAACCACTGGAATTGGTGAGAGAGACCAGCATTGTCTTATCTCTCTCTCTCTTGTCCTTGCAGAAGAGGATGCAAAGTACCAGGGAAAGGAGAGGAGAGGAGGAGTGCCCCAGCTCGCCATCGTGCCTGCAAAGGAGGAGGCAGCACTTGACATCGCTAGGGTAAATCAAAGAGTAGAATCAAGGCAAGAGAAAAAGGTATTACTATGGGAAATGATAAACAGATGGTGACAGGAAGGGACAGACAGTATAAATCAAAGGGTAAATCAGCAGAAAAGGCTCGAGGTTACAAAAATAATAAAAGGACACAACTAAAGGCTCTGTATCTGAATGCACATAGCATTCGAAACGAAACAGATGAACTGATAGTGCAAATAAAAATAAATAAGTACGATCTGATAGCCATTACAGCGACATGGCTGCAGGATGAATAGATTGGGACCTGAATATTGAAGGGTGCAGAACATTTAGGAAGGACAGGAAACTAGGAAAACGTGGAGGGCTGGCTCTGTTAATTAATGATGGTATTAGCACAATAGACGAGGAACTCCATAACATCATTAGCAGCATCCCCAACACCGAACATCTATTTCTGCTGGGGGACTTTAATGCCAGGGTTGGGGCCGACCATGACTCATGGCCCTCCTGCCTTGGGCGCTATGGCGTTGGAAGGATGAATGAGAACGGGCAGAGACTGCTTGAGTTGTGTACCTATCATAATCTCTGCATCACCAACTCGTTCTTTCACACTAAACCCTGTCACCAGGTTTCATGGAGGCACCCAAGATTGCATCGTTGGCACCAGCTAGAACTCATCGTCACAAGGCGAGCCTCCTTAAACAGTGTTCAAATCACATGCAGCTTCCACAGCGCGGACTGCGACACCGACCACTCCCTGGTGTGCAGCAAGGTTAGACTCGGACCAAAGAAGTTGCATCATTCCAAGCAGAAGGGCCACCCGCGCATCAACACGAGCAGAATTTCTCACCCACAGCTGTTACAAAAATTTCTAAATTCACTTGTAACAGCCCTTCAAAACACTCCCACAGGGGATGCTGAGACCAAGTAGGCCCACATCAGAGACGCCATCGATGAGTCAGCTTTGACCGCCTACGGCAAAAGTGCGAAGAGAAATGCAGACTGGTTTCAATCTCATTTTGAAGAGCTGGAACCTGTCATAGCCACTAAGCGCATTGCACTGTTGAACTACAAGAAAGCGCCCAGCGAGTTAACATCCGTAGCATTTAAAACAGCCAGAAGCACTGCACAAAGAACAGCCAGGCGCTGCGCAAACGACTACTGGCAACACCTATGCAGTCATATTCAGCTGGCCTCAGACACCGGAAACATCAGAGGAATGTATGATGGCATTAAGAGAGCTCTTGGGCCAACCATCAAGAAGATCGCCCCCCCCCTCAAATCTAAATCAGGGGACATAATCACTGACCAACGCAAACAAATGGACCGCTGGGTTGAGCACTACCTAGAACTGTACTCCAGGGAGAATGTTGTCACTGAGACTGCCCTCAATGCAGCCCAGCCTCTACCAGTCATGGATGAGCTGGACATACAGCCAACAAAATTGGAACTCAGTGATGCCATTGATTCTCTAGCCAGCGGAAAAGCCCCTGGGAAGGACAGCATTACCCCTGAAATAATCAAGAGTGCCAAGCCTGCTATACTCTCAGCACTACATGAACTGCTATGCCTGTGCTGGGACGAGGGAGCAGTACCTCAGGACATGTGCGATGCCAATATCATCACCCTCTATAAAAACAAACGTGACCACGGTGACTGCAACAACTACCGTGGAATCTCCCTGCTCAGCATAGTGGGGAATGTCTTTGCTCGAGACGCTCTAAACAGGCTCCAGAAGCTGGCCGAGCGCGTCTACCCAGGCACAGTGTGGCTTTCGTGCAGAGAGATCGACCGTTGACATGCTGTTCTCCCTTCGTCAGATACAGGAGAAATGCCGCGAACAACAGATGCCCCTCTACATTGCTTTCATTGATCTCACCAAAGCCTTTGACCTTGTCAGCAGACGTGGTCTCTTCAGACTACTAGAAAGGATTGGACGTCCACCAAAGCTACTAAGTATCATCACCTCATTCCATGACAATATGAAAGGCACAATTCAACATGGTGGCTCCTCATCAGACCCCTTTCCTATCCTGAGTGGCGTGAAACAGAGCTGTGTTCTCGCACCTACACTTTTTGGGATTTTCTTCTCCCTGCTGCTTTCACATGCGTTCAAGTCTTCAGAAGAAGGAATTTTCCTCCACACAAGATCAGGGGGCAGGTTGTTCAACCTTGCCCGTCTAAGAGCGAAGTCCAAAGTACGGAAAGTCCTCATCAGGGAACTCCTCTTTGCTGACGATACTGCTTTAACATCTCACTGAAGAGTGTCTGCAGAGTCTCATCGACAGGTTTGCGTCTGCCTGCAATGAATTTGGCCTAACCATCAGCCTCAAGAAAACGAACATCATGGGGCAGGACGTCAGAAATGCTCCATCCATCAATATTGGCGACCACGCTCTGGAAGTGGTTCAAGAGTTCACCTACCTAGGCTCAACTATCACCAGTAACCTGTCTCTAGATGCAGAAATCAACAAGCGCATGGGAAAGGCTTCCACTGCTATGTCCAGACTGGCCAAGAGAGTGTGGGAAAATGGCGCACTGACACGGAACACTAAACTCCGAGTATATCAAGCCTGTGTCCTCAGTACCTTGTTCTATGGCAGCAAGGCCTGGACAGCATATGTCAGCCAAGAGCGACGTCTCAATTCATTCCATCTTCGCTGCCTCCGGAGAATACTTGGCATCAGGTGGCAGGACCGTATCTCCAACACAGAAGTCCTCTAGGCGGCCAACATCCCCAGCTTATACACACTACTGAGTCAGCGGCGCTTGAGATGGCTTGGCCATGTGAGCCGCATGGAAGATGGCAGGATCCCCAAAGCCACATTGTACAGCGAGCTCGTCACTGGTATCAGACCCACCGGCCATCCATGTCTCCGCTTTAAAGACGTCTGCAAACGCGACATGAAGTCCTGTGACATTGATCACAAGTCGTGGGAGTCAGTTGCCAGCGTTCGCCAGAGCTGTCGGATAGCCATAAAGGCGGGGCTAAAGTGTGGCGCATCGAAGAGACTTAGCAGTTGGCAGGAAAAAAGACAAAAACGGAAGGGGAGAGCCAACTATGTAACAGCCCCGACAAACAAATTTTTCTGCAGCACCTGTGGAAGAGCCTGTCATTCTGGAATTGGCCTTCATAGCCACTCCAGGCACTGCTCCACACACCACTGACCACCTCCAGGCGCTTACCCATTGTCTCTCGAGATAAGGAGGCCAAAGAAGAAGAAGCACAATAGAGAGGGATGACCCAAGTTTAGGAAACCAGGATGTAGATATGGTTTGGGGAGAGATGAGAAATGATAAAGGCAAGTCATCACTTGTGGGAGTGATGGACAAGCCCTCTAACAGTAACCACATGGTAGAATAGAGTATAAAGGAAGAAATAATGGGAGTTTGTCAGAAAGGTACAGTGATAATCATGGGGGATTTTAATCTACACATAGACTGGAAAAATCAGATGGGCAAAGGTAGCCTAGATGAGGAGTTCATAGAATGTTTTCAGGATTGTTTCTTCGAACAGCACTTTCTGGAGCCAACCAGAGAGCAGGCTATACTAGACCTGGTATGTGCAATGAGATAGGATTACTTAATGAACTCATAGTGAAGCAGCGATCATAATATGATTCAATTTTACATTCAGTTTGAGGGAGAGAAGAGTGGGTCTAAGACTAGTATTTTAAACTTAAATAAGGGCAATTATGAGGGCATGAAAGCAGAGCTAGCTAAAGTGAACTGGCAAAGTAGGTTAAAGGATAGGTCAATAGAGATGCAGTGGCAGACATTTAAAGGGATATTTCAGAATACACAGAATAGATACATTCCAATGAAAAAGAAAAATTCCAAGGGCAGGACCCACATCATCCATGGTTCACTAGAAAAGTTAAAGATAGTATCAAACTTAAAGAAAAAGCATAAAATTGCACAAAGATGGGAGGCAGGTCAGAAGATTGGACAGAATATAAAAAACAGCAAAGAATAACTAAAAGATTGATAAGGAGGGAAAATTTAGAGTACGAGAGAAAACAAGCTGGGAACATAAAAACAGGTAGAAAGAGTTTCGATAGATATTTTAAAATGAAAAGAGTTAACAAAGTGAGCGTTGGTCTTATAGGATGTGAGTCTGGTGAATTAATAAGGGAAAATAAGGAGATGGCAGATGAATTGAACAGGTATTTTGCATCGATCTTCAGTATAGAGGATACAAGTAGCATCCTAGAAATAGCTATAAATCAGGAAATGGTAAAGAGGGAGGAACTCAAGAAAATTACAATCACCAGGGAAGTTAGGGCAGCACAGTGGCGCAGTGGTTAGCATTGCAGCCTCACAGCTCCAGCGACCCGGGTTCAGTTCTGGGTACTGCCTGTGCAGAGTTTGCAAGTTCTCCCTGTGACCGCATGGGTTTCCTCCGGGTGCTCCAGTTTCCTCCCACAGCCAAAGACTTGCAGGCTGATAGGTAAATTGGCCATTGTAAATTGCCCCTAGTGTAGGTAGGTGGTAGGAGAATGGTGGGGATGTGGTAGGGAATATGGGATTAATGTCGGATTTGTATAAATGGGTGGTTGTTGGTCGGCACAGACTCGGTGGGCCGAAGGGCCTGTTTCAGTGCTGTATCTCTAAATAAAAATAAAAAATAAAGTGGTACTGAGCAAATTGTTGGAGCTGCGGGCTGACAAGTCCCCGGGTCCTGATGGACTTCATCCTAGGGTCTTAAAAGAAGTGGCTAGTGAGATAGTTGATGCGTTGGTTTTACTTTTCCAAAATTCTCTAGATTTGGGGCAGGTTCCATTAGATTGGAAAATAGTGAATGTAACTCCTTTATTCAAAAAAGGAGGGAGACAGAAAGCAGGAAACTGCAGGTCAGTTTGCTTAACATCTGTCATAGGGAAAATGTTCGAAACTATTATTAAAGACATTATAGCAGAGCACTCAAAAATTCATGGTATTCAGGCAGCATCAACATGGTTTTGTGAAAGGGAAATCATGTTTAACCAATTTATTGGAGTTTTTTTGAAGAAGTAACATGTGCTGCGGATAAAGGGGAACCGGTGGATGTACTGTACTTCAATTTCCAGAAGGCATTTGATAAGGTGCCACATCAAAGGTTATTGTGGAAAATAAAAGTTTATGGTTGAAGAGGTAACATATTGGTATGGATAGAAGGTTGGCTAGCTAACAGGAAACAAAGAGTAGGCTTATATGGATCATTTTCTGGTTGGCAAGATGTAACGAGTAGTGTGCTGCAGGGATCAGTGCTAAGGCCTCAACTTTTTACAATTTGTATAAATGACCTCAAAAGGCAGTAGAAACAGAGTCTTTGAATATTTTTAAGGCAGAGGTAAATATATTCTTGATAAGCAAGGGGCTGAAAGGTTATCAGGGGTGGGCAGTAATGCGGAGTTGAAGTTACAATCAGATCAGCCATGATCTCGTTGAATGGCGAAGCAGGCTCGAGAGGCCAAGTGGCCTATTCCTGCTCCTATTTCGTATGTTCATCTGTTCACAATGTTCAAAATGAGCTAACCGCTACAACCACATCTGATCTTGTATTATGCAACAACTGTGCTGTCATTGCACAT
Source organism: Heterodontus francisci (assembly GCF_036365525.1). NCBI lineage: Eukaryota > Metazoa > Chordata > Chondrichthyes > Heterodontiformes > Heterodontidae > Heterodontus > Heterodontus francisci. The sequence continues at coordinate 87,484,037 of NC_090380.1, read as the reverse complement.
TCATTGAGGGAATGTGTTGTCGATATAGCACATGAAGGACACCAGGGAAGAATCAAAACCAAACAACTCCTTAGGGAAAAGGTATGGTTCCCAGGAATTGACCATATGGTAGAGCACAAAATCAATCAATCGGTGTTTGCCATGTCAAGCAACTACAAGATCAAATCTTCATGATCCTCTCAAGATATCTGAACTACCTCCAGGACCATGGATTGAAATTAGCATTGACTTTGCAGATTTTCCCACAGATAAACACTGACTTGTTTTCACTGACAACTGCAGCAGATTCCCAATCATGGAATTAGTTATGTCAACTTCAACGAAAGCTTGACCAGATCTTTGCCTTGCTTGGAATCCCTCAAACAGTAAAAAGTGACAATGGGCCCCCATTCAACAGAGATGAGTTCAGCAAATTCACAAACTACCTAGGGTTCACTCACAGGAAAATAACACCCTGTTGGCCAAGAGCTAATGGTGAAGTTGAGAGATTTATGGGAACTTTGAAAAAAGTGATACGTACAGCTACAGCTGAGAACAAGTCATGGAAGCAATAGCTCTCTCACCTTTTTCATAAATACAGAGCGACTCCTCACTCAACTACTGGAAAACCTTCAGCTACACTCATCTTTGCACATCCTATGCACACATGTCTACCTGAGCTACCCTGCGGAGCCAACGAGCAACATGTATGCAAATGCAATCAAGAACTGAAGGATCAATTCAAAGTAAATGCAGAGCGAAACATGAAATCTAGAGCTACACAGCTTAAGCCAGGGGTTAAAGTATTTGTGAAATGTGATGGACATGATGGAAGGCAAACAACCCCTTATGACATCCAACCATTTGTTGTGACCAACACAAAAGGATCAATGATCACTGCTAAGCACGATTCACAAATCATCACAAGAAACGCATCATTCTTCAAAGCACTGAAAATACCTCTTGCAAGCATTGAATCTGATTCAGATAAAGACATATCAGATGAAGAACGTGAGTCAAATGAGACTATATCTGATGTCAGACAATATCCTATTTGTGAGAGAAAACGCCCACCATACTTGTGACTATGTTACAAAATGAACTATTTATATTAAAGTATATTGCTAACATTTACTAAGAAGTGAAGAGATGTAGTGTTGTAGTGCTTTGAAATTGGATCGTACATTGTGTACTCCAGAGGATGCTGTAGAACACACATGCTAGCAAAGAGAAAATAAAACTAAGACAGAATAAAAGGAGAAGCCTTTATGTTCAGCTGCTACAATCTTTGTCTCTCTGCCTTTCCCTCATATTTTATACAAAACTCAGCTAAGCTTCACTCACATCCGGAGGACATCACACTGTCCATGACCATGTGTTGTAGGTCGGCACATTCCAAGGTGCAGGACTACACGCTAAGGGACACACTGCAGCCACCACAAAGGTTTAATGTGGAACGGCCACAGTTTAGGGTCCTCCCACCATAGTTCACTGAGGGACTGGAACCCTTGGGGCTATATACATCAGAAAATGTTTAATGTCATGTAAATGTAGATGCAATCTGCACTGTAAGTGGATTGAGGCACCCTAAAGTGCCATGTTTTTAAACCAAATGGATCTGTATTGCACTGGAAACTGCAAAATTTGAACTGTATTGTAATATATTTTACATGATTTATGAAAAAGTATATTTGTTTTGAAAAAAAGAGGTCTTCTGCAGAATATAGGCCCCCAATAACAAACACCATAAAGTCATTTTTATTCTGTAGCTGGATGATTGAAACTAAATGTGCTATTTGATTAAGTTATTTTATAATGCCAGCAGCACAGATTCAATTATTGTACTCGCACAAGGTCATATTACCAACCCATTAAATGCACAGATTTGTCATTTGTGCAGTAAATTTTCCAGAATCCCATATACACTAGCCTGACTCCAGGCCAGATTTAAAGCATTCACACCATTGCTACATTACATATGCCACTATTGAACTGCCAGCAATTATAAACCTTCATTGTGTGAATAGAGAGCTGCTGTTATATTTATACCAGCATGGACTGAGGCAAAATGCTGCACACATGCATGCAAATGCATTGACAGTGGCAATGAACTTGCAACTGAATGAAGAGAATCGTCTTAGTTGATAGAAAGAACAATGACACATGCAGTCCTGAGCTTTGAAAATGCTTGCAAAAAACAAGTAAAAAGCAAGCTCCACACGACCACTGCCAAATGAAAATGATGCCAGTCAATCTCCAACTCTTTTCAGTGGTCTCAATCAATACTTAACAATAGGGTGATGCTGGATGTCTGGCACTAGTATGATGAAAATCTCAGCACAACACTGGTGCTAACAGTGCAATATAGTGATAGATTAACTGACAGAGCCTACCAAGGATTTAATCTGATGAAGTCACATTCCAGATAAGATCAAATTTGTAAAAAGCTTTTTAAAATTACATTTATAGAGTATGTATGTGACCGGAACTTTAGTTTTAACTGCAGTTCCACTACTGGCAACTGTTCAAAACCAGTATCGCCTAACAGCAGACCCGGTCACACTGACTCTCACTCGCTCTCTCTCTCACACGGACACACACACATCCATACACACACTAACACAGACACAGGCACCCGCGCAGGGCAAAGTGTCAACAACATATTCAACTCTGTGCGAGCTTTGAATGGTTCAAACAACTTGCTGTAAACTTTCCAATGTTTATCTTACACCAGTTCCAATTACACAGTAACTGATGTGGAGCTGATCACTGTGTCTCTATATTTGATTCTGCCGTCTTCAAACCATTTCACATTGATGCCAGGCAGATATTATAATTATCCAATTATTATACACACTGCTTTGTTTCAAATGTTTATGTGTCAAAGATCAAGCTAATTATTTTACAATGTGGGGAAAGAAAACAAAACTAATCAAATCCATCTCTCCTGACCAGGCACTTCAGCCACAAATATATTTATGTTGGCTGACAGCTGTAATGGAAAGAAAGGAGTTGAAAGCAGTCATAGGAGTCAACACTGGGCATGTTTGAATTATGGTTCCATATTCTGTGAATACTACTGAGGGTAAACAATATTCTTCATTGTTAATAGATCTCCTTAGTACTGGAACAGTCATATAAATGACCAATCCTTTCACTGTGTCCTTAACTGATTCAACTAAAAATTGAAATCAGGGTAACTGAAAGAATTAGTAGTGAACAGAGTTGATCAGAGGAAGGAAGGCCGACCAAACCTATTTAGTATCAAAGTGAGTCAGAACTGAATTTTGATTAGTGGTTTGCCTCTTTAAATAACATTTAAAATCCAATGGTTCCTGGGACAAATTTTATAATAAACTGAGATATGAAGCATAAAAATGTGCTGATGGATACAACATCTCCACTCAATGAAAAATCTGCAAAACTGTTGTTTTGCTGCAGTTTATATTGACAGATGTGTTTGAAGTAATGTGCAGTCATTGAGACCCCAGTCGGAGAGCAGCCTACAATAATAATTTGCGTTTATATAGCTCCCTTAATGTAGCAAAATGTCCCAAGCCACTTAACAAGAATGATACCAATAAAAACATTGTTACCAAGCGACAGAAGCAGCTATCAGGACAGATGATCAAAAGCTTGATCAAAAAGTTATGTTTTAAGAAGCATGTTAAAGGAGAAGAGGGTCTAGAGAGGCAGAGGGTTTAGGGAGGGAATTCCTGAACCTAGGGAAAGGCAGCTGAAAGTATAGCTTCCAATGGTGAAATGATTAAAATCAGGGATTCTAAAAGAGGTCAGAATTCAAGAGACCCCAAAGGCTTGTAGGGCTGGAGGAGGTTACAGAGATAGGGAGGGATGAGGATTTGAAAAGACATTGTTGGATTGGGAGCCAGTATAGATCAGCAAACAAAGGGGTGAGGGTGAATGAGACTTGGAGCAAGTTAAAATACAAGCCTCAGAGTTTTGGATGAGCACAAGTTTATGTAGGGTGGAAGATGAGCAGCTGCCAGGAGACCATTGGAATAGTCAAATCTAGAGGCAAAGAAAGAAAGACTTGCATTTATATGGCACCTTTCATGACCACTGGATATCCCAAAGTGCTTTACAGCCAATGAAATATTTTTTTGAAGTGTGGTCACTGTTGTACTGTAGGCATTGTGTTAATGACCAGATAATCTGTTTTTTGTGATGTTGATTGAGGGATAAATATTGGTTAGAACACTGGAGATAACTCCCCTGCTCTTTTTCAAAATAGTGTCATGGGATCTTATTTGCCCATCTGAGAGGCAGACGGGGCCTCGGTTAACAGCATGAGAGGAGAGAGAGAGTGGTGAGGCACAAGGAGCAAGTCGATGAGTATCTGGTAAGAATTTTCTTACTTTCTTATTTCTGCTGATTTTTATTTTTTCTCTAACATTTAAGTCTATCTACTAAGTAGAAGTTAAAATACCAGTAGTCAGTAGGTGGTTACTCATTTGTTCATTCGATTTATAACCATTTTATTGTGTTTATTTAACTTCCAATTTTAGTGCAGCAAATAAATAATTTGAGGCATTGCAGGACTGCTCACACCCATTGAATGCACATCCTGTGCCACGTGGGGATTCCAGGACCCTATCCATGTCCCGGACAACAATATGTGCAGAAAGTGCCACCAAATGCAAAAACTCAAGCTATGAATCTTGGAAGTCAAGGAGCAGCTGGTGTCACTGAGGTGCATCTGTGAGGAGAGATACACATGGATAAGTACATTTCAGGAGGTGGTCACCCTGCAGCTTGAGAGAGTACAGGCAGAGAGGGTGGCTGCCAGACAGACAAGGAGGTCAAGGTAGGTAATGCAGGAGTCCCCAGAGGGCATCCCACTTTCTAACCAGTATTCAGTTCTGAGTACCAATGAGAGGGTTCCTCTGGAAAGTGCAGCAAGGGTCATGACCAGAGCACCATGGGCAGCTCAGCTGTGCAGAGAGGGAGGGAAAAGACAGATGGGCAATAGTGGTAGGGGATTCTATATTCAGGGGAACAGACAGGTGTTTCTGTGGTCGCAGACCTGATTCCAGGATGGTATGTTGCTTCCCTGGTGCTAGGGTCATGAATATCGCCAACGGGCTACAGAGCATTCTGGACGGTGAGGGTGCACAGCCAGAGGTTGTGGTCCACATTGGTACCAACGACATAGGAAGAGCGAGTGATGAGGTCCTGCAGGCTGAGTTCAGGGAGTTAGGAAAGAGATTAGCAAACAGGACCTCAAAGGTAGTAATCTCCGGATTACTCCCAAGGCCACGTGCTAGTGAGTATAGAAATAGAATACATCAGATGAATGCATGGCTGGAGAGATGGTGCAGGAAGGAGGGCTTCAGATTTCTGGGGCATTGGAACTGGTTCTGGGGAAGGTGTACACCTGAACAGGACTGGGACGAATATCCTTGCAGGAAGGTTTGCTAGTGCTGTTGGGGGATGGTTTAAACTAGATTGGCAGAGGGATGGGAACCTGAGGGAAGTTTCAGATAGGACAAATTCAGAGCGGGGAACGGAAGGCAGAAAATTAGCGAGTGACTCTGAAAGACAGAAGAAGCAAAGGTTAAAAAGTGTACAGCACAGGAATTTGGCAGTGTTAAAAGATATTTATTTAAATGCAAGGAAAATAGCAAATAAAGCTAAAGAGCTGAGGCCACAGATCGATACATGGCAGCATGATATGATCGCTATAATGGAAATTTGGCTAAAAGAGGGGCAAAAATGGCAGCTCAACATCCCTGGATATAGAGTTTTCAGGCAGGATAGAGAGGGGGATAAAAAAGGAGGGCATGTAGCATTATTGGTTAAAGAATCAATTACAGCTGTGAGGAGGGATGATATACTAAATGAAGCTATATGAGTTGAGCTCAGAAATAAAAAAGGGGCAGCCACACTACTAGGAGTGTACTATTGACACCCAAATAGTGAGACGGAGATAGAACAACAAATATGTAGGCAAATTTCTGAGTGCAAAAACAACAGGGCAATAATAGTTGGGGATTTCAACTACCCTAATATCAACTGGGACACAGTGTGAAGGGCACAGAGGGCACAAAATTCTTGAACTGCATTCGAGAGAACTTTTTTAGCCAGGATGCAACAAGCCCAATGAGAGAGGGTGCAATTCTGGATTTAGTCTTAGGAAATGAAACTGGGCAAGTGGATGAAGTAGCAGTGGGTGACCATTTTGGAAATAGTGACCATAATAGAGTTAGATTTAGCATTATTCTGGAAAAGGACAAAGTTAGAACAGGAGTAAAAGTTCTAAATAGGGGGAAGGCAAATTTTACAAAGCTGTGAGGGGGATCTGGCAAAATACAGCTACTTGACAGAAAATCAGTGCCAAATCAGTGGGAGGCATTCAAAAGCGAGATTCTACGGGCACAGTGTAGACATGTCCCCACAAAGAAAAAAGGTGGTACTGCCAAATCTAGAGCCCCCTGGTTATCTAGAAGCATACAGGGTAAGATAAAGCAGAAAAAGAAAGCTTATGACAGTCACAAAAAACTTAATACTTTAGAAAGCCTAGAGGAGTATAGAAAGTGCAGGGGTGAGTTAATAAAGGAAATTAGGAATGCAAAGGATAGGGCATGAAAAAATATAGGTGGGTAAAATCAAGGAAAATCCAAAGATGTTTTTATCAGTACATTAAGAGCAAGAGGATAAGGAAAGGGTAGGGCCTATCAGAGATGTACAAGGTAACTTATGTGTGGATGCAGAAGATGTGGCAGGGTTCTTAATGAGTACTTTGTCTCTGTCTTCACAAAGGAGAGGGATGATGCAGACATTGTAGTTAAAGAGGAGTGAGAAATATTGGATACAATAAGCATAATGAGAGAGGAAATACTCAGGGGTCTGATATCCTTGAAAGTGGATAAATCACCAGGGCTGAATGGATTGTATCCCAGGCTGTTAAAGGAAGCCAGGGAGGAAATAGCAGATGCTCTGAGGATCATCTTCAAATCCTCACTAGATACAGGAGAGGTACCAGAGGATTGGAGGTCTGCAAATGTTGTACCATTGTTTAAAAAGGGTACGAGGGATAGGCCAAATAATTATAGGCTAGTCAGTCTGACCTCGGTGGTGGGAAATTATTAGAATCAATTCTGAGAGAAAGAAGAAACCGTCACTTAGAAAGGCATGGATTAATCAGGGATAGTCAGCATGGATTTGTTATGGGAAGATTGTGCTTTCTAACTTAATTGACTTTTTTGAGGAAGTAACAAGGAGGATTGATGAGGGTAGTGCAGTGGATGTTGTCTACATGATTTTAGTAAGGCATTTGACAAGGTCCCACATGGCAGGCTGGTCAGAAAAGTAAAAGCCCATGGGATACAGGGGAATGTGGCAAGTTGGGTCCAAAATTGCCTCAGTGTCAGGAAACAAAGTGTAATAGTCAAAGGATGTTTTTGCGAATGGAAAGCGGTTTCCAGTGGTGCTCCACTGGGCTCAGTGTTGGGTCCCTTGCTGTTTGTGGTATATATTAATGATTTGGACTTAAATGTGGGAGGTATGATTGGGAAATTTGCAGATAACACAAAAATTGGCTGTGTAGTTGACAGGGAAGAGGATAGCTGCAGACTTCAGAATGATAGCAATGGTTTGGTTGAGTGGGCGAAAAAGTGGCAAATGGAATTCAATCTGGAGAAGTATGAGGTAATGCATTTGGGGAGGGCAAAGAAAGCAAGGGAATGCACAATAATTGGGAGGATATTGAGAGGGGTAGAGGAAATGAGAGACCTTGCAGTGCATGTCCACAGATCTCTGAAGGTGGCAGGACAGGTAGATAAAGTGGTGAAGAAGGCATATGGAATGCTTTCCTTTATTGGCCAAGGTATAGAATACAAAAGCAGGGATGTAATGCTGGAACTGTATAAAATGCTGGTTAGATCACAGTTGGAGTATTGCGTACAGTTCTGGTCACATTACAGAAAGGACATAATTACTCTGGAGAGCGTACAGATGAGATTTACAAGAATGTTGCCGGGGCTGGAAAATTGCAGCTATGAGGAAAGATTGGATAGGGTAGGATTGTTTTCCCTGAAATAGAGGAGGCTGAGGGGTGACTTAATTGAGGTGTACAAAATTATGAGGGGCCTAGATAGGGTAGACAGGAAGGACCTGTTTCCCCTAGCAGAGAGGTCAATTACCAGGGGGCACAGATTTAAGGTAGAGGATTAGAGGGGACATGAGGAAAATCTTTTTCACCCAGAGGCTGGTGGGAGTCTGGAATTCACTGCCAGGAATGGTGGTGGAGGCAGAAACCCTCAACTCATTTAAAAGGCACCTGGACCTGCACCTGAAGTGCTGTAACCTGAAAGGCTACGGACCAGGTGCTGGAAGGTGTGATTGGAATGGGTGGCTAGTTTTTTCAGCTGGTGCAGACATGATGGGCTGAATGGCCTCTTTCTATGCCAAAACGTTTCTATGGCTCTATGGTTCTAATGTCTCATCTGAAAGACAGTACTTCCGACAGCGCAGCACGCCCTCAGCACTGCGCTGGAATGTTGTCAGCCTTGGTTTTTGTGCTCAAGCCCTGGAATGGGACTTGAACCACAACCTTCTGGCTCAGAGGCAAGAGTACTACCAACTGAGCCACAAGTAACATTCGAACAAAGAAATGGCTGAGGGTTTCAGCAGCAGGTGGACTGAGGCAGGGTTGGCATCAGGCGCTGTTACAGAGATGGAAGTAGTAATGTTTTAGTGATGGAGTGGAGATGTGGGTTGAAGTTCAGCTCAGGGTCAAACACAAAGGTTGTGAATGGTCTTGCTTGCCTTTATAGAATTTCCAAGGATGGAAATGGTAGCCGGGGAACAACATTTGAGGCAGTGAACAAAGGCAATATTTAGCTGCAGGATATTGCTGCTTATCCAATATTGAATGTCTGACAAGCAGGGAGTGTGATAAATCAAAGACAATAGAGGGATCCAGAGAGGTGGTGGTGAGATAGAGCTAAGTGTCATCAGTGTAAATGTGGAACTTGATTTTGCACTTTTGGATGATATCGCCAAGAGTTAATGTGTAGATGAGAAAAAGGGGGCCAAGAATAGAACTTTGGGAGATTTGGAGGTAATGATGCCAAGTGGAAAGAGAAACCCCTGCAGGGATTACCTGGCTACGATTCGACAGATCAGAATGGAGGCAAGCAAGGGCAGTTCCACTCAGCTGTACAACGGAGGAAAGGCATTGGATAGGACAGTGTGGTCAATTGTGTCAAAATCTGCATTTCGGTCAAAAAGGATGAGGAGGGCTACTTTACCATAGTGATTACCACAAAGAATGTCATTTGTGACTTTGATGAGAGCCGTTTCAATGCTGGAACAAGGCTGGAAACCTGACTGGATGGATTCAAACATGGAATCGTGGAAAAGATGGGTATAGATTTGGGAGACGACAAGACATTCAAGGTCTTTGGATAGGAAAGGAAGGTGGGAAATGGGGAGGTAGTGTGCAAGGACATGGGGTCAAGGGTGGATTTTTTGAGAGAGGGGTGGTGACAGCAGATTTGAAGGGGGGGGGTGATGGTGGGGAACTGTTAACAGTATCAGCTAACATGCACCCAAGAAGTGAATTTGAGTACAAAGAACAAAGAAAAGTACAGCACAGGAACAGGCCATTCGGCCCTCCAAGCCTGCGCCGAACTTGATGCCTGCCGAAACTAAAACCTTCTGCACTTCCGGGGTCCGTATCCCTCTATTCCCATCCTATTCATGTATTTGTCAAGATGCCTCTTAAACGTCTCGATGGGAACCTGCTTCCACCACCTCCCCCGGCAACAAGTTTCAGGCACTCACCACCCTCTGTGTAAAGAACGTGCCTCACACATCCCCTCTAAGCTTTGCCCCTCTCATCTTAAACCTATGTCCCCTAGTAACTGACTCTTCCACCCTGGGAAATAGCTTCTGACTATCCACTCTGTCCATGCCACTCATAACTTTGTAAACCTCTGTCATGTTGCCCCTCCACCTCTGTCGTTCCAGTGAAAACAATCCGAGTTTATCCAACCTCTCCTCATAATTAATTCCTTCCAGACCAGGCAACATCTTGGTAAACCACTCCAGGACATCACTGCAGGAGTACCTCAGGGTAGTGTCCTAGGCCCAACCATCTTCAGCTGCTTCATCAATGACCTTCCTTCAATCATAAGGTCAGAAGTGGGGATGTTCGCTGATGATTGCACAATGTTCAGCACCATTCGCAACTCCTCAGATACTGAAGCAGTCTGTGTAGAAATGCAGCAAGACCTGGACAATAACGAGGCTTGGGCTGATAAGTGGCAAGTAACATGCGCGCCACACAAGTGCCAGGCAATGACCAGCTCCAACAAAAGAGAATCTAACCATCTCCCCTTGACATTCAATGGCATTACCATCACTGAATCCCCCACTATCAACATCCTAGGGGCTACCATCGACCGAAAACTGAACTGGAGTAGCCATATAAATACCGTGGCTACAAGAGCAGGTCAGAGGCTAGGAATCCTGAGGCGAGTAACTCACCTCCTGACTCCCCAAAGCCTGTCCACAATCTACAAGGCACAAGTCAGGAGTGTGATGGAATACTCTCCACTTGCCTGGATGGGTGCAGCTCCAACAACACTCAAGAAGCTCGACACCATCCAGGACAAAGCGGCCCGCTTGATTGGCACCCCATCTACAAAAATTCACTCCCTCCACCACCGACACACAGTGGCAGCAGTGTGTACCATCTACAAGATGCACTGCAGCAATGCACCAAGGCTCCTTCGACAGCACCTTCCAAACCCGCGAACTCTACCAACTAGAAGGTCAAGGGCAGCAAATACATGGGAACACCACCACCTGCAAGTTCCCCTCCAAGTCACACACCACCCTGACTTGGAACTATATCGCCGTTCCTTCACTGTCGCTGGGTCAAAATCCAGGAACTCCCTTCCTAACAGCACCGTGGGTATACCTATCCCACATGGACTGCAGCGGTTCAAGAAGGCAGCTCACCACCACCTTCTCAAGGGCAATTAGGGATGGGCAATAAATGCTGGCCTGGCCAGTGACGCCCACATCCCGTGAATGAATTTTTTAAAAACCTCCTCTGTACCCTCTCCAAAGCCTCCACGTCCTTCTGGTAGTGTGGCGACCAGAATTGCACGCAATATTCTAAGTGTGACCTAACTAAAGTTCTGTACAGCTGCAGCATGACTTGCCAATTTTTATACTCTATGCCCCGAACGATGAAGGCAAGCATGCCGTATGCCTTCTTGACTACCTTATCCACCTGCGTTGGCACTTTCAGTGACCTGTGGACCTGTACGCCCAGATCTCTCTGCCTGTCAATACTCCTAAGGGTTCTGCCATTTACTGTATACTTCCCACCTGCATTAGACCTTCCAAAATGCATTACCTCACATTTGTCCGAATTAAATTCCATCTGCCATTTCTCCGCCCAAGTCTCCAACCGATCTATATCCTGTTGTATCCTCTGACAATCCTCATCACTGTCCGCAACTCCACCAACCTTTGTGTCGTCCGCAAACTTACTAATCAGACCAGCTACATTTTCCTCCAAATCATTTATATATACTACAAAGAGCAAAGGTCCCAGCACAGATCCCTGCGGAACACCACTAGTCACATCCCTCCATTCAGAAAAGCACCCTTCCACTGCTACCCTCTGTCTTCTATGACCAAGCCAGTTCTGTATCCATCTTGTCAGCTCCCCTCTGATCCCATGTGACTTCACCTTTTGTATCAGTCTGCCATGAGGGACCTTGTCAAAGGCTTTACTGAAGTCCATATAGATAACATCCACTGCTCTTCCTTCATCTATCATCTGTGTCACTTCCTCAAAAAACTCAATCAAATTAATGAGACACGACCTCCCCTTCACAAAACCATGCTGCCTCTCGCTAATAAGTCCATTTCTTTCCAAATGGGAATAAATCCTGTCCCGAAGAATCCTCTCTAATAATTTCCCTACCACTGATGTAAGGCTCACCGGCCTATAATTTCCTGGATTATCCTTGCTACCCTTCTTAAACAAAGGAACAACATTGGCTATTCTCCAGTCCTCTGGGACCTCACCTGTAGCCAATGAGGATGCAAAGATTTCTGTCAAGGCCCCAGCAATTTCTTCCCTTGCCTCCCTCAGTATTCTGGGGTAGATCCCATCAGGCCCTGGGGACTTATCTACCTTAATGCTTTGCAAGACACCCAACACCTCCTCCTTTTTGATAATGAGATGACTGAGACTATCTGCACTCCCTTCCCTAGGCTCATCATCCACCAAGTCCTTCTCCTTGGTGAATACTAATGCAAAGTACTCATTTAGTACCTCGCCCATTTCCTCTGGCTCCACACATAGATTCCCTTCTCTGTCCTTGAGCGGGCCAACCCTTTCTCTAGTTACCCTCTTGCTCTTTATATATGTATAAAAAGCCTTGGGATTTTCCTTAATCCTGTTTGACAATGACTTCTCATAACCCCTTTTAGCCCTCCTGACTCCTTGCTTAAGTTCCTTCCTACTTTTTTTTAAGATTAGATTAGATTAGAGATACAGCACTGAAACAGGCCCTTCGGCCCACCGAGTCTGTGCCGACCATCAACCACCCTATACTAATCCTACACTAATCCCATATTCCTACCAAACATCCCCACCTGTCCCTATATTTCCCTACCACCTACCTATACTAGTGACAATTTATAATGGCCAATTTACCTACCAACCTGCAAGTCTTTTGGCTTGTGGGAGGAAACCGGAGCACCCGGAGAAAATCCACGCAGACACAGGGAGAACTTGCAAACTCCACACAGGCAGTACCCAGAATCGAACCCGGGTCCCTGGAGCTGTGAGGCTGTAGTGCTAACCACTGCGCCAATGTGCCACCCACTACTGTCTTTATATTCCTCAAGGGATTTGTCTGTTCCTGGCCTTCCAGCCCTTACGAATGCTTCCTTTTTCTCTTTGACGAGGCTCACAATATCCCGCGTTATCCAAGCTTCCCGAAACTTGCCAAATTTATCCTTCTTCCTCAAAGGAACATGCTGGTCCTGGATTCTAATCAACTGACGTTTGAAAGACTCCCACATATCAGATGTTGATTTACCCTCAAACAGCCACCCCCAATCTAAATTCTTCAGTTCCTGCCTAATATTGTTATAATTAGCCTTCCCCCAATTTAGCACCTTCACCCGAGGACTACTCTTATCCTTATCCACAAGTACCTTAAAATTTATGGAATTATGGTCACTGTTCCCGAAATGCTTCCCTACTGAAACTTCGACCACCTGGCCAGGCTCATTCCCCAATACCAGGTCCAGTATGGCCCCCATCCCTAGTTGGACTACGTACGTATTGTTTCAAGAAGTCCTCCTGGATGCACCTTACAAATTCTGCCCCATCCAAGCCCCTAGCACTAAGTGAGTCCCAGTCAATATAGGGGAAGTTAAAATCACCCACCACTACAACCCTGTTACCTTTACATCTTTCCAAAATCTGTCTACATATCTGCTCCTCTACCTCCCGCTGGCTGTTGGGAGGCCTGTAGTAAACCCCCACCATCGTGACTGCACCCTTCCTATTCCTGAGCTCCGCCCATATTGCCTCGTTGCATGACCCCTCCGAGGTGTCCTCCCGCAGTCCAGCTGTGATATTCTCCTTAACCAGTAATGCAACTCCCCCACCCCTTTTACATCCCCCTCTATCCTGACTGAAGCTTCTAAATCCTGGAACATTTAGCTGCCAATCCTGTCCTTCCCTCAACCAAGTCTCTGTAATAGCAACAACATCTAATCCAAGTACTAATCCAAGCTCTAAGTTCCTCTGTCTTACCTGTTATACCTCTTGCATCGAAACAAATGCACTTCAGACCACCAGTCCCGCTGTTCTCCGCAACATCTCCCTGCCTGCTCTTCCTCTTAGTCTTACTGGCCTTATTTACTAGTTCCCCTTCATTTATTTCACTTGCTGTCCTACTGCTCTGGTTCCCACCCCCCTGCCACACTAGTTTAAACCCTCCCGAGTGACGCTAGCAAACCTCGCAGCCAGGATATTTGTGCCTCTCCAGTTTAGATGCAACCCATGCTTCTTGTACAGGTCCCATCTGTCCCTGAAGAGATCCCAATGGTCCAGATATCTGAAACCCTCCCTTCTACACCAGCTGTTCAGCCACGTGTTTAGCTGCACTATCTTCCTATTTCTCGCCTCACTGGCACGTAGCACAGGGAGTAATCCCGAGATTACAACCCTAGAGGTCCTGTTTTTTTTTTTTAAACTTACTACCTAACTCCCTAAACTCCCCCTGCAGGACCTCATCACTCTTCCTGCCAATGTCATTGGTACCGATGTGTACCACAACCTCTGGCTGTTCACCCTCCCCTAGTCAGCAGTTTGGTCAGAACAGGAACAAGAGACGAGTCTAATGGACAAGATGAGCTCAGAGAAAGCAAGACAGGAGGTGGGATAGAACAGGGATGTCCAACCTTTTTCCATGAGGTGCCACATTAAAATGTGGGTTGGGGGGCTGTGAGGAGCAGTCACTGAGACTCACCGTCTGCACATCTTCAACCATGCCTGATGGCTAGAAACTTTAACAGCCACTAATGTTGGTTTTACACAGTGTTCCATCTGGTAAAGCCGCTGTGATGTTACCATAGACAGTGTCTTGTACATGCAGCTGCCACCAGCCCTCCTCCTCCTGCTGCCGCCACTCAGGAGCTTGGCCTGTTTGTTGACAGAGGTGACATATGGGCTGAAGACTTTACTTTGTTGCTAGGGGAGGTGGAGTCTCTCTCTCTCCACCCCCTCTCTCTATCTGTCTATCTCTCTCCCCTCTCCATCTCAGTCTCTCTTCCCATCTCCCCCACCTCTCTCTCTCTCTCATTTAAAGGGTTGCCTGAATATCTCTCTCTCTTTGTGCTCCCTCACGCACTCTGTCTGTGTGCTGGCCCACTTCCCGCTCTCCCCTCCATCTCTTTCTCTCTCCCTCTCCCCCACAGCAGCCATCCCCTGCTCACTCCCTGAACTGCCCGATAAAAACAGGGGCAGCCGATCCCAACACGCCTGCACCACGAACCAAGCAGCGCTCACCCTGCCTGGGCAGCTAGCTGCAAGTCACACAGGATTGGCGGGGTGGATAGAAACCTTTGGTGGGCCGGATTCTGGCCTGTGGGGTATGTATTGGACAATCCTGGGATAGAATCTAGAGAAAGACACGAGTTGAAGGCTCGGGTAGTAGGGAACATTAGGGGAAATTAATCCTAATTAGAAGAGTGTTGCCCTTTAACTTTATCTTGGTGTTTCTCCTATGATTAAATAATCTGTGGCATTTACCACTTTAATGTTTGTCAAAATGAGCTAGCTACACCAAATGGAATTTTTTCATTCCTAGTCTTTTTTCTTATTACTGTCTAATAATATGTCAGAGATAGGCAAAGTAGGGCGGAATATCTCCCCATAATGTGCATCAAAAAATAAGCAAGGACATCATTTTAATGTTATAATTCATTTTAAATGAATTAAAATTACGGCATAAACAATTTCTAGTGTTTTCCACCTAAACTGTGATTACTTTCATCTTCTTTTTCTCCTTCTTCTTTGGCCTCCTTGTCTCGAGAGACAATGGGTAAGCGCCTGGAGGTGGTCAGTGGTTTGTGGAGCAGCGCCTGGAGTGGCTATAAAGGCCAATTCTAGAGTGACAGACTCTTCCACAGGCGCTGCAAATAAAATTGGTTGTTGGGGCTGTTAAGCAGTTGGCTCTCCCCTTGCACTTCTGTCTTTTTTCCTGCCAACTCCTAAGTCTCTTCGACTCGCCACAATTTAGCCCCGCCTTTATGGCTGCCCGTCAGCTCTGGCGATCACTGGCAACTGACTCCCACAACTTCTGAGCAATGTCACAGGACTTCATGTCGCATTTGCAGACATCTTTAAAGCGGAGACATGGACGGCTGGTGGGTCTGATACCAGTGACGAGCTCGCTGTACAATGTGCCCTTGGGAATCCTGCCATCTTCCATGCGGCTCACATGGCCAAGCCATCTCAAGTGCCGCTGACTCAGTAGTGTGTATAAGCTGGGAATGTTGGCCACCTCGAGGACTTCTGTGTTGGAGATACGGTCCTGCCACCTGATGCCAAAGATTCTCCGCAGGCAGCGAAGATGGAATGAATTGAGACATCGCTCTTGGCTGACATACGTTGTCCAGGCCTCGCTGCCGTAGAGCAAGGTACTGAGGACGCAGGCTTGATACACTCGGACTTCTGTGTTCCGTGTCAGTGCGCCATTTTCCCACACTCTCTTGGCCAGTCTGGACAAAGCAGTGGAAGCCTTTCCCATGCGCTTGTTGATTTCTGCATCGAGAGACAGGTTACTGGTGACTGTTGAGCCTAGGTAGATGAATTCTTGAACCACTTCCAGAGCCGATATTGATGGATGGAGCATTTCTGACGTCCCGTCCCATGATATTCGTTTTCTTGAGGCTGATGGTTAGGCCAAATTCGTTGCAGGCAGCCGCAAACCTGTCGATGAGACTCTGCAGACACTCTTCAGTGAGATGTTAATGCAGCATTGTCAGCAAAGAGGAGTTCCCTGATGAGGACTTTCCGTACTTTGGTCTTCGTTCTTAGACAGGCAAGGTTGAACAACCTGCCACCTGATCTTGTGTGGAGGAGAATTCCTTCTTCTGAAGACAAACGCATGTGAGAGCAGCAGGGAGAAGATGATCCCAAACAGTGTAGGTGCGAGAACACAGCCCTGTTTCACGCCACTCAGGATAGGAAAGGGGTCTGATGAGGCGCCGCTATGCTGAATTGTGCGTTTCATATTGTCATGGAATGAGGTGATGATACTTAGTAGCTTTGGTGGACATCAGATCTTTGCTGGTAGTCTGAAGAGACCACGTCTGCTGACGAGGTCAAAGGCTTTGGTGAGATCAATGAAAGCAACGTAGAGGGGCATCTGTTGTTCGCGGCATTTCTCCTGGATCTGACGAAGGGAGAACAGCATGTCAATGGTGGATCTCTCTGCTCGAATGCCACACTGCGCCTCAGGGTAGACACACTCAGCCAGCTTCTGGAGCCCGTTTAAAGCGACTCGAGTGAAGACTTTCCCCACTATGCTGAGCAGAGAGACTCCACGGTAGTTGTTGCAGTCCCTGTGGTCACCTTTGTTTTTATAGAGGGTGATGATATTGGCATCGCGCATGTCCTGTGGTACTGCTCCCTCATCCCAGCACAGGCAAAGCAGTTCATGTAGTGCTGAAAGTATAGCAGGCTTGGCACTCTTGATTATTTTAGGGGTAATGCCGTCCTTCCCAGGGGCTTTTCCACTGGCTAGAGAATCAATGGCATCACCGAGTTCCGATTTTGTTGGCTGTTCATTCAGCTCATCCATGACAGGCAGTGACTGGGCTGCATTGAGGGCAGTCTCAGTGACAACATTTTCCCCGGAGTACAGTTCAAGGTAGTGCTCCACCCAGCAGTCCATTTGCTTGTGTCACACTAATACAAAATGGGCATTCAACTCTCGGTTCTTTCCCGCAAGCAGAGAGGATTCAAAGTAGTAATCATATTATTGTTGTCATAGATTTTGTGCATGCAACTCAAGTCTATTTTTGGTTGGGGGAGTTGTTTTTTTTTAACCACCACTTTGTTAGGTTATATTTTGTGTCAAGGATAATGGTAGTGGCATTTTTCAGTGCCATTTAAACTGACAGCAGAGGTTTCTCAATAAAAGTCCTTTTGTATTGATGTTATTTTGAAGAAGAGGAACAAAGGAGAAATACCAGCAGATGAAGTTGTACAATATCAATCTAACTGGACCCACCGTTACCTCCCAACTCACTTCCATTTACAGAAGCACACTTAGCTGGAACTATCAGAGAAATGTGTCTCCATAGCCTGCACTTCACAAGAAATAATTGTGCTGTGTGTGTAACTGACCTCCAGCCAAACTCTGCTACAGACACAGGGCTACCAGTGGCTGTCAAGATCACGATTTGATGGGAGGGTCCAAATTGTTCCCACCAAGACAAACAGCACCTTAATCAAGGTCACATCCAGCCATGATCTTGTTGATGGGCAGTACCTCATTATGCCTTTAGATCTGAATGACAGCAGCCCAATGACACCAATAGATCTGTAAAGACTGAACTAACTATTCTCTATATGTGATCCCCAAGTATATGAGAGCAGGGAGAAAGAAAGTTCCATACTTGAGCCTAAGGCTACCATAGCAGCAATCTAAGCACCATGAATGGTCTTACGGCGTCTGTCTGTGATGGGTCCACTGCAGATGCCAACGGAGTTGTTCGATACTGCTTGCAGTGTGAGTCCACGGACATCACTGCACAGAGTGAGGAGCAAAGTATTCAACATTGGTTTTCAACCGTTTCAGCTTTCACTGATCCAAAAGGTTCTGGCTCAGAAAGCATCTTCTTTTAAAAGCAGGCCTCGAAAGGTCTGCATCCCTGAGTGCTGCAACCAAGGATGGATGTAAACTGACCCTTCAGACAACAGGTTCCTGGATCATTACCTGTACATTTTTTTGATGTCGCTCCTCTACCTTACTAACTAATCCCCAGGTGCTTGTGCTGGAAGTACCAGCAGACTCAGCACTCTACCAATGTAGTGATTGTAAAACCTGTGTATCAGATTGGAAAATGCACCCCACTATGTCCAGGAAATGACAA
Organism: Heterodontus francisci; assembly: GCF_036365525.1. Taxonomy (NCBI): domain Eukaryota; kingdom Metazoa; phylum Chordata; class Chondrichthyes; order Heterodontiformes; family Heterodontidae; genus Heterodontus; species Heterodontus francisci. Next base: position 87,465,386 of record NC_090380.1, on the reverse strand, counting down.
CTGCAACCTTTGCAACTTTGATGTAAATATATATATATATATATATATATATACACATACACACACACATACATATAGCAAAAATTGCATAAAACTGTTCTATTTAGCGTGAAAAGGATTTATAAAGTCTTACTACTTAGAAGCACAGCTCAAATCTGAACAGTTCATTTATTCCCAGTGACAGGGAATCCTACTTCTGATATAATGCAATGTCCATATTAAACACAAGGGAATCATTTCCAATTCAACATGGAACTTTTCTGACTAATGAGATACCTTTGAAGTCACACTTATAAAAGGTAATCACAAAATAAAGAAAGCAAGTCTGACCTCTAACTGTCCTAACGATCTGCCCAAGAACCATTAGTTTAATTGAACCGGAGGCGCACAGCAATTGCCTTAAAGTTACACACAGCCGCATTTGTGTCTTATAAAGGTAATACATTCCTATTCTTTTAAAACCTATTTCTCCTACCTACCATGAGCAGTGCCATAGGAGATCTGCAAATTTTAACAACTGTTTCTGTGCAACCCACATTTATTATCTCAGATAGATATATAATTAATTAGCATTGCTTTCTCTTGTTGATCATATCTAACTGTGGCTCACAAATTCGAGTAATTGTATTTACATGTACATGGCTCACGTTGATCAAAGTTTTCTTAACATTGTCACAAAATACCCTTTTTTTAAATCGTCTATTAAGTCTTGATCTTACCTTGACATTGACATAATCAGCTAATTTCTGATAATCCATTGTAGCTGGATCAGAGAGTTCCTTAGTATAATTCTCCCCAACAAGCTGGATGGTGAATTCCAATATTTGATTTGAGGGCTTCTTTGTAACTTGTTCAATGTCACTGGGGACCTGTGAGGATTCAGGCATAAATTACTAAAATACTCAAAGACAATTCATTTTGACCTGGCCCAATTTAGCTCAACTCATTTCATTTGTCTATTAATTTCTGATATTAATAACATTACAAAGGGGGCACTGTAATGGAGGAAAATGGGATCTAAACATTTCTACTGTAGGACAAGCCTGATGACATGCAAGACTCTAGAGGGAACTGGATAATGGAGACAGTTAATGCACTGTTTTTTCTTCTCTGGAACCTGGATTTAGTCCAAGACAAGATGAAGGAATGAAAGACCTCTCTTTCTGGTGGCTCTTAGGGTACCAATGTGAAATAACTTTGGAGCAAACTTAAGCCAATTTCCATTGAGGATAGGCCCCAAAGCACAAATATGCCTTTTAATCTGGTACTAATACAGAGAAACAGCATCAAAGTTAATGGAAATAAAATATGTTTTGCTCTTGCCATATATAACAATATAGCTCATGATGATTCAAATGAAATATTTAATTATTGCATTTAACTGGTTTGCTCACTAAGTTGTTGAAGATAATTTAATTTGCAACTTTACCTCAGACTTATTCCACACTGGGAGCTTTTTGAAAAAATACACAGCATAAGCAAATTAGCATCACTTTGAACAGTTTAAAATAAGCCCACAGCATCCATCCCGTTGAAACTCAGCTGACGGAAAAAGTCCCAAGATTGTAAATTCCAACTCCCATTCCTATCTTGCAGCATATTAAATACCTTTAGTGCTGTCAAAATATTGCTAATAATTTCTGATGTCTTATTGATCCAATGATCAAAATGGGATTATTCATCTTGTTATATAGCAGAACGTGTGGCATAGATGGAGATTCAAACAAGATAAACGTCAAACAAAACGGAATCCAAAAATTAGGGAATGTAAACCAATGATGACCTATAGCTACTCAATGCCCTTGACTAGCATTAGTTCCTTGGGAATACCAATTTAGCCTTCCAGCCATTAGACTTTCACAAGTATAAATAAGCAATAATAGATGTACATGTGCATTTTCTAATCAATAGAAAATAAGCTGGACAAACAACAGAGAAATTCTGGGGCTCATATAAAACTCTTGGCTGTTTATGCATCGTCTCATTTCAGCTGCCCTTTGAATACTTCTATTTAAATAATGAATGTTATTCATTATTTGCTTTTCAAAGTATAATCTGTGCCTGACAAATCCAGAATGCTGAATGAACACATAGAGCTAACTTTGATCCAGCCATCCTCCCACACTATGTTAATGACCAATTACTGATGTTAATTCAACTCCCTCAAACTGTCGAGTCTCAATCTTTGTCATGAGCACTTTGTAATTCAAGATATTCAAAAATAGAAAAATAAAATGACAGCTGTACAAAACTGCACATTTGAAGCATATTCAAACTGTGCTGGTCAAGAATGTGAAGAAAAAGCTTTAAATAGTGGCTCAGGATTTTTAGCTGCATAGCACTGCTTTTAAATACTGAGGAACGAGGTCCAAATTCCAGCTGCAGCTGAGCTTTTTGTTTAGGATGGCCTGTTACGGGGAAGCTTGATCCCAGGCTAGGCTCTGAGGTGATGCACCTCTCACTCGAGGAGGCTCCATCTCAATGACTACAGTCAGACCATAACATCATTCTTAATGGAGAAGAGGTTAATGAGGATATGAGATATGGATTAAAAAATGTTAACAGGGCAGAGATTGCATTATTCCAATTAGAATGGTTAATTAAAAAGGATACATAGGATCAGTGCTACAGCTACCCATCATAAATCTTTTGTCAAAAATGGAACTACCTCCAAGTCCAATTATAACTTCATCCATGATTCTTAATGCATGCCATAGAATCTCAAGAATAATAAAACAGAAAATAAGGAATGTTATCCAATTTTGATCCTAAGTTTTTGGAAAAGAAGACTGGCCAGAAATCCTGACTACAGAACATAAGGAAGCTACTAGCACAGGAAAAATTAACATTAAATTAGTAACATTTGGAAACAGAGAAAGAAGAATAAAACATATGGAATCTTGAGCTGATAATCTCAAACATTTTTGTTGAATAATTGCATTTTGTTGGAAAAGAATAATGTAAGAAAATAATCAAATACCACAGATGTCTACAGGCGTTTAAATAAATACTTACTTTTGATCCTTGCTATTTACAGATTTTTGTTATGATTCTATTAGATGGCACTATAAACACAAAATCAGGACAGTTTCAAGGCTTTGAACAAACACTGGGAGGAAAATCGGATACCCCCTAGAAACAGGTGGTAGGAATTACAATGTGCGATTAATCTGCACCATTTAGTTCCAATCAATCATTTACATGATTGTGGTGTGCAGCCAATGCCGTGCACAATGTTGAGTGGCTCCACATATGAGTAGGGGGTGCAAATTGGTGAGAGGCTAGCACTACCTTAAGCCAGCCTCTTAAAGGGGAAGGGCATTTTGACTGGAGCTGGAAGTCATTCTAAGAGTGAGTTTGACCTAGGAAAGACACAAAAAATGGCACATGACAGAGAGCATCCTGCAAGGTTCTCTGATGTAGTACTGGTGGCTTTGGGCTAGGAGGTAGACAGGAAGAGAGAGGTCCACTACCCACAGGGGATCAGCGGCCCCCCAGCCAGAAATTGTGACGGCAGTGAGTGCAGATAGCCATTGTAGTCAATGCCAGCAGTCTAGCCCTGAGGACCTGAATTCGGTGCTGCAAGATGACCTCATACAAGTGGTCTAGATCAGTGAATGCATCATCAAATGCCATGTCCTTGTTAATTGTATATTAATTATGTTCAATTGTGTGCAGGTAGTGGGCATTAACTGGTGTTCACTTGAATCCTATAAATAGACACAGACTGAAACTGTGGTTGTTGGTTCGGAGGTATATGCCTGTAATAACTCTGTAAATAAATATAAAAGTGTATAAAGATTGGCTCCAGTTCTACCCTTCACCAACTGGCTTTCTGGAATATAACAATATATTTCCAAGTCAGGATAGTGTATGACTTGGAGGGAGCTGGCATGTGGTTGTGTTCCCATGCATCTGCTGCCCTTATTCTTCCAGGTTGTAGAGGTCGTGGGTTTAGAAGATGCTGTTAAAGGAGCTTGACAAGTTGCTGCAGTGCATTTTGCAGATGGTGTACACTACAGCTACAGTGTGCCAGTGGCGAAGGGAGTAAATGTTTAAGGTGGAGAAGAGTCAATCAGACTCGTTGGTGTTGTGTGTTGTTGGAGCTGCACTCAACAAGGCAAGTGAAAGGGTATTCCATCACACCACTGATCTCTGCCTTGTAGATGGTGGGAAGGCTTTGGGGCATCAGGAGGTGAGTCACTTGCCACAGAATTCCCAGCCTTTGACCTTCTCTTGTGGTCACATTATTTATATGACTGGTCCAGTTGAGTTTCTGGTCAATGGTAACCCCCAGGATGTTAATAGTGGGGGATTCAGTGATGGTAATGCCACTGAACGTGAAGGGGAGATGGTTAGATTCTTGTTGGAGATGGTCATTGCCTGGTACTTACGTGGCATGAATATTACTTGCCACTTATCAATCCAAGCCTGGATGTTGTCCAGGTCTTGCTGCATGAGGACAAGGACTGCTTCAGTATCTGAAGAGCCAAGAACGGTGCTGAACACTAACCTACAGGGGGCAGGCATGAGGACTGTATCTCCTCAGTCTGATGGAGCAGACAGTGCTCACAATCATTAGAGCAGCCATGACTGACACCTCAGGCAGCAGCGGGGCTGAAACCATCAACGATGATGTGCGCGCTCATAACGAGTCCTCCTTCTCGTATCCCACTTTCCCCCTCAGCCACAATCCCACAACCTGGCCAGGGAATGATGCAGGAGCAAGAAATAAAAGAGGAAGAAGAGACTGACGATGAAGAAACACCATCACACGCTCTCACATTCATAGCCACCAGCTCAGATGTTGGCACTGTGCGTACTTTAAAGGGCAGCATAGAGGCAGGATCTGCACATGATGAGAAACCGGGCGCACGTGACCTGCAGCAAGGGCAGGGGGAAGGGGTAGTGCAGGTGCAGCTTGCTGAAGGGCATGGTTGCCGAAAAATCCTGCTGCAGAGGACTCAGGTGGGGACTTCGATGGTGTGATATACAGCAAAAGGCTGATGGATATGCACAAAGAAATGTTTAGAAAGTCTGCAGATACTGTCAAGGAGCATGGAGGGGCATGGCATCAACCTTGTACATGGCTTTGCACAGAGCTTGCAGCCTATCTTTTCCAACGTGGAAGTGGTGGTCAACACTATTTCCACACTTGTGGACTTAACCATGTTGCAACGTTTGATGGCTGTTATCTCAGCTTCCATAGTAGAAGCTCAGACTGGAATCATGTAAGCACAGCTTGTTGCCACAAGCTGGTCTGGTCTGTTGACCAGACTACTACCATCGTGGCTGCGAATAGTAGTGTTCAAAGGGATTTGCAGGGTCTTACAGCAGTCCATCAATCTGTCCTCCAGCAGATTGCTAGGATTGCTGAGGTGCCGCCCCAGGGGGAATGGCAGTGACACCGTGGAGCACGAACCTGCTGTCCTCTTTCAGAATGACAGAACTCGTCCATCCACCACTGCCACTCTGACCGTGCCCTTGATGTTGCCTGTCAGCCAGCCCAGACTGTTGCCGCCCGTGGTGAGGATGTGCAATCCAGAGCCAAGCCCTCAAGGTCCAGAGCTGCTTGAGGTCAGCCTTCAAGGCCATCTGCAGTCTCCCCAGTGAAAGTCGGCAGCCTTCCACAAGCCATGCTGCAGCCACTGGGATAGGTCAGCAAAGGCACTTGCAAGGCATGTGCTAAAGGGAATGCACAAAGGTGATTAGTTGACTTTTGTATGGAATATTGGATGGTTTGATTGATAAAGTTAGTTTGTTTTGTGGTGGATTTTATTACAGCATTGTGGTCAAGAGGATAAGGTGTGGGATTATTGATGAATGGGGAATTAGGGTTGCTTTCACTGATACTGCAGTCAGATGAGCCAATCATGGACAGCCCGTCCAGAAAGGGAACGTGTTGCTTGCATTCTCCCTTTCTGCTCCTCAACTGCACACCGTATACCTGGTAGCAAGGGTTGTGCCCTCATGATGCAGGATGCAGCAGACCATGACAAATCATGACACGACCTCTGGCAAGTACTGCAGGGCTTCTCTAGAGCAGTGCAGGCAGCAGAAGCATTGCTTAACCACCCCCGTGGTTTGCTTGCTGATATTTTGTGTGGCAGTATGGGTCTTATCATAACAGGGTTGTGCACCAGAGTCATGAGCCATGTGGTCAGTGGATAGCCCTGGTCACACAGTCCCCACCCTCTGGTTTCTCATGGTGGCTCAAATGCTGATGGTACAGTAGACTGCTGCAGAATAAAGGCACATGACTGCTGCCAGAATACTGGGCATTGACTTGCATGATGCGTTGCATATGGTTACACACCAGCTAGCCATTGAGAGAGTGGAAAGAGAGAATGTAATGTATTCCCCTCTCTTTGTATATAGAGCTGCAGTGATCTCCTTTATATAGCAATGAATAGCAAGCTGCGAGACATTGGCAATGTTGTCTTCTCCAGCCTGGAAGGAGCCCTACACAAAGAAACGCATGATCACAGTCACCTTTACAGACACTGCCAATGCCGTCCTCAGATCTGCCTGCAACAGCAGGCAGATTTCAGTGAGTAACTCTTCAGTGAAACAGCCATTGCACACACTGTTCCTCACTTAGGTTGAAGTAAGAGAATTGCTCCCTGAAGACCCTGGATGCATATGGTCTGCTGCTGAGAGCCCTTCTCTCCCTCCTCCCCCTGGCTCTTCGAGCACCTTGGCCTCCACCGTGTCACCTCTGCTCATTCTCCAAGTCATGCTACAGGTCAACAGGGATAGAAACTACTGCTCCCATGGTTGGGAGTAAGTGGTCTGAGCAGGGCCCTTGAGGTCAGAGCTAAGGCCTTCACCATGTACCACACCAAGACTGAAAACTTTACCAACTTCACCTAGTAGTATAAACCGTCAAATACTTGTACTAACTCAGCAACAGCCAGTAGAAATCCATCAACAGCTAACCTGCAAGTAGTTGACAATTCCTTTAAATAGCACAGACGTGGGGTCCTTCCTGCTGCTGAACGCATGTTCAGCTGTGAAAGGTTAAGAGAGGATGTTAGCTGGAGCATTGAGGCCAAAAATGGCACCACTAGAGTCAAATCAGTGTTACAAGCTGACTGGCATCACACTCTGCCTACACTGCATACTTTCAGTGCACGCTCATAACACATGCAAAATGGCATCCTGTGCGGCCCACACCAGAAATACGCACACGTGCAGCGCACATCCCATTTTGGACCCAAAATTGCACCTGTTGCACAGAAAATACAGGTACTATGCATCCAAACTTTGCAGCCATTGGCTCACTAATAATGTATTGGTAGTACGGCTTGAAATATCCCCTACACAAAATTATATAGGTGACAAAATTGAAAACATGTCATACAAGGCTATGATCAATTCTTGGTAAAGTGCCCACTACTTTTCCCATGGATTTTCTTAAATGGGTAGTTTACATTCTATACCAACCAGAAGAGAAAGTACTTGAGGATAAACTAGTCTTTCCAAAAGGTTTTACAGGTGTGTTTCACAATGAATTCTTTCCTCATTCCAATGCATTTCACGAAGAAGTATGGATTGCTTAGGTTAAACTTGTCCTGATAGGAACCACAATTATTTTCAGCAGCCTCCAACATATTGAGCAAGCTAATAAAAACATACTATGAAAACAATACAATTCCTATTCCTCTTGCTATTAATAGATTCTTAAAACTTAGTCTTATCATCTAACCATATCTTGCTATATTTTTCCATCATATTCTTTTCAACCATTGTGAGACAAAAATGAAGCACCTTGGTCTATGATGTTTCGCATGACAAGCTTCTTTCTTTCTGTCTTGGTAAATACAGGGTTAAAAACCCAGGAACATTCAGTGAAAATGGTCCAGCACGTTTAGCTACACAACAGCCCCACACAACAGATGTTCTGCTTGCGATGGGTACCTAAGGGAAGGGCCAAGACTTCAATGGAAATACCAGCATCCTACCAGTTTTATTTGATCAGCAAGTGCAATTGAGTTTATGAGATAGATGTTCATATTTAAAAACGTATATCTCTGTCTCATTTTCCAACTGAGTAATATGTCAGAAATCATTAGGGAGATATAGACAGGCTACAGTGACTCCATGGCTGGTCAGCAGTGAACCACCACATAAGGTTAGCATTCGGGGATCTTTTGCATAGTAAACATAGCTGGGTGTTTTATTTATCTTTTGAGCAGGGACAGTTGGGCTTGTAATTATTGTGAAAATACAGTGAAGGTGAACATAAGAAATAGGAGCAGGAGTAGGCCATTCGGCCCCTCAAGTCTGCCCCGCTATTCAATAAGATCATGGCTGATCTGCCCCAGACGTCAGCATCTCTTTCATGCCAGCTCTTCATAGCCCTCAACGCCACGATATTTCAAAAATCTATTTACCTCCTCTTTAAATACTTTCAGTGATCTAGCCTCCACAACTCTCTGGGGTAGAGAATTCCAGACATTCACTACCCGCTGAGAGAAGATATTCCTTCGCATCTCAGTTTTAAATAAGTGTCCCCTTATTCTGTAACTACGTCCCCTAATTCGAGAATCCCCCCCCCCCTCCCCCAGTGGAAATATCTTCTCAACATCTACCCTGTCAAGCCCTCTCAGAATCTTGTATGTTTCAATAAGATCACCCCTCATTCTTCGAAACTCTAATGAATTCAGGCCTAACCTGTTTAGCCATTCTTGATAAGTCAACCCCTTCATCCCAGGAATCAGCCTAGTGAATCTCTTTTGAACTGCCTCCTTTCTTAAATACCGAGAATAAAACTGTACACAGTACTCCAGGTGCGCCTCACCAACACCCTGTACAGTTGTAACACGACTTCCCTATTTTTAAAAGCCAACCCCCTAGCAATAAAGGCCAAAATTACATTTGCCTTCTTAATTACTTGCTGTATTTGCATGCTAACCTTTTGTGTTTCATGCACAAGAACACCCAGATCCCTCTGTGTTGCACTTTTTTGAAGAGTCTCTCCATATAAATAATAGTCTGCTTTTTGATTCTTCTCCCAAAGTGCATGACCTCACACTTTCCTACATTAAACTCCATCTGCCACATTTTTGCCCACTCACTCAACCTATCTATATCCCCTTGCAGATTCCTTATGTCCTCATTACAACATGCCCTCCCACCTATTTTTGTATCAACAACAAATTGGGATATATTACACTCTGCCCCCTCCTCCAAGTTGTTACTATAGATAGTAAATAATTGAGGCCCTAGGACTGATACTTGTGGCACTCCACTAGTTATGTCTTTCCAACCTGAAAAAGACCCATTAATCCTGACTCTCTGACTTCTGTGAGTTAACCAATCCTCAATCCATGCGAATACATTACCCCCAATATTGTGAGCTCTTATCTTGTGCAATAATTTTTTATGTGGCACCTTATCGAATGCCTTCTGGGAATCTAAATACACTACATCTACCAGTTCCCCTTTATCAACTTTGCTTGCAATATCCTCAAAGAACTCTAGCAAATTTGTCAAACATGATTTCCCTTTCACAAAACCATGTTGACGCTGTTTGATTGTGTTAAGCTTTTCTAAATGTCCTGCTATTTCTCCCTTAATAATGGACTCTAGCATTTTCCCAATGACCAATGTTAGGCTGACATGCCTATAGTTGTCTCCCTTCCTTCTTGAACAGGGGCGTCACATTAGTGGTTTTCCAATCCGCTGGGACCCTCCCGGAATCCAGTGAGTTCTGGAATATTTTGACCAATGCCTCCACTATCTCTGTAGCCACTTCCTTTAAAACCCTTGAATGCAGGCCATCAGGTCCTAGCGACTTGTCTGCCTTTAGTCCCATTAGTTTGTCAAATACTTTGTCCCTAGTGATAGAGACTGTTACAAGATTTTTCCTCCCATTAGCTCCTTGCTTATCTGATATCTGTGGGATGTTTATAGTGTCCTCCACCGTGAAGACTGATGCCAAATATAGGTTTAAATTATCTGCCATTTCCCTGTTCCCTGTTATCAATTCTCCAGTCGCATCCTCCAAAGGTCCCACGCTCACTTTAACTACTCTCTTTCTTTGTATATACCCATAGAAGCTCTTGCTGTTTGTTTTTACATTTATTGCCAATTTAATTTCATAATCAATTTTCTCCCTCTTTATTAGCTTTTTAGTCATCCGCTGCTGGTTCCTAGAAAAGTTCCCAATCATCTGGCCTACGATTATTTTTCACCAGCTTTGTATGACTTAGTTTTTGATTTGATACTCTCCTTGACCGCCTTTGTAAACCACGGGTGGTTCATCCTTCTCATTGAGTCCTTTTTTTTGACCGGGATAAATTTTTGCTGAGCGTTATGAAATATCTGCTTAAATGTCTGCCACTGCTCATCCACTAACCTTCCCCTTAGTTCATCTTCCCAGCCCACTTTAGACAACTCTTTCTTCATATCTCCGTAATTGCCCTTGAAATTAGACTTAGGCAGGGATCCAAAACAGGTGGAATTGCATTGGTCATCCACCCTGCCCAATATTCAGTTCCATTGACTTCAATGGAGTAAATATCAGGAGTACAGGATAATGGGCAACAAATGCAGTTCTGCCCGTTTGCATCCATACCCATGTTCAATTTCACCTCCAGTGTGTATTCCTACTTTTCAGGTATACATTTTCTGCTCAATAAATTTGTCTGATTATATCTTTAAAAACATGTAAATATTACTCTTCAAACTTAAAGGAAGAGAAGTTCAGAGTTGCAGTCCACAAGGCTCTAATTTACCCTCTCTCCATTCATAATGTATGATAATAAATATTTTTCCTGTGGTTTGTTGGACACTTACTTCACAAAAGGTGAGTCAATGGAGTTAATAAGGACTTCTTTATAAAGCTAGAAACTGTAATTGTATTATTCATTCTAGTTTACTACAAAATATTTCAAGAATTGTTCTTTGGTGGGTGCCCTGAAGATTCAGATACTCAAACATTTGACTCTTAACCGAGCAGTAAGTCAATGGCTTCAACCTATTCAAAATCCCGGAACATATTTACATAGAATATACAGCATAGAAACAGGTTATTCAACCAACTTGTGTCTGTTGTTACATATGAACATATGAATTAGGAGCAGCAGTAGGCCATTCGGCCTGCTCGCCATTCAATACGATCATGGCTGATCTGATTGTAACCTCAACTCCCCATTCTTGCCTGCCCCAAATAACCTTTCACCCCCTTGCTCATCAAGAATCTATCCACCTCTGCCTTAAAAATATTCAAAGACTCTGCTTCCACCGTCTTTTGAGGAAGAGAATTCCAAAGACACATGACCCTCAGAGAAATAATTTATCCTCATCTCTGTTGTAAATAGGCAACACCTTATTTTTAAACAGTGACCCCTAGTTCTAGATTCTCCCACAAGGCGAAACATCCTTTCCACATCCACCCTGTCAAGACCCCTCAGGATCTTATATGTTTCAATCAAGTCACCTCTTACTCTGCCAAACTTCAGCGGATACAAGCCTAGCCTGTCCAACCTTTCCTCATAAGAAAACCCGCTCATTCCAGGTATTAGTCTAGTAAACCTTCTCTGAACTGCTTCCAATGTATTTACATCCTTCCTTAAATAAGGAGACTAATACTGTACACAGTACTCCAGATGTGGTCTCACCAATGCCCTGTATAGCTGAAACATAACGTCCCTACTTTCGTATTCAATTCCCCTCGCAATAAATAACATTTAGCTTTCCTAATCACTTGCTGTACCTGCATACTAACCTTTTGCAATTCATGCACTAGGACACCCAGATCCCTCTGCATCTCAGAGCTCTGCAATCTCTCACCATTTAGATAATATGCTTCTTTTTTATTCTTCCTGCCAAAATGGACAATTTCACACTTTCCCACATTATACTCCATTTGCCAGATCTTTGCCCACTCACTTAACCTATCTATATCCTTTTGTAGCCTCCCTATGTCCTCTTCACAACTTACTTCCTACCTATCTTTGTGTCATCAGCAAATTTTGCAATCATATCTTTGGTCCCTTCATCCAACTCATTTATATAAATTGTAAAAAGTTGAGGCCCAGCACTGATCCCTGTGGCACACCACTTTTTACAACATGCCAACCAGAAAATGACCCATTTATGTCTACTCTCTGTTTCCTGTTTGCTAGCCAATCTTCTATCCATGCCAATAGTTACCCCCTACACCATGAGCTTTTATTTTCTGCAATAACCTTTGATGTGACACCTTATCAAATGCCTTCTGGAAATCTAATTACAGTACTTCCACCTGTTCCCCTTTATCCACAGCACATTTTACTTCTTCAAAAAGCTCCAATAAATTGGTTAAACATTATTTCCCTTTCACAAAACCATGTTGACTCTGCCTGATTACCTTGAATTTTTCTAAGTGCCCTGCTAGAAAATCTTTAATAATAGTTTCTAGTAGCTTGTTTGGGGGAGTCTAGACAATTTTCAGCCCTTAGCAGACCACCAGGTGAAAGCTTTATGGTAAGGAAGAGGGAAAATGTACACTCAGTGGGCTGGGTTTTATTTTCCCGCTGCTGCAAAATGGCGGCCTGCAAGCACGGGCCACACACCGCCATTCCGTCACGATCTAGCACACGGCAGCTCATTATAATATGCAGGGCGGCCGCCCTCCCCTAATCACGCGGCGAGGGTGGCCTCAGCGACGCTGTCAACGGCGTCACCTGTTTCTGCGCAAGTGCCATTTTTAAAGGGCTGTCAGGCCTGTATTGACAGATCAAAGTTGACCCCGTCCCCCCACTACACCAGAAAAGCCCAGGTTACCCCTTTTCCATCCCAACTGCACTAAGTGCAGAGTTCAACCCTTCCCCCCTCCACCCACTACACTGACAATGCAGAGTTGACCCCTTCCCCCATCCCCACTTCACTACAAATGCAAAGATCCCCCCTTCCCCACATTGGAGGCACCAGCTTTTCCTGGATAGGAAAGTGAAGGTGCAGGAGTGCCGCAGGTAGGTCGGAGGATCTGGAGCTGCTGGTAAGATCGCACCGACTTCCATTTAAATGTATTTAAATCAGTGATTTGAATATTGAAATGCAGGACCCACTGGAGAACAGCGGAGAAGTCACCATGGAGCTTCCCCACCGTCGGGAAGATCGGGCCAGGCATTCCCGGCATTGGGCTCCGTGACAGGCCGCTGCGATCTTCGGCACCCCTCCCACCCCACCTCCCTACTCCCACCACGAAACCCGACGTTAGGAGTTCAACAAAATCCAGCCCAGTAATTCATTCCTCTTGAATCACACCTTCTCTAGGTCTCTAATGATATCATTCATTGAGAAATATATGTTAACAATAGTGTAAAGTTATAACAACAATCTGAAGAACTGTATTGACACCAATCATATAATTTTAAAAAAAATTTCCGCAGTATTTTAAAACTACAAACCATAATCCAAGAAGATCTGTCTTTAGTAGAAAGAGAAAAGAATACACTACCAAAATTGAAGTTAGTCACCCCAACTCTCATCCATCAATGATTCGATCATATCTCCTTAAGCTGAATTCTGATATTAATTAAAAGCAACATATTGATTTATAATATAAAATGTAAAAGATCTACGTAAATGGGACTTACAGTGTTCTTATTTTCTTCAACTGTGATGTTCGTGCTATCAACAGAAACTCCATCGGCATCTGGCAATGAAATACAAGGTATGTTATTAAATACTTGCGGACTTCAAGGTCTTTATTTAGACTTTCCCTGGCTCCCTGTCTTAGTTTCCTTTAGTAGTTAGTTCCCCGGTCACCACCTTCTCAAGGCCAATTAAGGCTGGGCAATAAATGCTGGCCTTGCCAGCAACACTCATCATAAGAACGAATAAAAAAAAATCTGCATGGCTGCTATCAGGCAGCTCTATAATTGATTGAGAAAAGTAATACAAAGGTGAAGACATACAACACCAATTTTTCTCTGAGATGAGCTGTGATGCAATATGGAGGTCTTTCAACTCTCCTACAATAGATCATGGAATCACAGAATGATACAGAATAGGAGGTGGCCATTTGGCCAATCATGCCTGTCCTATCCAATTAGTCCCACTCCCCTGTTCTTTCTCCCTGTTCTGTAAATTTTTCCTCTTCAAGTAATTGTCCAATTCCTTGTTGAAAGTTATCACTGAACCTGTTTCAATCTCTTTTTCAGATAATGCATTCCAGATCACCACAACATGTTGAATAAACAAACTGTTCGCATATCTCCTCTGGTTCTTTTGCCAATCACCTTAAATCAGTGTCCTTTGGTTACAGACCCTTCTGCCATTGGAAACAGTTTTCTTTATTTTCTCTATCTAAACACTCATGTCTTTAAACATCTCTATCAAATCTCCTCTTAACCTTCTCTGCTCTAAGGAGAACTAACCCAGCTTCTCCAAAAAATTGAAGTTCCTCATCCCTGGTACCATTTTAGTAAATCTCTTCTGTACCCTCTCCAATTATCTTCTATATTTTCAAAATCAGGGTGGGGACTCAATGTTGGTTGTTCCTGCATTTTCAGCTCGAAGAGACGCCTGAGGGGACCAGGATATCATTTTGGAAGCTGACAGAAGTGGAGTCCACCTAACGGTCCAGGTTGTAGCCTTGAAGCCAGGGAAAAAACAATTTTAAGAACATAAGAAATAGGAGCAGGAATAGACCATACAGCTCCTCGAGCCTGCTCCATCATTCAATATGATCATGACTGATGATCTGCCTCAACTCCACTTTCCCACCTGCTCCCCATATCCCTCGATTCCCTGAGACACCAAAAATCTGTCTATCTCAATCATAAATATACTCAATGATGGAGCATCCACAACCCTCTGGGTAGACAATTCCAAAGATTCACAAAACATCCTGAATGAAGAAATTTCTCCTCATCTCAGTCCTAAATGATCATCACCTTTTCCTGAAACTGTGCCCCTGTGTTCTAGATTTACCAGTCAAGGGAAACAACCTCTCAGTGTCTACTCTGTCAAGCTCCTTCAGAACCTAGTATGTTTCAATGAGATCACCTTGCGTTCTTCTAAACTGCAGAGGATATAGGCACAATTTACTTAGCAGACAATCCTCTCATCCCAGGAACCAATTTAGTGACCCTACACTGTATTGCCTGCAAAGCAAGTATATATTTCCTTAAATATGGAGACTAAAATTGCACGCGGTACTGCAGGTGTCGTCTCACCAAAGCAGTATACAACTGTAGCAAGATTTCCTTATTCTTCTATTCCAATCCCCTTGCGATAAAGGTCATGCCATTTGCCTTCCGATTTGCTTGCTGTACCTGTATGAGTACACCCAAGTCTCTCTGAACATCAACATTTAGAAGTTGCATGCCTTTTAAAAAATATTCTGCTTTTCTATTGTTACTAACAAACTGATTAACTTCATGCTTCCCCACATTATACTCCACCGGCCACCTAGTTGCCTACTCATTTAAACCTGTCTATATCTCTTTGCAGCCTCTACATGACCTCCTTACAGATTACATCCCAACTAGCTTTGTATCATCAGCAAACCTGAATACATTACTTTCGGTCTCTTCGTCTGTCATTAATATAGATGGTAAATGTGGCTCCCTTACAAAGGGGTCACTGTAAACAATTTTCTGGGGGAGGAGGCCCAGCCATCATGTCTGGAAATGGCAACCTCCAGTAGGGGAGTCTTCAACTTGTCTCCACCATGGCAGGTACCCTAGATGTAGCAGAAGTATCTATCATTCTCATATAAATCAATAAACCTTTCCGTCTCCAGAACCTTTTGTGAGGTCAGCGGGTGAATCTTGGCAGATATGCTGGGATACGCTTCTTCCCACGAATTTCCGCCCCATTGAAATTTATTTTGACTGTTATAGATCTCACCGCTTAAGCAAATAAAAATTGAATAATAAGTGTACAGACCTTTCCGTGTGGAGTTGTTTTCAGTTGAAGTTGCATTCATGGTTGTGGTTGATTCTAGACTAGAAAGGGAATTGTAACTTGTTTAAGAGTTTGCACAAACACAAGGAGGTAAATCATGCTGTGCAATATATTTTGGAAAAGGCAATAGCCCATTTTATTTTGCATGACTTAATGCCTGTATTAAAATATTGAGGTGAAGAATTTCATACAAGCACATTAATTACCAGATATTGCACAGTGCAATTTCAACACCATAGTGAATTACAAGATTTAATTTTCAAATCATACTATTTAATAAAAATGTCTAATTTCTACAAACGCACTTCTGCATTTTCTAAGCTCTAGTGTGAAATATGAACTTACGTGCACAAGCCTTCATTACGTGAACTTGCAAAAATATAAATTTTGTTAATTTTTCTGTGATAATTAATTTTTAATTTAAATATTATAATTTAATACATTACTAACCATGGAAAATGTGTTTTATAGAAATCTACTTACCTGCTCACAATTTCTGTCTGCAGAGATACTTTCTGGGAAGGAAAGAAAGTTCTCATTGGAATGAGTGCAAAAATAATACAAACCATAAATGATTGAACCATTCAATAAATGGTATTGTGCTTCACAAATGGAATTTTAATTTAAATTAAAGTCTGCAATTGGAAAATTCAAATGAATTAAACTACAGTCTACATCACACTTCATTTAATGTTCCTTAGAAAGATAGATAGGTGGAATAGAAATTAGCTGTGCATGAGATAGGGTGGATAATGTTGCAAAGGTGGAAGTAAGCAGTCATAGTGAAGATAGACTGTGGGGTTTGAAGCTCAGCTCTTGGCTGATGGTTCTACACTATATAATTCCATTCATACACTTTTACTTAACTAGGCTAAACACACTCTTACACACAGTAATTCACCAACTCATATACATTACATTTAACCTGAGTTTTCCTCCTCTCCCTTCCTAATACATGCTAAGTTGTAGTTTCACTACCTCACCAAAGTGGTCATTCTGCACACAAACCTGGTCAGTGACTGGCAGTAGGCTATTTAACCACGGGAGACAACACCCTGATCCTGTCCTCAACTGATGTTCACATATGTGGACAGAGGGGGATGGTAGCATAGTGGTAATGTTACTGGGCTAGTAATCCAGAGGCCCAGACTAATATTAGGGAGACACGAGTTCAAATTCCACATGGCAACTGGGGGAATTTAAATTCAATTAATTAATATATCTGGAATAAAATGCTAGTTTAATTAATAATGGTCATGAAACTACCAGATTGTTCTAAAAACCTATCTGGTTCACTAATGTCCTTCGGGGAGGAAGACCTTTCCTGGTCTTTACACGTGACTCCAGACCCACAGCAATGTGACTGACTATTAAATTCCCTCTGAAATGGTGTAGCAAGCCACTCAGTTGCATCAAACTACTACAGCAAAAAGCACTGTGGGTGTACATACATCACACGGACTGCAGCGGTTCAAGGCGGCGGCTTGCCACCAATTAGGGATGGGCAATAAATGCTGACCTTTCCAGCTATGCTCACATCCCAAGAATGAATTAAAAAAATTTACACTTTCCAGCAGAAGTCACTGAACAGTGATTGGGCATGCAGAGGCCAATTATAGAATTACCATTGTCCTGGCTGAGATTAACTAACTGGTAATTCATGTTCTGATATAAAATATCCAAACAGTGAACAACTCTTAGATAGCCAAACTCGTTTTGAAATCAGACGTTTAGCTTGAATATATTGTAATTTTTCATTCTATACAACTCCTCCATGCAATTCCTCTAGTAAAGAAAATAGGGGTAATTGGGTACTTGATTAGTTTTTAGTGGTGACCCTAATTTAGTATCAGACCTCCATGTGCAGGAACATTTGAACAACAGTGATCATAATACTATTAGATTCAACTCGATCAGCCAAACCTGGTTTGCTGTGAACGTAATGCTAGTTCCAAATTTCGAAAGAGGATAAGCAATGATGGCAGAGGACTTAAACTGGGTCAATAGAGGAACTCTACTAGGCGAGAAAATCACCAACACAGAACAAAAATGGAATACCTTTAAAACTATCCGAATGCAAAAGCTCTGTTACATCCAATATTAAAATAAGGGCACATGGTAAAAGTGATGTCATGAGGACATGTCAGCAAAAATACAGGCTTAAAGAAAGTAGTTCTCAAGTGAAGTAGGATAGGTATTCAGCTCAGCTGCAGTAACACAAGCTGCTATCAAAGCAGCCGAATGATGTTGGAGAAGATAGTGGATAACTGAGGTGACAATATTTTTTTATTCATTTATTTAGAGATACAGCACTGAAACAGGCCCTTCAGCCCGCCGAGTCTGTGCTGACCATCAACCACCCATTTATACTAATCCTACATTAATCCCATATTCCTACCACATCCCCTCAATTCCCCTACCACCTACCTACACTAGGGGCAATTTACAATGGCCAATTTACCTATCACCCTGCAAATCTTTGGCTGTGGGAGGAAACCGGAGCACCCGGCGGAAACCCATGCGGTCACAGGGAGAACTTGCAAACTCCGCACAGGCAGTACCCAGAATCGAACCTGGGTCACTGGAGCTGTGAGGCTGCGGTGCTAATCACTGCGCCACTGTGCCGCCCAATAGCAAAATCTTTTTTTAAAAGCTACTTTAGAAATCAGAGGGCCATTGAGGACTGCAAAGGGCCTTTGAAGAATACCTCAGGCAGATTCGGGTGGATGCACAGGATATCACGGAGGTTTTAAATGACTACTTTGCATCAATCTTCACTATAGAAGACAATGTTCAATTACCAATAATGCAGTGTTGAGTTGACTTTGTAGGTATAAGTGCCAAAATGGATGCAGATATACTCCAGGGATAATTTTGTTTTCAATGAAGCAATTTTAATCATATTATTACAAGAACAGAGAACACTTTAACTGTCCCCATAATTGTGTGAAATGCTGAATGCTTCTCTCTGGAAATGGCTGGCTCTTTTTAAAAAGGTTATTAGCATGGAAGAAGCATTAAATTCAGGGTTATTTAGGGCCAAAAAACTTCTACTTTTATGAGTCATAAGGTTACTATGAATAAGCAGCTGAATGACTCCATACAAGGCAAATAGTTCACTATGTTGCCAAACTCACTGTATGCCCCTTTAGAAATGGAACGCTCTTGACATCTAAAACTCCATAAAGCATACCACAAGGATGGTGTAACATCTTTTTGGACGAATTATAAAAACATCTGTTGTGCAAAGCCTATTTAAGAACATTGGCAGTAAAATAACTCTTTTTGATGGAGTTTAATGGGAGAGTAACCCTTTTACAGTGGAAGCTGCTTATACTATACATTTTGAAATTCTTAGCACTTTCCTAGAGTCCTCATTATTGGTCTAAAGAGAACAAACTCCAAAACTATTCTGATCTGGCTAGTTCCTGCATTATATTAAAGAAAAACTTTGGTTTTGGCAGTGTGGGTCATAATCAGAGCAGGTGCAGAGTGAGGAAGAGAGTCAGACAAATACATATCATGCTCAAAGTCCCTTCCAGGTATGTAGGGATCAATGATAAATCCCTTGTAACTTATCCATCTAATATTCTACTAGTGCCATTTTACATGTAGTTTTTTGCTTGTACTCTCTATACCTATAAGAAGGCAGCCATCTGACATCTGGAAGACAATGGACTGTAGGGGACATCATGCCAGCTGGCCTCTTTCAGCATATGAGTCAAACATTCCTATAAAATTCAGACTCTCTTGAGAAGTGTATAACTTTTTTTTAAAAGACAGATTAAGACAGGATGTTGTGTATAAACATATTCTGTCACATTTAAAATACAGTTAATAGATTAAAAGGTTCAGTAGATGAGCACAATACTGAACTCTAAAGACCAGGAACAAATCAGATTGGATTCCTGTCTGTGTTGAGTTACTTGATCTGAAATGGGGTAGTGGTGAGGATATTACAATTTACATCAGCGTCTTTTAGCTAAGGAAGAGAAAAGCCAGCCAAGCTACCTACTATTGATTGTCTTCCAGTGTCCCCTGCTGGAAGCATGTATGTGTAAATGTCAAATGAGAACACAGCCAACTAATAGGAACCCCACAATCACTAGCTAGGTTCACACTAACCAGTTGGACATAGAACTGGTGTGTGACTGCTGCCAGTGGAACTACATCTTAGCATGAGTCACTGTCTTTATAAAATAGAGAAAAATCAAAGGAAAAATTAAAGCAGAAAATTTTGGAGGAAGAATTGTAAATGAGAGAAAACAGAGTTATAAAACAGGACAATAAAACAATTAAATATGACTTAAAAGGGAGGCATTATAATGTTACACTTCAACCATAATATGAAAATTACCTCCTTGATTAGGGTTTGGTGTTCCTCTGATTGGCTGAAATTTACACCAATGTCAAAAATATTGATGATTCCTTGATCACACACATTCATCCAGGTTTGATGTTCGTGTCGCGCAGGTAGTCTATCCCAGAAGGTTTTGAATGCTTCCCATACTGCCTCCTGGCACACTAAGAAACACAGGCATCTAGTAAGATATCTGGTGACCCACACAAACCTTTCCATAAATTATCTTTAAAAATTGTCCATATCCTGAGTAACTATATGAAAAGCAAATTCAATTTCAATGATAAAATGCATTAGTGATTGGAGTGTGCATTTTTTTTTAAGATTGGCTAGTTATATGACACTTGCAGAAACCTCTCACCATGCTGTCTGCAAACTAAACCATTGAGAAATCCATGGATTATTTACTCACGAGCGAGTACATATACTCTCACTAAACCCAAAATACTTAGGTACAAGTTGGCAACAAATAGGGCTAGAAAACCCCCAAGTGCACACTTGGTATTGCATGCATTTAACCAGCTAAACCAGCACAGGAAAGCTCTCCACTGCTTGGATCTCCCAACACATGGTTCAAATTATCACTTCTGCTATGGAGGGTTTCCTTTATTCAAATCTTCCATTAGTAGCTGAGGTGCCCTGAGGCCAACTCGATCACAAAGAGACCCCACCCAGTGCCCAAAAAGATGATAATTACTAGATTCCCATTAGATAGCTGACAAATGCAAATTTGAACCCTTGGTAGGTGAAGAGTAGATACCAGTACCTCCTTCACAAAAGTAGCATTGTGGGCTATAAAATGCATCAATGCACATATACCATCCTTCTGGCCATAGCATAGACACACACCATGCACTAATGAGCAGTAGTTTAACCAGTCGGTGGTGTAGAATATAGAATATGGTTTCAACTAGAAAATGTTTGACTTCTTGAAATCCACTCATGTTAGGCATCATTAAAGGACCTGTGCAGGACAGCTTACAAGATGCCAAGTCACTTTGATGTTGCAGACCCATATTCTAGATTTAGTTGTCACTAACTGCTCAATCTTCATTCAGGTTCTTTAACAAAGATACATGTCCACCACGAGGCTGACGCTGCCTTCAGGGTGCTGAGTGACAGGTTATAGTAGACCAGAGATCTTCCACCTGTGAGCCATACATTCAAGATATATCTTGGGTTAAGGAGTTGTTACAGCTCCTTTCAACTCACAGTCACCAGATCTACTAGAAATCTGTTATATTGAGTAGACTAGCCCTATATTCCCTGGCATTAAGAAGAATGAGAGGTGATACAGTTGAATCATAAAAGTTTTCAGGGGCTTGATAAGGTAGATGCTGAGAAAATGTTACCCCTGGCTGGGGAATCTAGAATCTAGGTCACAGTCTCAGAATAAGGGATCGGACATTTAGGACTGAGATGAGAAATTTCTTCATTCAAAAGGGTTGTGAATCTTTGGAATTCTCCATCCCAGAGGACTATGGACGCTCAGTCATTGAGTATATTCAAGGCAGAGGTCGACAGATTTCTGGGTATTGAGGGAATTCAGGAATATGGGGAGAGTGCAGGAAGGTAGAGTTGAGGTAGGCGATCAGCCACGATCTTGTTGAATGGCCCAGCAGGCTCGAAAAGCCAATGGCCTACTCCAGCTCCTCTTTATGTTCTTATGTATCCAGTCAGTTAAGTATATAAATGGCCAAGATATGATTGCACATGGCAGCTGTTGACCAAGATAAAGCCAGCAAGAAACACAGAAGCAAAAAGAAAATGCTGAAAGTATATTGAGATTGCAAATGAAATTCTGTGCTGTTTTGGAGTGCAGCTAATAATAAGGATTGCATATAATAAGAAAGCAAATACTTCAGATGCTGGAAATCTGAAATAAAAAACAGAAAATGCTGGAAATACTCAGCAGGTCTGGCAGCAATTGTGGAGAGAGAAACAGAGTTAACATTTCAGGTCTGTGATCTTTCATCAGAACCAATGAAGGGTTACAGACCTGAGACGTTAACTATGTTTCTCTCTCCACAGATGCTGCCAGACCTGTTGAATATTTCCAGCATTTTCTGTTTTTATTGCATATAATAGGTTTGCTGGCATGTCACATCTCAACACTCTGTGCCAACATTCAAAAACAGGACAGATTTCATGTTAAAATCATAAACCTGTACCACAAATCTGACAACAAGGTTCCGAGCTTCCTTTTAGAGGAAACTTACTTGTGGCTGTCTAGGCAGTTACATAAGTGCAGTCTTGAATAAGTACTTTGGCGAATATAGCAACTGAATGCTCTACAAATATCTGCATGGAAGACTGAAAGAACTATGAAATCCCAGTTATTTTAGAGGTAATAGCAGTAATTTGTCATTATTGAATTGGCATTAATAAACGAGGTGGTTCACATATGTCCAGGGGAACAAAGATTACCAAGCCAGGGATTTAGTCTATTCCATTCACTGAACTGTAATGGAAAAATCAACAACTATTTAAAACAAGAATGTTTTTAATGCAAACACATAAAGCTCTGGCTACAGTTAAACTGGTTTAAAAACAGAACTTCAGTTAGGAAGGTAGTTACACACACAACAGATGGAGGCCTTGGAATTTGGCTCCTTAGTCCCCAGTTTCTAGGCACAACATTTTCCATTTTGCCTCCAAAATGGTGTCCACGGTGTATTTGCACATTTCTGGTGCAAGCTGTTCTGGGCGCCATATTAAGGAGAGCTTTGCTGCATGTGCAGGGAGTATCTGCCAGAATTATGTCAAATAGGCAGAATGTGAAACCGATCAACTTGTAACACTGATTTTGCGTCGGTACTGCCATTTTGCAGCTCTAGCTCCAGCTACCGCCCCCTCTCAACCTTGCACAACTTAACATGAATTCAGCAGCAGAGAGTATCCCCTACCACCACTATTTAAAAAGATCATCAACTCCTTTCAGATTAGCTGCTGAGTGGTTTCTACTGTTTCCAGCTGTGATTGTAGAAGTGTTTGGTGGTTTCTAGAGTTCGGAAAAGTTGCTCAAGTCTACAGGGAGTGGTATGGTACGCACTGAAGGAACTTGTCCTAACTTCAAGGATTCTGCAGAAACCACTTTCTCCCAGACATGGGTGCAGTAGTATGCATTCCCCTTAGACTTCAGCATGAATGAGAATGAGAAGAGACAACACAGAACAGGACAAACTGCTGGAAGAGGGTGGAGGAGAGGGAGGAGAAGGAGGGGGAGGGGGAGAAGGGCTGGTCAGCAGGAGGCCAGGGTGTCCAGGGAGCAATTCTCTTACCTGAAGCTCAGTGAACAACAGTATGGTCAGATGTCTCCACTTCACGAGGGATGTCCTCAATTAAATCTGCCACCTGCTGCAGCCACAACTGCAACCTCAGAGTAAAATAAGTACTACTTTGCCAGTGGCTGTGAAGGTGATCGTGGCCATGAGCTTTCATGCATCTGGCTCCTTTCAAGCTGGAGCATATGATATTTGCAACATCTTTCAATTTTCCATCCACTGTTGCATTAAGGAGGTCACTGAGGCTCTCTATGCAAAGAGAGCTGAATACATTTCATTCCCTCACAAGGGAGAAGGAGGCAGAATGAACAAAAGGCTTCGCAAAGATTGCAGGCTTCCCCCACAGCGCAGGGTGCCATTGAATATAGGCATGTTACTTTACAGACGACACATCTCAACTCTGGGATGCACCACAACCAAAAGGCATTCCACTCCCTTTACGTCCAGCTGGTATGTAACCATTTGCAGTTATCCATGCAGGTCAATACCCGATATCATAGAAACACAGAAATTTAACACAGAAGGAGGCCATTTGGTCCATCGTATCCTGGCAGCAGTCATGATGCCTTCATTCTGTGGTAGTCCACTGTGCCATCTGCGTTTGAGTCACCACAACAAACCAGAGGGAGTTTACTAGGTAACAAGAGTTATCCTTTAACAACCTGGCTCACAACTTCAGTGCACAACCCACACACACATGGGCAGCATGCGTACAATGAGAGTTATGCTGGCACAAAAAAATGTGATGTAACAGACCTTCGGGGTGCTTAAACAACAAATCCACTGCCTGGACCGCTCTGAAGGAGCCTGCCGTATTCACCAGAGCACATGTCAAGATTGTAGTGGTCTGCTTCATGCAGCACAATATCGCCATTTTGAGGGCACAGCCCTCATCACCAGGTATATGGCAACCAGCTGAGGAGGAGCAGGAGGAAGAGGAGATGGAGAAGAACATGGCCCTTTTCTGACCGGGCTGTGCATGAGCAGCTCATCCACTGCAATCAGGGGATAGTAACATAGTGATCATGTTACTGGCCTAGTAATCCAGAAACCCAGACTAATGCTCTGGAGACACGGGTTCAAGTCCTACCACGGCAGCTGGGGCATTTTAACTTCAATTAATTAATAAATCTGGAATTAAAAAGCTAGTCTCACTCATAATGATCTTGAAACTACTGGATGGTTTTAAAAACCCATTGGGTTCACTAATATTCTTCAGGAGAAGAAATCTCATCCTTACCTGGTCTGGCCTTCATGTGACTCCAGATCCACAGCAATGTGGTTGACTCCTTTGAAATGGCCTAGCAAGCCACTCAGTTGTATCAAACCGCTACTGTGGATGTACCTATACCACATGGACTGCAGCGGTTCAAGAAGGCAACTCATCACCACCTTCTCAAGGGCAATTAGGGATGGGCAATGAATGTTGACCTGCCAGCAATGCTTACATCCCAAGAATGAATACAAAAAAGGCAACCTCAATTCTGCATTTGCCAACAGTCCCCATACCATACCTTCTCTGTTACGGGCCCTTACAGCTTGCACACAATGCAAAAATAAAGCCATCATAAAATAAACATTTGAAACCTAAATCAAACCATGCCATATTACAAACAGACACCAACTAATTGGCCTTTGAGCATTTGTAATGCCTATTTTGTGGGTGCTTTTACCTGTCCAAGTACTCTTAAACTGTGCTACCCAGTGAAAGAGGAATAGCCGGTGTAAAGCTATTGACTTTCACTCAAGGAGACTTCAGATGGCCTTGCAGGATGCCCTCGAGCAGCTCTGAGCCTGGAAAGACTGGCTTCAGACTGCACTACCTCTGCATGGGCAGCAGCAGTCTGGATTGGCTGGCTAACAGGAAACAGCAAGGGAGCTGGTGGCAGGGGTGGAAGCACAAATGCTGTCATCCCATGAAACCACTGCAATCTGTTGGAGAACAAATTGTGACACCCTGCAAGCCCCTTTCAACACTGTTATCTGCAGCCATGATGCTAGCTGTCTGAGCTTGCATGACTTCAGTCTGAGCTTCCAGTGCAGCACCCAGGTGTTGGGTGGCTTCTGCTTGTGCTACAATGGAAACACACATCGACCAGATGCTGCATTATGGTTGACTGCACATGTGCACAACTTCCATGCTGGCAAGGATGGGCCCCAAGTTCTACAGAAAGCCCTGTTCCAAGCTGGAGCTGGAATCCTCCATGTTCCTTGACATTGACTGCATGCTTTCTTGCAGGCCTGCCAATGCACCAAGCATTTCATTGTGCATACCTATCAGCCTTCTTCTAGCCTGCTCATCTGAGTCCTCTGCAGTGAAACTCATGTGCGTCCTCCTCTCTAGTGAGCTGGCACCTGTGGTACCTTTTTCGACTGCCCTGACTGCAGACCACCCATGCCCAGTGTCCCAGTGTCTCATCAACCATGCAGATTTCGCCTTTAAGCTGTCCTCTAAAGTATACACAGAGGTAGTATCTGAGTCGGTGGCTGTGAGCGCAAGATCGAGTGTTTCTTCTTCATCACTGTCTTCCTGCTGTTCCAATTCTTGCCCTTCCACCACTGCCTAGCCAGCTTGCAATTCTAAGGTATATGAAAGGAGAAAGGCACAAAGCTAAGGTTGCGGTGAGGGGCGAGGAGGGAAAGCAAGAGGTGCTTGCTTACACCATTGCAGCTTGTAAATTAGAAGAAATTGTAGGTTGAGGTTGAAGTGGGATGTGAGAGAAAGGATTAGGGATGAGCATACTGTCATCTTCGATGGTTTCAGCCTCACCATTTGCCATGGCCTCAGCTGTTGTGGGATGATTTTAAGAGGACCACCTTAAGAAGCTGTAAGTGAAGATCACTGGAGGAAGTGATGTCATGTCACACATGACCAGGGAGGTGTGGTTGTAGCCCAACAGAGTGAGATGTGTTTAGATGTGCTGGTGCAGTAACTGTTTGTATATATATGTGTTCTAGTTAATTTATGATAAAACCCATGTAGTCTTTGGATATTACTTGTAATCCTGTGAATCTTATATTATTACTTGTTCCTTTGGTATGTGAACTATTGTATCAGCCATGGCTGCTCCAATGATGGTGACTATTATCTCCTCCAATGGGGGTGAGGACATGCAGCCTTGCCTGTCCCTGCTGGTTAGGTGCTGCTGCCTCCAATTATGCACAACCTTCTCCTGCAAGAGACAGGAAAGTGTGTCAGTAAGTTTTGTGCAATGTGTTTGGGTGATGTGGTTGTCATGGTTGAACAGCTGACAGCGTGTGCAAGCTGTGAGATGTGGGTGTGAAGCTTGCAGCAGTGAAGCATGTGCAAGAATGAGGTGAAGCACATTAGTATTGGGTAGAAGGCCTGATTGATAGAAATTGTTGGTAGGTGAGTGATGGGGATGTGGTGCATTGAACAGTGTGTCAGGCTATAAGTGAAACTGTAAGGATCTGACATCTGACGTTGCATTCACTGACTTTGATCACTTGTGTGAGGTCATTGTACAGATAGCGGCAGTGCACCCAGGTCCTCTTTGTTCCTCTCCGCCTCCTGCATCAGGGCCTCCGGTACAGTGTTGGAAAATCTTGGAGCCACCTCTCTGCCATATTTGAGTGTTCCCCATGTCAAAATCACTTTTGGAATGACCTCCAGCACCTCCTCCAGCCACAATGCATCTCTCTCCTTTAAGAGGTGCAATCTAGTGAACTCATGCTGTTATGTACGCAACAATTTTGTGCCCCCGTTCAGGTGTGCAACCACTCAATAATGTGCCTGGTGTTAAAACAGAAGAAACAGAAGAAATAGGAGCAGGAGTAGGCCATTCAGCCCCTCAAGCCTTCCCCGCCATTCAATAAGATCATGGCTGATCTGTCCCAGTCCTCAACTTCTCTTTCGGGCCTGCTCTGCCTAACCTTCAACACCTCGAGATTTCAAAAATCTCTCTACCTCCTCCTTAAATACAGTTAGTGACCTAGACTCCACAACTCTCTGTGGCAGAGAATTCCAGAGATTCACCACCCACTGAGAGAAGAAATTCCTTCGCATCTCAGTTTTAAATGTGTGCCCCCTTATTCTGTAACTATGTCCCCTAGTTCAAGATTTCCCCACTAGTGGAAACATCTTCTCAACATCTACCCTGTCAAGCCCCCTTAAAATCTTATATATTTCTATAAGATTACCCTTCATTTTTCTGAACTCCAATGAATAAAGGTCTAACCTGTTTAGCCGTTCTTGATAAGACAACCCCTTCAGCACAGGAATCAGCCTAGTTAAACTTTTCTGAACTGCCTCCAATGCCAGTATATCCTTCTTTAAATACCAAGAACAAAACTGTACGCAGAACTCCAGGTGTGGCCTCACCAACACCCTGTACAGTTATAACAGGACTTCCCTATTTTTAAACTCTAACCCCATAGCAATAAAGGCCAAAATTCCATTTGCCTTCCTAATTACTTGCTGCACCTGCATGCTAACCTTTTGTGTTTCATGTACAAGAACACCCAGATCCCTCTGTACTGCAGTATTTTGTGTTTTTTCTCCATCTAAATAATAATCTGTCTTTTTATTCTTCCTACCAAAGTGGATTACCTCACACTTTCCCACATTGAACACCATCTGCCAAATTTTTGCCCATTCAACCTATCTATATTCCTTTTTAGATTCTTTGTGCCCTCATCACAACATGCCTTCCCACCTATTTTTGTATCGTCAGCAAATGTGGATACACTACAATCATTTAAATTAGCTGGCAGCACAAAGTTTGCCTGCTGCCTGCATCAGAAACAATGGATGAGGGGTAATCCTGTATCAACGATCGTCGCATCTGTTGAGTTCCTGTCCAATTTAACGACCAGAAACTTTATCTGGAGGTGTTCAAACACATTTAAAACTTACAATTCTGATAGTAAGATGGTAGTACAGTTATGGTGTCCATGTGTCTTGTGCATCTAGCAGGGTCTTAAATGGTCTCTTGTGGTAACTGGCTTTCTTGTTTTATTTTCTGTGAACGACTGGTGTCAAGAAGACGACTGCGAGTTATGGAATAAATTTATGTCCCAATAGAATTGCTCCTGTACACCAGTAAGCATATGATAATTTATGAATTGTATTAGAATAATTTCTGTATTCAAAATTCTCAAGAATTCCGCTTCAACTATATTGTTACAAATTCTAACTTTTCCCCAAATGTAGTTACTGGAAAGGCACAATAATATGGACCCATAGCAAGTGTGCGGCTGTGTTAGATATTTTTTCAGGTATAGTAATGCTGATGTCTTCCGTAAGCAGTCTAAGTTGCTTACATTCAGGATTGTGCCTAAACTGCCTAATAATTATAATTCTGATATAGTTATACTATATAGTCATATAATACTACAGAGTAACCTGAGGGATATAACAGCAAGTCTCCCTTGTGAAACAAATTGAATATTATTTCTTTTACACATCCCCTCTCCAATTTTTCTGAAGGTGACTGAAATACTTTGAGACCAGGCCAGACAGGAATTGGTAAACACTTTCATTTTACTGATATGTTACTTCTGTTAATCTGTATGGTCATCAAATCTCACCTTAATTCAACTAACTATAGAAGTATCCTTAGCAACAAGATAAATAAAAATACATCACATTATCTCTGCCAGTGAGCTTTATTAACTTTTTCCTAGTTAGATTTTGGATTCTGTCTGGCTTTAGTCTTGAAATGAGCAAGTGCTCCCATACAGAGCCAGGCTTCCTCCTCAGCCTAGCTGGTGGGCTGATTGCCCATGTGCCTCTGTGCCAAATGTTCCCTGTAAAATTTTGTTGTGCGCAGCCAGTTTTTTCAATGCACAATACCTTTAAAAATGTTTTGCCCAGCCACAGGCGTGGTATTTAACATGGAACAAGGCCTGCACAGTACATTCCAGGCTGTTGTGCAGCCGTGCATGCATGCAGCTTAGCAGGAACATTACTCTGTGCCCTTTTCTCAATATGCCCAACTCAGTGAGAGGGCTGGCTTTCTGACTTCTTCCCAGTGATTTCCCCATTAGACCTGTTGATAAAGCCAGCTAGTTCTTCCCTTCTAGGCTGCATGTTTAAAGAATGGTGAGAGGTTTGTCCTATGAGGAGAAATTGAGTAGAATTGGTCTATATTCTCTGGAGTTTAGAAGAATGAGAGGTTATCTCCTTGAAAGGTATAAAATTCTGAGACAGCTCAACAGGGTAGATGCTTAGAGGCTTTTTCCCCTGGCTGGAGAGTCTAGAACTGGGTGGCATAGTCTAACGATAAGGAATCAGCCATTGTGAACTGAGATGAGAAATTTCTTCACTCAGTGGGTTGTGAATCTTTGGGTGCTCAGTTAATTGAGTTTATTCAAGACTGAGATTAAAAGATTTTTGTGCACCATATTCAAGGGATATGGGGACAGGGCGGGAAAGTGGGGTTATGTAGAAGTTCCAACACAATCTTATTGAATGGTGGAGCAGGCTCAATTGACAGTATGATCTATTCCTGCTGCTATTCCTTATGTTCTTAAAATACCTCTTATTAGCAGAAGAAATTAGCAATATCCTAGCATAATGGGGTCTGGGGTGAGAGAGATAATTGGCCCTAATCGAATCAGTCTGAAAGAGACTGGGCTGCAATATTTCACAAACTAGCTCATCTGGCTTTAATATACACCGTCAGTGCCTGCCGATCTCTTTTTAAATCTGTGAAAATTCATTTTGTTTTAAAATACAAGGCTTACACATAGATCATTCCTAAATCATTTGTGAAGAAATAAATTTCAAAATTCCCAAAATGTGACAGATACATACAGATGGGCAGAGATATTGCAGCAATATATCCTTGGAGAGGTCACTGAAGAGGTCTTGGAAAAATTTAAATAGGAAACAGGAATTTTCTTACCTCTCAGCTTGTAATACTTGAGGTAGTTGCCAATGGCCTGTGGGATAGTTTCCTCTGGACATAGTTTAACACCATTTGGAAATAAAAAGGATCGTTTTTGTCTGTAAATCAAATCTTTTATTTGTACGTCGCTCACAGTCACAGGAGATTGAATGTTGTCATGAGAAAGAGTTCTGGAGCCTTTGAGCAGACTGCTCTCATCTGAAACCCTCGTCAATACAACTGAAACAGACAAATTTTAATCTTCATTACTGTTGACCTGATTTTGACAGCATTGTATGTTAAACAGCAGTATTGCCTATTCAAATATGTATTTTACAATGTCTGAACATATTACAACCAAGGCTATTGATTCACAAAGAGAACAAAAATAGACTGATAGGAGAATATGAGCCTCAAAAATTATTGAAAATTCTCATAATTGCATGAAAAAAGAATAGAATTTGGCTTTTCACTCAAAATAAACCAATGAATCTTGTTATAGATAGTAAATGCAATTCCCCCTCCCCTGCCCTCAAAGGATCTGTAAAAATTGCCGAATCCAATATAAATAAAACAGAATGTGGTTTAATTTGCCACTGTAGAACACCATCCCTCAATATAACCCAATTGTAGTGAGTATTCGGAACGTCTCAAAGTTTCAGCACTGGTCACAGCTTAAGAAAAGTGCTTCAAATGATGCCATCATCGAAAACAAAATGTTCATTTTAGATTTCATAATTTATTAATTGGCTTGGAAATACAAATACAGTGAACTTAATGTTTAAAACATTTAGCAAGTGCTGGGTCGCACGCTAAAATGAATCACATTTCTTGTATAGACTAGAAATTTGGATTTGTGAAATTAACTCAAAAAAATGTAGATTTAAGCAAAGTCCACAATGTATTTGATATAGGTGTAAAAAAATTTTTAAACTTCCTCTCTCGACTGATATGTAATTTATATTAAGCAGGAAAACACAACCACGTTTCAAACAGTAATCACAGAATTATAGAATTCTCAAGTCCTGTAACCTGCAAAAAGGTAACTCAAGGGGCCTTCATTTTTATTTTTAGGCTTTAATTTTTCATTTATTTACTACATTAAACTGATAAAACTCATCAACGGCATTATAATGATGATTACTTTGCGTAGAATTAAGGCAGGCAGAACGCATGAATTGGTAGCAGGTTAGATAGCATGAAAAACTAACTGGTGGATTATTCTGAATCTTGCATTATTCAGAACTCCAACCTGCAAAGTGTCACTTAATTACCAAAAAAAATCTCAATTTATCTTGATTTTTTTTTTTAATGCTCTATTTTTCTAAGTGGCTAATATTGGTTAATCTCGTCACAATCCTCTTCAATATCAAGTGTATTTTCTTTTGTTTTAATTTTGACTGACTAAAATGAAAATCCTCAGCAAGTTTTTCTGGTGAAGAGTAGAGCCATACAGGATTTGAAGGTCCCATGTTCATTCCCTGGTCTCAGGCAGGGTGGCAACAGTGATGCGACTGTTAGTCTCAATGTTCTTGTCTAGAAGGAAAGTGGGCAGGTTTTCCACTCCTGATCAGTATCCAGCATTCCCTGCCAGCAACCCAGGTACATGGACATAGGGTCGAGACAAATTAGAGCTTGGTTGTGATATCAGGAATAGCCTGTGAACACTCACTGTCAGGGCTCAGACATGAATCATAGTTAGTTGTGCCAGGTACAGGAGAGGAAAAGGACAAGAGAAAATCAGTGCGGAGAACCAAAAAAGGAAAAGGGTTATTTAAAAAAAATAAAAATACATTTGCCTCAACACAATTTACATTCTAGGTCATTCTTGAGTAGAAAAGGAAAGACTTGCATTTATATAGCCCCTTTCACATCCACAGGATATCCCAAAGCGCTTTACTGCTAATGAAGTACTTTTGAAGTGTAGTGGCTGTTGTAATGTTGGAAACCCGACAGCCAGTTTGCACACAGCAAACACACACAAACAGCAATGTGGTAATGACCAGATAATCTGCTTTTGTGATGTTGATTGAGGGATAAATATTGGCGAGGACACCAGGAATAATTCCCCTGCTCTTCTTGGCAATATTGTCATGGGATCCTTTACATCCACCTGAGAGAGTAGACCAGCCAGGTTTAAGGGTCGCATCCTAAAGACCGCACCTCTGACAATGCAGCACTGCCTCCTACTGCACGAGAGTGTCAGCTTTTGATTGCTGTACTCAAGTCCTGGAGTGGAACTTTGCAGAGGCCTCATGGTATGTTTGATAAAACTGTACAACCATTACAGATTATCTGTCGCATTGACAGTGCCAAATTTAAATGTAAACTCTTTTATGATGATGCATTACACATTAATTTCACAGATGAAAATGATTTGAAAACCCTTTACCTTTATCCGCTAGTAAAACGTAATTTGTTAAAAGGGCACAAAGGACCACAGCAGACATTTTCCACCAATAATCAAGCATTCTTCTGCCTCAATACAACCTAAAAAAAAAGAGAGAATGAACAAAAACGCAACAGAGGACTTGGGGGAGGAGATCTGTATAAATCCTACAAGTGCTTAATTGAAATAGGTACCTCATTTGTTAACGGTGAGGATTTGATAGAGCTTTGTAAACATTTCACCGATATTTGTAACTCACCTTCCCAAGATATGTCTATGATTTTAATGAAAGTGAAAAGAGGCTCCAAGGAATTTGGTTCTGAAGATAGTCGTCCTTTTTGCTCGATGCGACTTCAGTCACATTGCTATCCCTCTAATCGGCTTTCCTAAGCTGTTCCCGTTAATAGAGAACGCGTCATATACAGGAGTTAGCAGGTTTGACGACGATTGAGCGAGCATATCTGTAATTAATTCTAATGTATTTTTTAAAAATCATAATGGTCGAACGTACAACATTACCATTGCAACCCTACCCAATATTATGCTATTAATGGGCATGTCAATATATTGAGGCCGGTGTCAATCCTATTTAATACTGTAATAATGTTATACTGCACCATCCTAAGTTCCCTTTACCATTAAAGTTATATTTCTCTAGAGCTCTTTATAAATAAACTAAATTTGGAAGTTGAGAGTAATTTTAATCATATTTTCCACATAGGAATTCAATTAAAAACCTGACAGCATCGAAACTATTGCAATCATTTGGGTCTTCTCATTATTCTATTGGAATTTAGTTCCATGTAATGCCCGCATTAACTTTATAGGTGATATGTATAGATTGCTAAAATTACAGGTAGGTGGCTGGAATGAAATGTTACCATGTTTTCTGACATACAACACAGAAAGAGTCCATCATGTCTGTGCCGGCTGTCTGCAAGAACTCTGCTAGACCCACTCCCCACCCTTACCCAATTTTTTTTTTTATTTCTCCAGGTGCTTATCCAATTCCCTTTTGAAAGCCGCAATTGAATTTGCTTCCACCACACTCACAGGCAGAGCATTCCAGATCCTAACCACTCGTTGCGTAAACAAAAGTTTTTCCTCATGTTGCCGTTGCGTCTTTTGTCAATCATCTTAAATCAGTGTCCTTTGGTTCTTGACCTTTCTGCTAATGGGAACTGTTTCTCCCTATCTACTCGGTCTAGACCCCTCATGATTTTGAAGACCTTTATCAAATCTCCTCTCAACCATCTCCTCTAAGGAGAACAGCCCCAGCTTCACCAATCTATCCTCGTAACTCAAGTCTTTCAACTCTGGAACCATTCTCGTAAACCATCTCTGCACCTTCTCTAAAGCCCTCACGTCCTTCCTAAAGAGCAATATCCGGAATTGGACACAATACTCTAGTTGAAGTAGAACCAGTGTTTTATAAAAGTTCATCATAACTTCTGTTCTGATGAAAGATCACAGACCTGAAATGTTAATTCTGCTTCTCTCTCCACAAATGCTGCCTGACCCGAGTATTTCCAGCACTTTGTTTTTATTTCAAATTTCCAGTATCTGCAATATTTTGCCTTTATTCATCATAATTTCCTTGCTTTTGTACTCTATCCCTCTATTTATAAAGCCAAGGATCCCATATTCCTTTTTAATCACTTTCTCAACCTGCTCTGCCACTGTCAGATTTGTGCACATGTACCCCCAGGCACCCCCCCCCCCCCCCCCCCCCACTTTAGAATTGTACCCTTTAGATTATAATGCCTCCCCTTGTTCTTACCAAAATGTATCATTTTTTAAAAAATATTCTTTCATGAGGATTGGGCATCACTAGCAAGGCCAGCAGTTGTTGCCCATCCCTAATTACCCTTGACAACTGAATGGCTTGCTAGGCCATTTCAGATGGCAGTTAAGAGTCAACCACATTTCCGTGGGTCTGGAATCACAGACCAGGTAAGGACAGCAGATTTCCTAAAGGGCATGAATGAACCAAATGCATTTTTATAACAATCGATGATAGTTTCATGGCACCATTTACTGAGACTAGCTTTCAATTCCAAATTTTATTAATTAATTGAATTTATATTCCACCAGCCGCTGTGGTGGGATTTGAATCCACATCCCCAGGCTATTAGGCTAGGTCTCTGGATTACTAGTCCAGTGATATTACCACACCATCAACATTCCCTGTATTAAATTTCATCTACCACTCGTCCGCCCATTCCATCAGCCTGTCCATATCCTCTTGAAGTCTATCACTATCACTAGGGGTGACACAGTGGTGCAGTGGTTAGCACTGCAGCCTCATAGCTCCAGCAACCTGAGTTTGGTTCTGGGTACTGCCTGTGCGGAGTTTGCAAGTTCTCCCTGTGATCGTGTAGGTTTTCGCCGGGTGCTCCGGTTTCCTCCCACAGCCAAAGACTTGCAGGTTGATAGGTAAATTGGCCATTGCAAAGTGCCCCTAGGGTAGGTAGGTGGTAGGAGAATGGTGGGGATGTAGTAGGGAATATGGGATTAATGTAGGATTAGTATAAATGGGTGGTTGTTGGTCGGCACAGACTCAGTGGGCCGAAGGGCCTGTTTCAGTGCTGTATCTGTCTATGACTATTACCATCCTCCTCACAGTTCACAATACTTTGAAGTTTTGTGTCATCTGCAAATTTTGAAATTTTGCCTTGCACACCCAAGACAATGTCATTAACTAGCACTGACCCCTGGGGAATTCCACTGTATACCATCCTCCAGGTCTGAAAAACAACCACTCACCACTACTCTGTTCCCTGTCGCTCAGCCAACTTCATATTCATGCTGCCAATGTCCCTTTTATTCTATGGAGTTCAACTTTGCTGACAAGTCTATTATGTGGCACTTTATCTAACACCTTTTGGAAGTCCATATACACCACATCAACCATCTGTGTTACCTCATCAAAAAACACAACCAAGCTAGTTAAACACTAAACACAATTTTCCTTTAACAAATCCATTTGGCTTTCCTTAATTAATCCACACTTGTAGAGGTGACTGTTAATTTTGTCCCGGATTATCATTTCCAAGAGCTTTCACACCACAGAGGTTAAACTGACTGGCCTGTAGTTGCTGGGCTAACCCTTGCATTCTTTTTTGAACAAGGATTTAACATTTATACTAAGTAAAAACAAAAAAAGCTGGAAATATTCAGCAGGTCTGGCAGCATCTGTGGAGAGAGAAGCAGAGTTAACATTTCAGGTCAGTGACCCTTCAACAGAACTTCTGCAGAGTAGAACAGCTTTGAGATGAGGCGAGGCGGTGCTTCTCGAGAGGTCTAGTGTGTACATGTGTTGGCGCATGGCACTAAATGTGGATCTCAGGATGTGGCAAGAACAGCAGTCTGAGGAATGTTGTATTTCTCGGAGATACATGTAATCCTGGGTGGATCCAAAACATGAAGGATGAAACTTTAGTTGGAATCCACATGGAATAAGTCGGAGTCAGAGACAGTCACTGAAGAAGGAGATGTGGCTGTGAAAACAAGTTTTGGTAGATACTTTATCAAACACCAGGAGGGAAATAGAAAGCAATGAAGGCAAACAAGGTAAAAGAGACAACCAAAAATCCTGTCGGAGAGAAGAGCAGAACTTCTTCAAGGTATATATTTTATTTTAACATTTACAGTGTTCTGGTACAACCTCCATATCTAAGGAGGATTGGAAGATTATGGCCAGTGCCTCCATAATTTCCACCCTTACTTCCCTCAGCATCCTCGGTTGCATCCCATGTGGTCCTGGTGACAACTTTAAGTACAGCCAGCCTTTCTAACATATTCGTTTGACTGGGAAGGAGTTATAGTTTGATGTCAAAGTTAATAATCCATTCAACAGCTTCAGCTGATGCAGTGTGAATGGTTGTGATGCCACCAGGAATGGATCTCTCGGGGCAAGAGTTCAATATGTAGTTGATGGTCTGATTTGGATGGCCAGTGTCACAATGTGAGCTGGTCCTCATGTTCCACTTGTGGAGCAAGTGGCCACATTTTCCCTGGCCAGTCCTCAAGCGGTTGAGGGTTGTCCAGATTTTCTGTGGGATGTAGAAACCTGGGACTTCACCACTTGCGTCAGTTACCAGGTTGTGTTTGGTGATGTTAGCAGTCAACCAGGAGGTGCACCATCGAGAGGCAGGGCTGTTGTCGGTTTGTAGGGTGTGGCGTGTGTTCCAGTAGGGGAGGAGATAGTAGGTGGGTGTGAGGTGTTTTTTTTTAAGGTCCTGTATCAATGGGAATGCTTCGTTGGCTGTCAGCCAATGGTGTTCTTTGAGAAGAAAAGTTTGCACTGTGGACATCAGGAGGTTCAATGTGTGCTAGCACAGGAAGCCACTTGAGCTGTTTTGGTCTCAATGTTCCAGAAATAATCCTCATTATTAACTCGAGGTGTATATCTATGTTTGTGTGGTGGCTCCTGAACCAAGTTGAGCAGCAGTACTCTGCTGTTGCATAGACTAGGGCAAGTGAAGCAGTGTGTAGTCTGTTGGCTCTGCTGCCCCAGATGGTCCCTGCCAGTTTCCTTATGAGATTCACTTTCATCTTGACCTTGGTTCCTGGAGTTGTTGCTGGTAGGTCAATGTTCAATCAAGAGTGATGGCTTGGTAGTTTAGTGTTGAGTCGCGAGTGAGTAGTTGGCCACAGAACTGGACATGAAGTTCTTCCCTGGCCTTCAAATTGTTCAGGTAGAAGGCTGAAATGACAGTCTTGGCCAGATTTGGTCAGTGTCTTCATTTTCTGAAGTTGGCTTCCAGAGAACATAGATCATCAGTGAGTGTTTTCTTAATGTCCTGAAGTTCTTCCGCCTGGAAAACCAGGGCCAAGTCACCAGCCTATATGAAGATCCTTTCTAATACTTCCTATCAATTGTTAACCCATCCAGTATCTCAACTGCTTCCTATTTTACTATGAATTCGGCAATATCTTCTTCCTTAGTAAAGACAGATACAAAGTACTTATTGAGTACCTCAGCTATGCCCTCAGCCTCCATGCATATGTCCCCTTTTTGGTCCGATTGGCACCACCTCTCCTCTTACTACCCTTTCACTATTTATATGTCGATAGAAGACTTTTGGATTCCTTTTATGTTAGCTGTTCTCATACTACCTCTTTCCCGCACATTTGCTTTTTCACTTCCCTTCGGAACTTTCTACATTCAAGCTTGTTTTTACTTGTAATATCAACCTGATATCTGTCATACACCTCCTTTTCTTGCTTCATCTTACTTTCTATCTTCTTCATCATCCAGGGAGATCTGGCGTTGGTTGCCCTACTTTTCTCCCTCGTGGGAATATACCTTGATTGTATTGAACCATCTCCTCTTTAAAGGCAGCCCATTTGTACTGTTAGAGTTTTGCCTGTCAATGTTTGAATCCAATTTGCCCGGGACGAATCCATTCTCATCCCACTGAAATTGGCCCTCATCTAATTAAGTATTTTTACTTAAATTTATATATTACACCTTGTCTTTTCCAAAAATAACCTAAACCTATGATCACTGTTCACTAAATGTTCCCCTACTGGTACTTGATCCACTTGACCACCTCTTTCCCCAGAACCAGATCCAGCAATGCCTCCCCCCTTGTTGGACTGGAAACATAAAGATCAATAAAATTCCCCTGAATGTGCTTCTTCCCCCTCTCTGCCCTTTACAGTATTATCCCAGTCTATATGAGGATAATTAAAGTCTGCCATTATAACTACTCTATAGTTTTTGCACCTCTAAGTTCCTTGCAGATTTGTTCCTCCATATCTTTCCTACTAGGTGGTAAACTATAGAATAGACCTGGCAGTGTAATAGCACCCCAATGTTTCTTAACTCTAATCAAATAGATTCTTTCCTGGACTCCTCCAGAACATTCTCTCTCTCTCTCTCCTTAATCAATGCTTCCCCCCTTCCTCTCCTTCCCTATTTTTCCTGAACACCTTATATCCTGCCCTTTTTTTGAGCCAGGTCGCAGATAGCCACACGGGAATGTGATGTTGTGGTGATATCTCGCCTGCAGCTCACCAATCGTATTTACCATGCTTCATGCATTTACATACATGCACTGCAACCCTAATTTAGACCTTATTGCATTCCCTCTTTGTCTAATCCCACCTAATACTTTACTGTTTCTTACTCTACAGCTGTTTTTCTCTGCCAGTCCTTCAGGTGTCGTGTTTCTCCTTTCTAATGCTACAGCTTGATGCCCAGCCTGCTGCCACGTTAGGTTAAACCCTCCCCAACAGCACTAGCAAACCATCCCACAAGGACCTTGGTCCCAGTTCTGTTTAGGTGCAGCCTTTCCATCCTGTGCAAGTCCCACTGCTCAAAACTAATCTCAATGTCCCAAGAACCTTAAGCCCCCCTCCTGCACCATCGCTCCAGCCTCGCATTCATCTGCTCTATCCTCCTATTTCTATACTCACTAGGGCATAGTACCAGGAGTAATCCAGAGATTACTACCATTGATGTTCTGCTTGCTAGTCTCTTTCCTAACCTGCTAAAATCTGCTTGCAGGACCTTATCCCTCTTTCTACCTATACCTTTAGTACCAATATGAACCACAACTTCTGGCTGTTCACCCACAGACTGCTCTGCAGCTGCTCAGTGACATCTTGACCCCAGCATCAGGGAGGCAACATACCATCCTGGATTCACATCTACAGCCGCAGAAATGCTTGTCTGTTCCCCTAACTATAGAATCCCCTGTCACTATTGCTTTCTCAATCTTCCTTCTGCCCCCCCCTGTACTGCTGAGCCACCCATGATGCTGTTAACTTTGCTCTGGCTGCATTCCCCAGAGGAACGATCACTTGCACCAGTATTCAGAACTGAATACCAATTGGAAAGCGAAATGCACTCGGGGACTCCTGCACCACCTGCTTGGTCCTCCTTGACTATCTGGCAGTCACCCATTCCCTCTCTGCGCACACTCTTTTAAGCTGTGGGGTGACCAGATCCAGAAAGATGCTGTCCATGTGGCTCTCAGCCTCGTGATGTACTGCAGTGAGGCTGTTCAAGGTCCGAAAACTGAAGCTCGAGCTCTTCCAGCCACTTCCTGCCCATGTAATTCTCCATATCTGTACAGAGATTGATCCCAGGATCAAAGCAATGAGCAGTGCTTTTTAGTTGTTAATAAGTTAGAAAAACAGTGTCGGAATTCTCAGGTATCCATTAATATTCATTCCTCTTTTTTAAAAAAATAATCCAATGATCTCAAACACTTGTGTTTAAATTAAGTTCACCAGCTCTATTTTGAACATTATACCAATATCCTTCTTGCAGGTAAACTGGTTGGATTTCAGTAGTTTACTAGTCTATTAGTATCACAGCCTATTAGAGTACTATATTAACCTCAAGACGCTTCTTTAGGCAGGTAAGCATTTTTCTGGCTATACTCTACAACATACATGGGGAGTACATTTTTCCAGGTGGCGTAGATGGGAGGATTTCAGACTCCAAAGATACAGACACCGAGACAAACTATTATGGGTTTCACTTACCTGAGGCTGCTATTAAGAGTCAGAGTTATACAGCACAGAAACAGGCCCTTCAGCCCACCCTATCTGTGCCGGCCATCAAGCCTATTTATTCTAATCCCATTTTCCAGCACTTGGCCCATAGCCTTGTATGCTATGGCGTTTCAAGTGCTCATCTAAATACTTCTTAAATGTTGTGAGGGTTCCTGCCTCTACCACCTCGTCAGGCAGTGTGTTCAAGATTCCAACCACCCTCTGGGTGAAATTTCTTTTCCTGAAATCCCCTCTAAACCTCTTGCCTCTTACCTTAAATCTATGCCCCCTGCTTATTGACACCTCTAAGGGAAAAAGTTTCTTCCCATCGACGCCCCTCATAATTTTGCATACCTCAATCACGTCCCCCCTCAGCCTTCTCTGCTCTAAGGAAAACAACGCTAGCCTATCCAGTCTCTCTTCATAGCTGAAATGCTCCAGCCCAGGCAACA
This sequence comes from Heterodontus francisci, assembly GCF_036365525.1. Lineage (NCBI taxonomy): Eukaryota > Metazoa > Chordata > Chondrichthyes > Heterodontiformes > Heterodontidae > Heterodontus > Heterodontus francisci. The sequence goes on along the minus strand of NC_090380.1, from coordinate 87,424,632 downwards.
TCCTTGTGAATCTCCTCTGCACCCTCTCCAGTGCAATCACATCCTTCCTATAGTGTGGCAACCTGAACTGTACACAGTACTCCAACTGTGGCCTAACTAGCATTTTATACAGCTCCATCATTACCTCCGTGCTCATATATTCTATGCCTTGGCTAATAAAGGCAAGTATCCCATATGCCTTCCTAACCACCTTATCTACCTGTGCTGCTGCCTTCAATGATCTATGGACAAGTACACCAAGGTCCCTCTGACCCTCTACTTTCTAGGGTCCTACCATCCATTGTATATTCCCTTGCTTTGTTAGTCCTCCCAAAATGCATCACCGCACACTTCTCAGGATTAAATTCCATTTGCCACAGCTCTGCCTATCTTACCAACCCTTCTATATCGTCCTGTAATCGAAGGCTTTCCTCCTCACTATTTATGACACTGCCAATTTTCATGTCATCTACGAACATACTGATCATACCTTCTATATTCTCATCTAAATCATTAATGTACACCACAAAGACGACGACAAAGGGAGCAGAACTGGAAAGATGAAAAATGAAGAGTGAAGATACAAGAGATACAGCATCTAAATAGATATGAAAAACACAAATTGGGAAGTGATGTAACCTTTCATGTGAAAGAGAACATGATTGTAAAGTTCGATGGACCTAACCAGTCAAGGTACAAATAAGGAGGAAGCTCTACCCATAGAAATAAGAGACACAAGTCTTCAAAAGACCAGGAGTCATTGGATCAAGCCACTTGTCGTCAAAGAAGAGAAGCATGTAAAAGAACAGCAGTTGTTATAGGAGCAGGCAGTCACAAGGAACAAATGGTCAAGGAGATGGTAGAGTTGTCAGAGAACACCTTGCCAATAGTGACTACAATACAATGGAGTTATAAGTTAGGCTTACAATGGATAAAACAATTAGCACAATAGAATCAGTCAACTTCAGAAAGAAGATTTTGAGGAAAAGTGTAGTGTGTAGGAAATTGGACTAGGCAGCATTGTTGAGAGCAACGAAATAAGAAAATCAAATCTGTTTAAAAATATTATACACAGTAGAGAACCGATACTGCCAGGAAACAAAGATTATGGCGAGTAAACACTAATACGGGCAATAATAAAAGTAATGCAGGGAATGAGGGGAAAAAAAAATTATTGCTAAAGTTTAAAGCCATAGGTTACATGGTGGACTGAGACAGAAGAAAATAAAAGGTAACGTAACTGGTGTTACGACTGAGGCAGGAGTGCACGGTTTATTCTAGTCCCAATTCTCCACAGGTCATAATATATATTTACATTTTCCCACTTACCAATACGGTCAATCATATACTCTATTTTTCCCAGAATAAAACACAACAACCATGTTTCTTTAATAAACAAAATTATCAGATTATAAAACAAGTCTTAACCAATAATGAAGTAAAACAGACACAGATTGAAATATTAAAGCCCTTTATTTATCTTAGCCCCTCACATACACACACACATAACCCAGTTAACTGGAAAAATAAAAGGGTTTTTTGTTTCTCATGCTGTTAGAAAGAAAACAAAAAAAAAACTTAGGCGGAATCCTTGTCTTTGGTTTCGGTTTGGCATCCCAAATGGGTATAGACAGCTGTCACTGGGATCTTCCGAGAACAGTTCTTTCCAGGCGATGTTGAAGATCAGTTTGGGTAGGCACCATTGCCTCTTGCACATGCCTGATGTTCAATGGACCTTTATTTTAATATTCACTGGTAGCCTAGCATCATTTTCAGCTCTCCTGCCCAGTGTTATGAGATTGCTTATATTTATTTTGTAAAATATGTTTTAAAGGACTTTTACTTGAATTATGGGCATCGAGTCAGCTGGAATCTTGACAAGATGATGAACTTTGTCTTTTTTTTCAAAAAAAAGTCACCAGAAGGTTCCTGGTTTGGCTTGGAAAGAAGTTTTACTGGAAGGCACTGACTGTGGAAACAGGGGGTTGTTTCTGACTTGGGAAGATGTTTTCAGAGGTGTCAGGACAAAATTTATAGAGGTCAGGAGACTTGACTGCAGGAATGTTTATAGTTTCAGTTTGAACTGTTGGTTTTTGCCTGCCAAAGACAACCCAGCTCTCTTTCTCTGTTGAAAAGAAATCCTACATACAGTGTGCCAGTTTCCTATTCCCAACTGTATTTGAATAAACCCTGTGTATCGAATGTGTGGGAACTAAACCCTTGTTGCCGCATTTCTGCTGTAAGAAATATCTGAAGCCACAGTAGCTACATTTCTTAGAAAGAACTGTCCAGGAAGATCCCAGTGACAGTCATCTAACCAAAACAAAGGACAAGTATTCTGCCTAAGTGTTTCTTTTTTTGTTTTCTCTCAAGTTGCCCTATCCCTTATTTTTCCCAGTTAACCAGAGTAAGTATGTATCTGTGCGTGCGATGGGCTAAGATAAATAAGGGACTTTAATATTTCAATTTGTGTGTATGTTTTACTTCATTATTGGTTAAGACTTGTTTTATAACAAACAACAAAATTATCAGTTTACATGGGTGGTGTGTTCTATTCTGGGAAAAATAGAGTATATGGTTGACTGTATCGGTAAGTGGGAAAATTTATATATTGTGATCTGTGGAGAAGAGGGACTAGAATAAACAGCGCACTCCTACTGCCTCGGTCGTAACGTATAATTGGGATTTGTCTGGGATAAACCCAACGCTGACGACGTTCAATTGCAAGTCAGCGGGGTAATCATAACCGAAAAGGGAAAAAGAACCAGGTTTCTTGTTTAATAGAGTAGTCTACAGCATCAGAATGTCTTTAACTTTTGATGCAATTTTCTGGGAGAGGAGGATATATCCCTGTGCAATGAGGTACTTAACCAAGGTTAAGCTAATAGCATTGGCAACAAAATTGGGATTAGAGTTAAAACCAGGATGTAAGAAAGCAGACATAATTGAAGTAATAGCACAACATTTGGAATTGGAAGAAGGCGGCCGTAAACCAGTTGAATTAGCTAAAATTCGGTTACAAGATGAAGCAGGGACAGGAAATGGAAAAACTTAAGCCTGATAAAGAAATAGAAATAAGAAAACTTAAGCAGGATAAAGACTTGACAAAACTTGAGCTTGAGAACGAATTGACAGTAGAAAAATGAACTAGAATTGCAAGGAGAGAAGGAAAGGAACTCAAAGTTGAAGGCTGAAATTAAGACAACAGGGTGATCTTGACTCCAGTGAAGGTTCTGATAAGGAAAGATCTGCCTTCAGCCCAGAACCCAGCAGAGAGCTGTTCAAATTTGTACAAACCCTCCCTAAGTTTGAGGAAAGGGATGTAGAGGCATTTTTCATTTCTTTGTTAGCCAAACGGATGAGGTCACCAAAGGAAAGCTGGACACTGCTTATGCAAAGCAGGTTGATGGGCAGAGCTCATGATGTTTATGCCATGCTTTCTGGGGAGGCTTCTGCAGATTATGAGATGGCAAAAAAGGCTATTCTCGTTGTGTATGAGTTAGACCCTGACGCTTACCAATAGAAATTCCGGAACCTCTGGAGATTGTCTGGTAAACTTTTATATAGAATTTAAGAGGGTAAAGCAAATTAATTTTGATCGTTGGATACGGGCAGTAATGATGGAAACCACATGAGAACCTGAGGGAAATAATTCTCCTGGAAGAATTTAAAAATTCACTCCCTTCATTAGTAAGAACCCATGTAGAGAACCAGAAGGTTTCAATGGCCAGACAGGCAGCAGAAATTGCTGATGATTATGAGCTTGTGTATAAGCCCAAACCTTTTGTTGGTCACCCCCACAAGCCTGAGAAGGATTGAAGGGGGATGAAAGGAAGGAAAGTAGCCGGGGACAAGGGACAGCTGGGAACACCCCGGAATCTCCTCCTCAGGCCAGAAAAGGTGCTGCTGAGGGTGCAAGTGAGGTCCGCAAGCCTAAATGTTACCCTTGTCACAAGGTGGGACATCTTCATGCAGAATGCTGGAAGTTGCAGGGTAAACCCATCGGACTTATTGGGGTACACAAAGCCAATGCAGTGAAAGGAGCCCTGACCGAGAGTACAGCAGATCAGGCTGTAGAACCAGCAGCTGTAAGGCCAAATACAAAAACCAATGTGAGTGCAAGATTGTGAATAAGATACCTGAGAGTTACAGGGAATTCTCATCGAAAGGAAAAGCAACTCCTTATCCCTCAAGTGAGGCAGGCAAATCTAGTTATACATAGGGATACAGGAGCCACACAAGCTCTTTTGCTGGGGAAAGACATAACATTACCACCAGAGAGCACACTGAATGGGCATGTACTCCCCGCCAATACCATTCACTAAAACATTAACAAATCTCCTCAAAAGAAAATCATCCTTGGTCCCTCTGTCCTTGCAAACTACCACCCTCGCCAGTGCCTCTCTGGGTTTTTTTTTTGTAATATGGAGACCAGAACTGTCCAGTGTGGTCTAATCAAGGTTGTATTTAAGTTGAACATAACTTCTGTTTTTCAATTCTATCCCTCCAGAAATGAAACTTGGTGCTTTGTTTACCTCAGCTGTTACTTCTAATGATTTGTGCATCTGTACCCAGAGATGTCTTCACTCTTCTACCCCATTACTTCCCAAGCAGTAGTTGCCCTTCTTACTCCTAACAAAATGCCCCGTTTTGCACTTAGCTCTATTGAAATTCATTTGCCATTTACACGTCCATTCTGCAAGCTTGTTAATGGCTTGTGTTTTGTTGTGGTCTTCAGTATTAACTATACACCTCATTTTAATGGTGTTCACAAATGTTGATATTGTATTTCTACGGCTTAGTTTGTATTTATGTATAAAGCATGCATTATTTGAATGGCTTGGCTGGGTTTTCAATGTTTTCTATATTTGTTTTACAGTGTTTTATCTCCTGTCAATAGATTTAGCTTACTCCGCAGTGAGATGAAAAACCACAGGTTTAATTTACTCTACTAGCATTATGCACCTCAGGTTTAGTTCACTCCAATAGAATTATGCTCCCAAAGATATATGATTGAGCTGTGCATCAATTTTCATAAGCACAAGCTAAACTTTAGGGAGTGGATCGAAAGATGGTTTTTGTTTTGTATATAAAGTGACTGCAGAAGGTAATATTGTCATAAGTTGCATGGTTCTGCACTGAAAAATCTCAAAAGATGCCTCATATTCCCCCAAGTTATATCTTATTCTTTATATGTGGACTGCAACCTTTATACATAGTATGGTGACTACACATAATGCAGACATTTTGGTCAAATAAGTGGCCCTCCGGTGGCATGTCTCCACAAATAGTTTACAGTAGAGGTATAGTTGTGCTGTTGCATAAAGGAGTATTTAGCCTGGCCTGTCCAAATAAGACCACTACACAAATAGTGAGGCACAAAAAGTGATCCAAATAAGCACATAAAGGTCAACTAAATGCTGTTTGCAGAGGAGTATTTCTCTAGATTGGCTGTTGCTTGTGCAGTCTTAGCTCATGTCCTTAGGAAGAGGCCTGGTCATTATGTTATAAACACCACATGGGTTTTTCCTTTTTAAATGTTTTAGACACTTGAAATGTAATGGATGAGCATTAGCCACAAGACCTTTGATGTACGTTATTTTAACATGCTTGTTACTGACAGGGCATAGCTTTGTGACCAACAGGTTTCAGCTTAGCAAGTAGCCTAGGTATTCACAAGATTGCTGAGCACTTGGATTTTTTTTTAAATCAGCTGCTACGGGACCAGCCTTCTCTTTTACTTCTGCCCTATCCCATTAGAATTGCCTGGGTTGCAAAGCACTATTCCCTCCTGCTCATTTGAAAGAATATCGGGATTGTAGGCGCAATCTGAAACGAGGAATTAAGAGGGCTAAAAGGGGTCGTGAAATATCTTTAGCAAACAGGGTTAATGAAAATCCCAAAGCCTTTTATTCATATATAAGGAGCAAGAGGGTAACTAGAGAAAGGATTAGCCCACTCAAGGACAAAGGAGGAAAGTTATGCGTGGAGTCAGAGAAAATGGGTGAGATTCTAAACGAGTACTTTGCATCGATATTCACCGAGGAGAAGGGCACGACGGATGTTGAGGTTAGGGACAGATGTTTGATTACTCTAGGTCAAGTCGGCATAAGGAGTGAGGAAGTGTTGGGTATTCTAAAAGGCATTAAGGTGGACAAGTCCCCAGGTCCGGATGGGATCGATCCCAGGTTACTGTGGGAAGCGAGAGAGGAAATAGCTGGGGCCTTAACAGATATCTTTACAACATCCTTAAACACGGGTGAGGTCCCGGAGGACTGGAGAATTGCTAATGTTGTCCCCTTGTTTAAGAAGGGTAGCAGGGATAATCCAGGTAATTATAGACCGGTGAGCCTGACGTCAGTGGTAGGGAAGCTGCTGGAGAAGATACTGAGGGATAGGATCTATTCCAATCTGGAAGAAAATGGGCTTATCAGTGATAGGCAACATGGTTTTGTGCAGGGAAGGTCATGTCTTACCAACTTAATAGAATTCTTTGAGGAAGTGACAAAGTTGATTGATGAGGGAAGGACTGTAGCTGTCATATACATGGACTTCAGTAAGGTGTTTGATAAGGTTCCCCATGGTAGGCTGATGGAGAAAGTGAAGGCGCATGGGGTCCAAGGTGTACTAGCTAGATGGATAAAGAACTGGCTGGGCAACAGGAGACAGAGAGTAGCAGTGGAAGGGAGTTTCTCAAAATGGAGACGTGTAACCAGTGGTGTTCCACAGGGATCCGTGCTGGGACCACTGTTGTTTGTGATATACATAAATGATTTGGAGGAAAGTATAGGTGGTCTGATTAGCAAGTTTGCAGACGACACTAAGATTGGTGGAGTAGCAGATAGTGAAGGGGACTGTCAGAGAATACAGCAGAATATAGATAGACTGGAGAGTTGGGCAGAGAAATGGCAGATGGAGTTCAATCAGGGCAAATGCGAGGTGATGCATTTTGGAAGATCCAATTCAAGAGTGAACTATACAGTAAATGGAAAAGTCCTGGGGAAAATTGATGTACAGAGAGATTTGGGTGTTCAGGTCCATTGTTCCCTGAAGGTGGCAACGCAGGTCAATAGAGTGGTCAAGAAGGCATACGGCATGCTTTCCTTCATCGGACGGGGTATTGAATACAAGAGTTGGCAGGTCATGTTACAGTTGTATAGGACTTTGGTTCGGCCACATTTGGAATACTGCGTGCAGTTCTGGTCGCCACATTACCAAAAGGATGTGGATGCTTTGGAGAGGGTGCAGAGGAGGTTCACCAGGATGTTGCCTGGTATGGAGGGCGCTAGCTATGAAGAGAGGTTGAGTAGATTAGGATTATTTTCATTAGAAAGACGGAGGTTGAGGGGGGACCTGATTGAGGTGTACAAAATCATGAGAGGTATAGACAGGGTGGATAGCAAGAAGCTTTTTCCCCAGAGTGGGGGATTCAATTACATGGGGACACGAGTTCAAAGTGAAAGGGGAAAAGTTTAGGGGGGATATGCGTGGAAAGTTCTTTACGCAGAGGGTGGTGGGTGCTTGGAACGCGTTGCCAGCGGAGGTGGTAGACGCGGGCACGATAGCGTCTTTTAAGATGTATCTAGACAGATACATGAATGGGCAGAAAGTAAAGAGATACAGACCCTTAGAAAATAGGCGACAGGTTTAGATAGAGGATCTGGATCGGCGTAGGCTTGGAGGGCCGAAGGGCCTGTTCCTGTGCTGTAATTTTCTTTGTTCTTTTGTTCTTTGTTTCATGGAGAACTTTACTGTGAGGCGCGGTTATCCTCTCAGGCCGACTTCAGTAGAAGACGGTAGAAGAGGATAGAATAGCTTTCAGTATTATTCCCCAAATTTTGCTCACAGCAACTATGCTCCACCTCAGAGGGCCTGTGTAAAATCCCACAGAAAAGCTAGTTTGAACAAAAAGCTGTGATTAATCTGAACTATGTACAGTGCCATATTAAAAACAATGAGAAAACAAAACGTAACAACTCTAGCACATTTGAACCTGCTACAGAAGAGAAAGGAAGGGAATAACAGAGTCATGCCATATTCACTATTTTTGACCTTGGTTCATCCACAGCTTATTGTTGATATACCAATTCAGCCTGAGAAAACACCAACAAATTATTGTTTTGAACCCTGGGATCCAATTAGAAGTTTAAAAGCACAGTGGTGTCCCTGTATTATAAATTCAGAAAGCAAGACAGGTATTTTGAGCAATGTGTGTTCTGTACTTGTTTGAATAATTATTCCAAATAAATATCAGTATTTAGCCATGTAACAGCCTTCACAATTTTTCTTTAGTGCTCAACTAAAACACACACATCTTAATAATCATGGAAATTAACTAATAGATTGCAATATCATTGTGCTATCACACTTATTTGCTCCATTTTCACTTGAAAGCTGTGTCAGTTTCCTGTGCACTAAGAAACTAATAATTGCATTATAGAATATGATTTCTATCATTCTAACATTCCAAATTTAATTCTGCCATTTTATTTCTACGTTCACACATTTCGTTTGTTACGTAGCAAGATAAAATCTTTTGGACTTATACAAGATGGATATAAACTCCACATTGAGGCAAAGCTCGAATAAAGATTTCATATAATTTATTTATTTATTCTTTCTCTCCACCCCACAGTCTCCTTTACTTCCAATATTCTCCCCCTCTTCATTCCTTATCGCAAACTTGAAATCTACTTGAAAATAGAGATCTTAAAACTAAAATATGACATTGATCAATACATTTCTGCTTTTGTCCTTTCATTTGATTTTCTTTCTTTCTTTAAGTCTGCTTGTAACATCTATTATTCCTCACTTCGTAATTCAGGCAGACAACCTGCTCTAAGCCCCCTCTTAATGTCGATCGTGAACCAGCCATTAGGTTTTGGTAAACATGGCTCAGGGAATTTATCAGGTTTGCTCCTCCTCCTTTCTGGAACAATACTTAACTTCTGCGACCTGCTTTCCCTCCCACCCCCACCAAAAAATGTTACACCAGGATGAAAAACACACCGAGTGGGTAAGTTGCAAGATAAACTGCATGCTACCAGTGAGTTTCAGCATATTGATATGCTATGTACATGTCTAACACTTGTTCTAGTCCAAATAAAATTCATTACAATTAGATTCCATAACTTGATTTTTACATAGTAGTGATGGAATACTCTATCTGTATTAGGGCATTCTTCTTTTTGCAACCAATGACAGCAGCACGTATGACACAATGCACGGTTTCCTTAGATCACCCTCTCCACATCTTTTTAAAAAAAGATAAACTCAACAGTACAAAAGGTTCTTTCTGCAATGCCTCCCCCAATTCTGACTCAAGCACCTATCTGCCAAACCAATGGAGCAGCCATTACTCAGTCTGCAACATGATTGAAATGTTTACCTGTTAACTTGGTCTGTCTCAAGTACTCCTTGTGGGGAAAAAAGATCCATGTCAGTGGGAAAGAGATCCAAATCAGAGGGAAAAAAAGTCATCTGAGATCTAAAACTGAAAACTTGTACTTTAAAATGTCATTACTTTCCCAATATTGAGGTAGAGGGCGATGATTAAATAACAAAGACACCACACTGACGGCATTACCCGTCTTGAACATGTGTGCATGGAGCTCAATTTCCCCCTCCCCCGGCCAATCTCCAAGCCAAAATTTTACAATGCAGGAATCAGAAAGAGTATGAGGATCACTGCTAAGTTGCACAATAAACTTCTGACCATCTGGTAAACAGAAAAAAAAATGCATGAATTTCCTCACCAATATTCATCAGCTTCAATCTACACTTACTTGCATTGCTACAACAGTTTGTGCAAACAATGAAACAGAATAATGATAGGGTGTGAACAAAAATAGTTCAACAAAGCTAGAAAGGAAAATTGAAACAAATATTTGATTTAAAATAAAGGCTACAAAATTTTAAAATATTCTTCCAACTGCTATGTTCTCTCACCACATCTTTCGCCTCAGTGCCTCCCAGCCAACATCATGCTTTTGTTTACAACCAGGATGGCTTGGACACAAACTACACATTGCCCATCATTGCTATTGTCTTTACTTGAAAGCAGTGTGCTATTGTAGAATATAGTCAGTTCCTCTTCTCCTTGCTCCAATTGATGGACAAGCATTTTAACTATTGCCGAAGCACATCAAGTTTAAACCAAAATCGAGATTTTTACTGTGGCTTTCTATAGCAGGGGAGCTGATAATACCAATCATTTTGATGACAAAAACAAATGTAAGAAGCAAAAAAGTCACAAAACATTATAATTTATTAAACTGTACACCACTATAAACAGAACTATTTTAAACTGAATGTGCTACACATTATTGGTCAACTAGTTCAAAAATTTACAGTCGAATTTAAAATCTTCATATTTCCAAGATGTTTGGATACTTGATGATCAGCAGCTTTGAAATGACCTAGTACACTATCTGTGCTGTGTACACAGATTCATTAGCTATCAGTTCTCTGCTGACTGTGTAACTGCAGAATCAAATCTTGTATTTCCTCCCGTTTTTTCTTTACCTCCTCTCGAAGGAACCATTTATCCAGCTGCAATGGTAATTCAAAATTTGTGATGGGTTTCTGTGGAAAGAGAAAGAATACAATTTTGCAAAAAGGAAATGAGGCCACTAGCCAATGTAAGAGCAAACTGTGTTGTGAAATGACTTCCTTAATATGAATTTGAACACGACTCCTTTAATAATTTGAACCATAATTCAAACACTACAACTACTCCCAATGCTCCAACACACAATATTGCTCAGAATTACTGGAAAACAACTCCACCCCAATGATCATTAAAACATCATTTGCAAATGGGAAGTTCCCAACTCTACAAGGGATCCTAATGTCCATGGTACATTATACCACTTTGTCTTCTCTGCAACCTTAGGCAAAATGATCACACCATCATCTTTCCTCTGCTGGCCATCGTGATGGGACTGCCCTCATTTGGTTCCCCTCTTAGCTATCCATTCATATCCAATGGATCTCCACCAATGGCTCCTCCTACCACCCTTCATTGTCACCTGGAGAGTCCCCAAGGATTTATCCTGGCACCCACCCACCCCCCAAATCTTCCTTTTCTAAATACTACCCTAAGGCAGCATGATCACAAACATGGGGTGAGCCTTCGCACATACACCGATGACACATAGCTCTACCTCGCCACTAACTCTCTTGACTGCCTCCACTTCAATGCTGAAAACTCAGGAATTTGCCCAAGGCCAAAGTCACCGCAGAATGCAATGTCAGTTGAACTTCAAAGCAGACCTATTATTTGCAGCTGTTCAGTGCATTGCTCTTCAGTGTACCAATGGTGATACTAGAATTGAATTAAATAATATAAACATTTCAAACACTAAATTTGGTGCTAAAAAGATTTGAATTAAGCAATTTTGAATCAAGGGAGTAAACTGTGCTTCAGATAACTGCAGTGTACAACATAATGAAGGTGCTCCATTCTTAAAATGTTTTGAGAACTTGCGTTAAAAGATTATGGACATTGGTTCATTTGGGAAGCTGAAAACATTCCATAGATTTTTTTTTTTTACAAGGATCACTGGAAACAAACCTTGACTGGATGTCACATTCCTTAAGCTAAGCAAACAGAAGCTTAGGTGACTCAGGAGAGTTGTTTACGGAGAAGCGACATGTCAAGATTTATGGTGGTCAAGAGTTGGTTTTGCTTTGGGGATATTGTTTTGGTTCAGTTGGGATGTGGACTATTTTGAAGACAGTTGGAGGTCAGCTTGCCAAGAGAGAAGCACCCCGTTCACCTCTTTCCTTCTGTCACTGAGAAACCCTGCATATCCGATAAGAACAAAGAACAGTACAACACAGGAACAGGCCATTCGGCCCTCCAAGCCTGTGCCGATCTTGATGCCTGCCTAAACTAAAACCTTCTGCACTTCCGGGGACCGTATCCCTCTATTCCCATCCTATTCATGTATTTGTCAAGATGCCTCTTAAACATCACTATCGTACCTGCTTCCACCACTTCCCCAGGCAGCAAGTTCCAAGCACCCTCTGTGTAAAGAACTTGCCTCGCACATCCCCTCTAAACTTTGCCCCTCTCACCTTAAACCTATGTCCCCTAGAAACTGACTCTTCCACCCTGGGAAAAAGCTTCTGACTATCCACTCTGTCCATGCCGCTCATAACTTTGTAAACCTCCACCTCCGTCGTTCCAGTGAAAACAATCCGAGTTTATCCAACCTCTCCTCATAGCTAATGCCCTCCAGACCAGGCAACATCCTGGTAAACCTCTTCTGTACCCTCTCCAAAGCCTCCACGTCCTTCTGGTAGTGTGGCGACCAGAATAGCACGCAATATTCTAAGTGTGGCCTAACTAAGGTTCTGTACAGCTGCAACATGACTTTTTTTATACTCTATGCCCCGACCGATGAAGGCAAGCATGCCGTATGCCTTCTTGACTACCTTATCCACCTGCGTTGCCACTTTCAGTGACCTGTGGACCTGTACGCCCAGATCTCTCTGCCTGTCAATACTCCTAAGGGTTCTGCCATTTACTGTATACTTCCCACCTGCATTAGACCTTCCAAAATGCTTTACCTCACATTTGCCCGGATTAAACTCCATCTGCCATTTCTCCGCCCAAGTCTCCAACCGATCTATATCCTGCTGTATCCTCTGAGAATCCTCATCACTATCCACAACTCCACCAATCGTGTCGTCCGCAAACTTACTAATCCAGACCAGCTACATTTTCCTCCAAATCATTTATATATACTACAGAGAGCAAAGGTCCCAGCACAGATCCCTGTGGAACACCACTAGTCACATCCCTCCATTCAGAAAAGCACCCTTCCACTGCTACCTTCTGTCTTCTATGACTGAGCCAGTTCTGTATCCATCTTGCCAGCTCACCTCTGATCCCGTGTGACTTCACCTTTTGTACCAGTCTGCCGTGAGGGACCTTGTCAAAGGCTTTACTGAAGTCCATATAGATAACATCCACTGCCCTTCCTTCATCAATCATCTTTGTCACTTCCTCAAAAAACTCAATCAAATTAGTAAGACACGACCTCCCCTTCACAAAACCATGCTGCCTCTCGCTAATAAGTCCGTTTGCTTCCAAATGGGAGTAAATCCTGTCCCGAAGAATCCTCTCTAATAATTTCCCTACCACTTGACGTAAGGCTCACCGGCCTATAATTTCCTGGATTATCCTTACCACCCTTCTTAAACAAAGGAACAACATTGGCTATTCTCCAGTCCTCTGGGACCTCACCTGTAGCCAATGAGGATGCAAAGATTTCTGTCAAGGCCCCAGTAATTTCTTCCCTTGCCTCCCTCAGTATTCTGGGGTAGATCCCATCAGGCCCTGGGGACTTATCTACCTTAATGCTTTGCAAGACACCCAACACCTCCTCCTTTTTGATAATGAGATGACTGAGACTATCTGCACTCCCTTCCCTAGGCTCATCATCCACCAAGTCCTTCTCCTTGGTTACTGATGCAAAGTACTCATTTAGCACCTCGTCCATTTCCTCTGGCTCCACACACAGATTCCCTTCTCTGTCCTCGAGTGGGCCAACCCTTTCCCCAGTTACCCTCTTGCTCTTGATATACGTAGAAAAAGCCTTGGGATTTTCCTTAATCCAGTTTGCCAATGACTTTTCATAACCCCTTTTAGCCCTCCTGGCTCCTTGCTCAAGTTCCTTCCTACTGTCTTTATATTCAAGGAATTAGTCTGTTCCTAGCCTTCCAGCCCTTACGAGCGCTTCCTTTTTCTTTTTGACGAGGCTCACAAAATCCCGCATTATCCAAGGTTCCCGAAACTTGCCAAACTTATCCTTCTTCCTAAAATAAAAGCAAAATACTGCGGATGCTGGAAATCTGAAACAAAAACAAGAAATGCTGGATTCACTCAGCAGGTCTGGCAGCATCTGTGGAAAGAGAAGCAGAGTTAACGTTTCGGGTCAGTGACCCTTCTTCGGACCTGACAAATATTAGAAAAGTCACAGATTATAAACAAGTGAGGTGGGGGTGGGGCAAGAGATAACAAAGGAGAAGGTGCAGATTGGACCAGGCCACATAGCTGACCAAAAGGTCACGGAGCAAAGGCAAACAATATGTTAATGGTGTTTTGAAAGACAAAGCATTAGTACAGATTAGGTGTGAATATACTGAATATAGAACATCAGCAAGTGCAAACCTGAAGAAAAACAACCTGAAAAAAACAGTGGGTAAGCAAACTGAACAAACTAAGATGAAATGAAATAAATGCAAAAAATGTAAAAAGGAATGCAAAAAAAAGGAAGAAAAAATAACTAAAAATGACTAAAAATGAAAGTAAAGTGGGGGGCTGTCATGCTCTGAAATTATTGAACTCGATGTTCAGTCCGGCAGGCTGTAGTGTGCCTAATCGGTAGATGAGATGCTGTTCCTCGAGCTTGCGTTGATGTTCACCGGAACACTGCAGCAATCCCAGGACAGAGATGTGAGCATGAGAGCAGGGGGGAGTGTTGAAATGGCAAGCAACCGGAAGCTCAGGGTCCTGCTTGCGGACTGAGCGGAGATGTTCCGCAAAGCGGTCACCCAGTCTGCGCTTGGTCTCCCCAATGTAGAGGAGACCACACTGTGAGCAGCGAATACAGTATACTACATTGAAAGAAGTACAAGTAAATCGCTCTTTCAGGTGAAGCAGCGATTTACTTGTACTTCTTTCAATGTAGTATACTGTATTCGCTGCTCACAGTGTGGTCTCCTCTACATTGGGGAGACCAAGCGCAGACTGGGTGACCGCTTTGCGGAACATCTCCGCTCAGTCCGCAAGCAGGACCCTGAGCTTCCGGTTGCTTGCCATTTCAACACTCCCCCCTGCTCTCATGCTCACATCTCTGTCCTGGGATTGCTGCAGTGTTCCGGTGAACATCAACGCAAGCTCGAGGAACAGCATCTCATCTACCGATTAGGCACACTACAGCCTGCCGGACTGAACATCGAGTTCAATAATTTCAGAGCATGACAGCCCCCCACTTTACTTTCATTTTTAGTCATTTTTAGTTATTTTTTCTTCCTTTTTTTTTGCATTCCTTTTTACATTTTTTGCATTTATTTCATTTCATCTTAGTTTGTTCAGTTTGCTTACCCACTGTTTTTTTCAGGTTGTTTTTCTTCAGGTTTGCACTTGCTGATGTTCTATATTCAGTATATTCACACCTAATCTGTACTAATGCTTTGTCTTTCAAAACACCATTAACATATTGTTTGCCTTTGCTCCGTGACCTTTTGGTCAGCTATGTGGCCTGGTCCAATCTGCACCTTCTCCTTTGTTATCTCTTGCCCCACCCCCACCTCACTTGTTTATAATCTGTGACTTTTCTAATATTTGTCAGGTCCGAAGAAGGGTCACTGACCCGAAACGTTAACTCTGCTTCTCTTTCCACAGATGCTGCCAGACCTGCTGAGTGAATCCAGCATTTCTTGTTTTTGTTATCCTTCTTCCTCACAGGAACATGCTGGTCCTGGATTCGAATCAACTGACGTTTGAAAGACTCCCACATGTCAGATGTTGAATTACCCTCAAACAGCCGCCCCCAATCTAAATTCTTCAGTTCATGCCTAATATTATTATAATTAGCCTTCCCCCAATTTAGCACCTTCACCCGAGGACTACTCTTATCCTTATCCACAAGTACCTTAAAACTTATGGAATTATGGTCACTGTTCCCGAAATGTTCCCCTACTTTGACCACCTGGCCGGGCTCATTCCCCAATACCAGGTCCAGTACGGCCCCATCCCGAGTTGGACTATCTACATATTGTTTCAAGAAGCCCTCCTAGATGCTCCTTACAAATTCTGCCCCATCCAAGACCTACCACTAAGTGAGTCCCAGTCAATATTGGGGAAGTTAAAATCACCCACCACTACAACCCTGTCACCTTTACATCTTTCCAAAATCTGTCTACATATCTGCTCCTCTACCTCCCGCTGGCTGTTGGGAGGCCTGTAGAAAACCCCCAACATCGTGACTGCACCCTTCCTATTCCTGAGCTCCACCCATATTGCCTCGCTGCGCCACCCCTGAGGTGTCCTCCTGCAGTACAGCTGTGATATTCTCCTTAACAAGTAATGCAACTCCCCCACCCCTTTTACATCCCCCTCTATCCTGCCTGAAGCTTCTAAATCCTGGAACATTTAGCTGCCAAGCCTGCCCTTCCCTCAACCAAGTCTCTGTAATAGCAACAACATCATAGTTCCAAGTACTAATCCAAGCTCTAAGTTCATCTGCCTTACTTGTTATACTTCTCGCATTGAAACAATGCACTTCAGACTACCAGTCCCGCTGTGCTCCGCATCATCTCTCTGCCTGCTCTTCCTCTTAGTCTTACTGGCCTTATTTACTAGTTCCCCCTCATTTATTTCACTTGCTGTCCTACTGCTCTGGTTCCCACCCCCCTGCCACACTAGTTTAAATCATCCCGATTGACGCTAGCAAACCTCGCAGCCAGGATATTTGTGCCTCTCCAGTTTAGATGCAACCCGTCCTTCTTGTACAGGTCCCATCTGTCCCTGAAGAGATCCCAATGGTCCAGATATCTGAAACCCTCCCTTCTACACCAGCTGTTCAGCCACGTGTTTAGCTGCACTATCTTCCTATTTCTAGCCTCACTGGCACATGGCACAGGGAGTAATCCCGAGATTACAACCCGAGAGGTCCTGTCTTATAACTTTCTACCTAACTCCCTAAACTCCCCCTGCAGGACCTCATCACTCTTCCTGCCTATGTCGTTGGTACCGATGTGTACCACAACCTCTGGCTGTTCACCCTCCCATTTCAGAATGCCCCCTGTCCGTTCAGAGACATCCTTGACCCTGGCACCGGGGAGGCAACATACCATCCTGGAGTCTCTTTCACATCCACAGAAGCGCCTATCTGTGCCCCTGATTATAGAGTCCCCTATAACTATTGCTCTTCTGTGCTTTGTCCCTCCCTGCTGAACAACAGTGCCAGCCGTGGTGCCACTGCTCTGGCTGCTGCTGTTTTCCCCTGATGGGCCATCCCTCCCAACAGTATCCAAAACGGTATACTTGTTAGAGAGGGGGATAGCCACAGGGGATTCCTGCACTGACTACCTGCCCCTTCTAGCGGTCACCCATCTATCTGCCTGCACCTTGGGTGTAACCACTTCTCTAAAACTCCTGTCTATGACGCTTTCTGCCACCTGCATGCTCCTAAGTGCATCCAGTTGCCGCTCCAACCGATCCATGCGGTCTGTGAGGAGCTGCAACTGGGTACACTTCCTGCAGATGTAGTCGTCTGGAATGCTGGAAGCGTCACGGACCTCCCACATCTCACAGGTGAAGCACTTCACCCCTCTAAATGACATTTCTAGCACTAATTAATAAATTAATTTAAAATACTTATTAAATCCTTACTAAATTGTTATAATTAACGATATGGTCCCTAGTGCTAGATTCCTACTAACTAAATGCTAACTACAGTAATCTCCTCCCTCTGGTTTAATTACTCTACTTATTAGTTAATTAGGGTTTTAATCCATTTTTATCAATGTTTTATTTTCAAATTCAGTAAAAAAAAAATCCCTACCAGCCAATCAGGTCACAGCTTTCCTGTGACGTCACTTTCAGTTTTTTTTTAACCACAGGTAAGTTTTTTACACTTACCGGTCCAAAACTCCGCCCTCCAAGTCTTCTCCCAGTCAGCTGTGCTCTTTGGAAGCTCTCAGCTCCCCTCACTCTGAGGACAGGTAGGAAATGAAAGGAGCTCCTCGCTCCCTCCTTACCGAACTTCCTCAGTTCCCAAACTTCCACTGTAGCACTCTAATGCAACCCAAGTCAGCACTCTAGTGCAAACAAAGTCAGCACTGGTGACTTGATAGAGGGGTACAAGATGATGAGAGGCATAGATAGAATGGATAGCCAGAGACTTTTTCCCACGGTGGAAAGGGCTATCACCAGGGGGCATAATTTTAAGGTGATTGGAGGAAGGTTTCAGGGAGATGTCAGAGGTAGGTTCTTTACACAGAGAGTGGTGGGTGCGTGGAATGCGCTGCCAGCGGTGGTAGTAGAAGCAGATACATTTGGGACATTTAAGCAACTCTTGCATAGGTACATTGATGATAGTAGAATGAAGGGTAGGTAGTTAGTTTGATCTTAGAGTAGGTTAAAGGTTCGGCACAACATCGTGGGCCGAAGGGCCTGTACTGTGCTGTACTGTTCTATGTTCTATGTAAGATGGCTCACTTTTATACTGACTGACTCTAGCCCCCTGAAAACTGGTTTAAGCTAATTCTCTAATTAACAAGGTGCAGCTGCAAGCAGAGGTTGAGTGAACCCTGTTTAAAGCTGGTCTAAAACTCACCTTCTCCAACCCTAACAGCAACTGTTAAGTTACTCTGCTAAATAAAAGACAGATTCGATTGAAGATAAAATTAACCCTCAATTATGCTCAGTTACCAAACTTCCACTGTAGCACTCTAATGCAACCCAAGTCAGCACTCCAGTGCAAACAAAGATAACTGAAACCCCTGATGCCACATTTCTCCTGGAAAGCCTAGCAGACTAATTCTCGACATCTCCAGAACGGACTTCTGAAAAGA
The DNA here is from genome assembly GCF_036365525.1 of Heterodontus francisci. Classification (NCBI taxonomy): domain Eukaryota; kingdom Metazoa; phylum Chordata; class Chondrichthyes; order Heterodontiformes; family Heterodontidae; genus Heterodontus; species Heterodontus francisci. The sequence continues at coordinate 87,406,059 of NC_090380.1, read as the reverse complement.
TCCCAATGATCCACCTCAGTTTACCCAGACGCCAGACCAAATGGACAACTGATATCCTTCCATATCTTCCCTTTTTCCTTCAAGAATTAACAAGTATTTGGCCAAAGGTTTTTTTTTTGTCTTTTTGGAAAGTGAATCTCTGCAGAGACAATTTCTCTATTTTTTCTTTAATCAACGTGTGCGCGCATGTGCATGGGTGCGTTATGTGTTGAGTCTCGAAGGGAACATATATACACATTCAGATTTCAAATTGTGTTAATGCTTTGCATCTTTATTGGATAAGTCTTGTTTCATACTAAACTGATAATTTTGTTGTTTATTAAAGACACCTGGTTGGTGCATTTTATTCTGACATTAAAAAAAGAGTATATGATTGCCCATATCGCTAACTGCGTAGACATTTAAACATATGTCGTGACCTGTAGAGAAGTGGAACTAGAAAAGACAGTGCGCTCCTCCCACCTCCGTCGTAACATCAAATAGGAATGGATAAGACTTCCTACACTTCCTTGACCTACTTAAAATGCTGTCCATCAAGATACTAACCTAATTATGACACGACCTGAAATGTTAATTCTGTTTCTCTCTCCACAGATGCTGCCAGACCTGCTCAGTATTTCTAGCACTTTCTGTTTTTACTTCAGATTTCCAGCATCTGCAAAATTTTGCTTTTATTTTGTTACATTTCTAGTTCCCCTTAGTGGGCAAAAGGCCATGATAATGCTTCAAATGCCTCCAGCTGCCAAAGAAGAGGACTTAATGGCCAAATTTCAAGTACCAGTGAGTGGCTCAGAGCTAAGTGATTATGGCATAGTCCTAGGGATGAGTGACCATAACATGATAATGTAAAATTCTATGTTTGAAAGTGAGGTAATTCAATCTGAAGCCAGGGTTTTAAATTTGAACGAAGGAAATTATGAAGGTTTCAGGGGCAAAGTTGCTGAGGCGGATTGGGAAAATACATAAAAAGGTATGATAATACGTAGGCAATGAACAGTCTGGCGGGCAGCCATAAAGGCGGGGCTAAAGTGTGGCGAGTCGAAGAGACTTAGCAGTTGGCAGGAAAAAAGACAGAAGCACAAGGGGAGAGCCAACTGTGTAGCAGCCCTGACAACCAACTTTATCTGCAGCGCCTGTGGAAGAGTCTGTCACTCTAGAATTGGCCTTTATAGCCACTCCAGGTGTTGCTTCACAAACCACTGACCACCTCCAGGCGCTTACCCATTGTCTCTTGAGACAAGGAGGCCAAAGAAGAATGGACAGTCTTAAAAGAAATATTACATAGTTTACAGCAACTATACATTCCTTCAAGGCACATAAAACCCCAAAAGTAAAGGCAACCACGTATAACAACGGAAGTTAAGGATTGTATAAGATTAAAAGAAAAGGCCTATAAGGTTGTTAGAAATAGTAGTAAACCTGAGGATTGGGAGGATTTTAGAATACAGCAAAGTAGGACAAAAACTGATAAAGGGAGAATAAAATATGAATGTAAGCTAGCAAAACATATAAGACCGGACTGTAAAAGCTTCTATAGGTATGCAAAAAGGAAACGTTTGGCTAAGACAAATGTGGATCCATTACAGACAGAGTTAGAAGAATTTATAATGGGGAACAGAGAAATGGCAGAGAAGCTAAATGATTATTTTGTGTCCGTCTTCACTGAGGAAGATAGAAAATATCTCCCAGAATTAGAGATCCAAGGGATGAAGGGGAATGAGCAATTGAAGGAAATTAGTATTAGTTAGAAGGTTGTATTGGAGAAATTAATGGGGCTGAAGGTTGATAAGTCCCCAGGACCTGATATTCTACATCCCAGAGTGTTGACAGAGGTAGCTATGGAGATAGTGGATGCATTGATCATCTTCCAAAATTCTATAGATTCTGGAGCGGTTCCTGCAGATTGGAAGGTCACAAATGCCACCCCACTATTTAAGGGAGGGAGGGAGAGAGAAAACAGGGAATTACAGACCTGTTAGCCTGACAGTCATTGGGAAAATGCTAGAATCTATTCTAAAGGATGTGATAAATGGACACAAATGGATAAAAATGACCTGATTGGGCATAGTCAACGTGGATTTATGAATGGGAAATCATGTTTGACGAACCTGTCGGAGTTTTTTTTGAGGATGCTACTAACAGAATTGATAAAGGTGGACGTGGTATACTTGGATTTTCAGAAGGCTTTTGATGAAGTCCCCCACAGGAGGTTGGTTGTTGTGGGGGTGACACAAACTAGGTGGGAATGTGTTGTGAGGAAGATGCAAAGGGGATTTGGACAGATTTAGTGACTGGGCAAGAAACTGGCAGATGGAATATAATGTGGAAAAATGTGAGGTTATCGATTTTGGTAGGAGGAACAGATGTACAAATTATTTCTTAAATGGTAAGAGATTAGAAAGTGTAGATGCACAAAGGGATCTGGGTGCCCTTGTCCATAACTCACTGAAAGCTGACATGCAGGTGCAGCAAGAAATCAGGAAGGCTAATGGTATGTTAGCCTTTATCACAAAAGGATTTGAGTAGAGGAGTAGCGAAGTCTTGCTTCAAATGTACAGAAACTTGGTTAGACTGCACTCTGAGTACTGTGTGCAGTTTTGGTCCCCTTACCTGAGGAAGGATATTATTGCCACAGAGGGAGTGCAACAAAGGTTCAGCAGACTTGTGCCTGGAATGGTGGGACTTTCCTATAAAGAGATTGGGGAATCTGGGCCTGTTTTCTCTAGAGTTTCGAAGAATGAGAGGTGATCTCATCGAAACTTACAAAATACTTCAAGGGATGGACAGGGTAGATGCAGCTAATATAAAATAAAAACAAGAAATGCTGGAACCCCGAAGAGTTCCGAAGAAGGGTCACTGACCCGAAACATTAACTCTGCTTCTCTTTCCACAGATGCTGCCAGACCTGCTGAGTAGTTCCAGCATTTCTTTTTTTTATTTCAGATTTCCAGCATCTGCAGTATTTTGCTTTTAATATTATTGTAGATGCAGCCAAGATGTTTCCCCTGGTTGGGGAGTCTCGAACCAGGGGACACAATTTCAAAATAAGGGGGAAGTCACTTAGGACAGAGATGAGGAGAAATTTCTTGACTCAGAGGGTTGTGAATCTTTGGAATTCTCTACCCGAGAGGGCTGTGGAAGCTCAGTCATTGAATATGTTTAGAGCAGAGATTGACAGATTTCTAAATACAAATGACATAAGGGGATATGAGGATAGTGTGACAAAAAGGCATTGAAATGGATGATCAGCCATGATCATACTGAATGGTGGAAAGGCTCGATGGGCTGAATGGCCTACTCCTGCTCCTATGTTCCACCATCTTCCAACAAAACCCATGGCCATGAGTGGAAGCCAGCACCTTCCTTCCAACCCCCTTACATTTCTTACTATAGACCATCAAAAGTAACCAAGAGAGAGCCGGAAGCATCTCCCATTGTAACTACTACTCTTTTAGTTTAGAGACAGGTCAGTGTTTCCCTAAAGATCCCACTGGGTCTTCCCAGTATGGCACAATGGGAAATGCTCAATAGAACTCATTACAGATAGATACAGAGCCTGGCATAAGAAATCTATCACCAGATTAGACCAGCTACTCTATAACAGCACCAACTTTGACAAATATAACTTTACCAACATGACCAATAGCCAGATGAAACACGACCTCCAGAATCCTGCAATATTTTGCAGACCTCAGCATGAACCAACCCCTTTAGATTTGTGCCTCCACTCCCCAACAGCCTTTTGCAGACACATCAACCCATATAACATTCTTATCTCCATAACCAAGGACAAACAGAAAGAATAGATGATGCCTCAGAAAATGACCTCAGATGCCTAAGTTGAGAGCATAGGAATAGTAAGGAGTATGGAGTCTCATCCAAAACACTGCAGAAAAATGCATTACAGCCAACTCAAAATCATACATACCTATTTAAAGAGTGAAAATGAGGAGTGGAAAGGAGTGAAAAATCTCAGAGCGGCTTCTTCTTTTATTAAATTAAAACATTCTCAAAAGGTAACAAGTACTGCTCTATTCAGAATAAGGCAAAAGCAAAATATGGCAGATGTTCGAAATCAAATAAAAACAGAAAAAATTAGTAACATTCAGCAAGTCTGGCAGCATCTTTCATCAAAATAGTCATCAGGTCACAGACCTGAGACATAAACACTGTTTCTCTCTCCACAGATGCTGCCTGACGTGCTGAGTATTTTCAGCATTTTCTGCTTTTAATTCAAATTGACCACATTTCCATTGAAAATTACTTTATAACTCAATTATCTAGCCAAAGACAAGAGGCATGGCAACATGCATGCCAAATTCCTAAATGCTACTCAAGGCAAGTGGGAAAAATAGGATTGATCTTATAAACAGTACTGGTAACTGACCTGCCTTGGAACCTCCCAACTGTGGCTGCTGAACTGAATTCTGTCTGAGCAACATATATTCAGTATTTCAGAGCAGTTATAAATTATCCAGAATATGGGGATTGTGAATGAACACAAATGAAGAATCTCAGCAATACCATGGTTCCTAAGAAGATTCTATGGGTTATCATGACACAGATATTTATTCCATGGGCCTCCACAGCAATCATCAGAAAAGCATATGCTGGCTTGAGCCCTTGTGAGGAAAGTGCACAATAGGTGTTGGCTTTTACAAGATCGCGAAGTTATAAGGCTCTGAGAAAACCCACTTCATTGATTTTCAAATAATGCTTCTGTGACAAAACTTCTTAGTGACGACTTAGATTAAGCAGTCAGTATTTTGTACATTAAAACATAATGCAAACTGTCCCAGTGCAGGTCCACTAATCAGAAGCTGTCCATTGTAAAGCCATGAGGAACTTTTCACTTGGGGCAACAGCCATTGGAATGGTATGAATACAAATGCTCAGATATCCTGGGTTCATTGGAACAGGAAAAATACAGAGAGGCAAGAAGTCCCAAGCATTCAGTTGAGTGAATGACCATTGATCAGGTCTGGTACGTGAATATGCTAAGGCCCGAAGTTTGGTAGCAATGTATTTATTGTGCACTGTTCTGATCATATTGTTTATGTAGAGATCTGGTACCTGATGTCCAATCAGTGATGGTTCATTTAGTTGTCTACCAAACATCAATTGATTATCCTACTTATATAGGATGGAAGGGGAGTCACTTGGGATCAAGGTGGTAAAAGAGGTTAGGAACCCATCTGAACCAGGTAGACCTTGATATTAAACAGCTTGCCTGGCTCACTAACTGAACTTGAATGTGTAGATCTGTGGCTGAGGGCTGGAATTCTTCCTATTTGGCAACATTTAAACCAAGTAGATGATCCTAGTTAGACAAACAATTGGAAGCTTACTCATACTCAGCAACTTAATTTGAAAACTCTTCACCAACACGATAGGTATCCAATGTTTAAGCAACACCCAGTTAACCAAAAATAAGTTACCTGAAAGAAGCTCTCCACATATTGCAGTAAGTAAATGCCACAGTCACTGCTGTTATCTTGCTTAGGGACTCTGGGGACTGAGCCCTTCATGTTATCAGCTGTGAAATTACGTTGTCCTCTTCTTTTCACTTCCCACTCTATCTGCAGATACCTATTCAAGAAAAGGGGAAAGGTATCAATGCAGTTTTCATTTAACATTATTGTAAACAGAACTGAGCAGTGGTTAAGAATAACATTTGACTGACCCAACAGAGGAAACCACCGCCATCACCAATTTGTACTTGCACAGCACTTAAACATTGCAAAACATCACAATGCACATGACAAAAAGGACTGGGTTAGGGTGGGTGGAGCAGATACCAAGCAGCACTTACAGGAGACGACTGAAAGAATGGTTGAAGAAATAGGGGTCAAGGAATCATTTGGGAGGATGTAGGGGAATAAAGTTTCAAAAGTGAAAAGCTAAAGGAAACGTAGCTGTTGGTGGAAAGGAAAAAAAAAGGGAAGAACAAACATAGGCCAGAATCAAAATAGCATAGCGTGCAAGCAAGGCTATAGGGTTAAGGGAGAATACAGAGATAGAGTAGGCAAGACCATGGCAGTATGTGCAGACAAGAATCTGAAATCAATGCATTAGCAACTGGTAGCCAATAGGTCAGCAAGCAATGATGCTAAGTAAGTGGCCCTTAGGTGGTGAAGGGGGTACAGATGCTAGGCACGTCTGCACCTCCTAAAACCATGCCTAGGCTACGCAGCAAACAAAGAAAGATAACCTTTCAGCTTGGAAGCTGGAATTTGAGGAGTGTGTGTCCTGGAATGAACAATGACCTACATTCCACAGCTAGTGGACGCAAGACAACCCTGATTAACCATGAACTACACAGGCTTGGTGTCGACACTGCTGCTCTATAAGAAACCAGATTAGCCAACATCGGCTCTATTCGAGAGGCTAATTACAGCTTCTACTGGCATGGAAAGAGCAAAGATCGCCATGGGTATGGTGCAGCCTTTGCAGTGAGCAGACACAGTCAATTAAGCCACCAGTAGCAACCTCAGAACGCCTCATCTTCCTGCGGTTATCAGATGGAGAGACAGTCAACATCATACGTGCCTATGCAACAACTGTGAACGCCAGCATCTCAGATAAAGAGCATTTCTATGACTCCCTAGGTGACGTCTGAGGAACATCCCAAATGGCGAGAGGCTATTCATCCTCGTGACTTCAAAGCATTATGAGGGGAATTGAATACAAAAATAGGGAAGTTACGCTTCAGTTATACAGGGCATTGGTGAGACCACATCTGCAGTACTATGTACAGTACTGGTCTCCCTATTTAAGGAAGGATGTAAATGCATTGGAAGTAATTCAGAGAAGGTCTACTAGAATACTTGGAATTGGGTTGTCTTATGAAGAAAGGTTGGCAGGCCAGGCATGTATCCGTTGGAGTTTAGAAGTGTAAGAGGCAACTTGATGGAAACATACAAGATTCTGAGGGGTCCTGACAGGGTGGATGTGGAAAGGATGTTTCCACTTGTGGGAAAATCTAGAACTAGGGATCATTGTTTAAAAATAAGGACTTGCCCATTTAAGACAGAGATGAAGAAAAACTTTATCTCTGAGGGTCGAGTGTCCTTGGAACTCTCTTCCTCATAAAGCAGTGAAAGTGGAGTCTTTGAATATTTTTAAGGCAGAGGTAGATAGATTCCTGATAAGCAAGGGGGTGAAAGGTTATCGGGGGAAGGCAGAAATGTGGAGTCAAGGTTATAATCAGATCAGCCATGACCTTGTTGAATGGCAAAGTAGGCTCGAGGGCCCGAGTGGTCCACTCCTGTTCCTAATTTGTATCTTCATATGTATTGTCACAGAACTGTATTTACTTTCTCCTTGCATTAAAACAGTGCGCCTTTAAGACAGGGAAGAAATTCTGGATTTCTGAGGCAGTGTGCCACAGCTGCATTTTGTTAGCTAGATGACAGTAGGAGAGAGGTCACATGGTATAATGTTTCAATTCGACTGTGTAAAACTAGCAAAAACGGGCTGAAACCAGTTTTTGAGAGACTGTCCAGCGAGGCGTGCTACTGAAGAAAAGAGCTGTCTATTCTCTTGCAGCAGAAATTCTACAAGGAGCCACAGGCCAAGTTAATCGCCGAAGGAGGAAAAAAAAAGCTTTTTCTTTTTTTAAAGTGACTATTTGTATTGCTGACGGTAGCAAAACTCATTTTCTTTACTCCCAAGCCAGTAAGTATTTGCTTCAAGATTGAATCTCTCTTGACTGATTGTATTCTCTGGAAGTCGCCAGTGGTCTTGATGCCTGCTGCAGCCAAAGTGTTTTAAATGCCTAGCTACTGAAGAGACTATTTCATCAAATCCACGTGGAGACGTCGAGTAGCATTTGATTATTTTCACATTAGAATACCTCATCCATTAAGAACCCACAAAGACTTACTTATTTATTTATTCTGAAGAAACAGCTAATTTTTAAAACATAATTTTTAAAAGAAACCAGTTATCTGTTATTTTTAAGTGTGTGTATGAGAATGGGGGAGTTAGATTAAAATAAGAAGTTATCAGGTCTTTAGACATAGGTTTCTTAAGATTTAGTTTTAATAAATAGTTAATTTGTTGTTGTCTGTAGATACCTGGTTTTATGCTGGGGGTTACTAGATTGTTTAATTTGACAGTTTTCAAGTTAGGTGGGAAAATTTTAATAATATGCTGCGACCTGTCGTAACAGTATATATGCACGTGCTGGGGCAGATAGTGATTCATGGCCAAAGTGCCTCGGTCGTCATGGGGTGGGCAAGATCAACGATAATGGACAATGTCTTCTTGAGCTTAGTGCCCTGAATGAACTCTGCATTACCAACACCTTCTTCCAGGGCAGATATTGCCACAAGATATCATGGCGTCACCCAAGGTCTAATCATTGGCCCCAACTAGACCAAGTCATCATGAGGAGGCACAATCTGCCCAGTGTTCTTCACACCCACACCTACCACAGCGCAGAATGCGATACCGACCACTCTTAGCAGCAGCTGCAGAGTGAAGGTGCACTCCCGAAAGTCCCACAGCTCCAAACACGACAGCCAGCCACGCATCAACATCCCTTGCATAAGCAATGATGCCAAATACCAGCACTTCGCACTGTCGCTAGAACGCTTGCTACCCATCAACGGGAAACAACAATGCTGGAATTGAAGCTTGGAAGTCACTAAGCTCAATCATCCATGAAACAGCAGCAGCATTTGGTAAAGGCAGAACCTACAACAAGAGCTAGTTTGATCCCTACTCAGCTGAGATATCTGTCATTGATGCAAAAAACAAAGCTTACATGATGCACAACATAAACCCAACAGCTAAGACACTGCACAACCTGAAAGTAGCCAAGACAGCCAGGTAAAGGAGGGGAGATACTGCGCAAACAAACACTGGATCAGCTTATGTCAAGAAATCCAAACTGCAAGTGACAAAGGAAATCTACAAGCTATGTATGAAAGGATCAAGAGGGCGCTTGGCCCTGCCATCACCAAAGTTGCTCCCTTGAAGTCAGCTGATAAAGTACTCACCAACAGGAGTAAACAGATGTCCCGCTGGGCTGAACACTATGAACTGTACTTCTGAGAGTCGGACATCTCCTAGTCTGCGCTTGATGCTCTCCCACAACTTCCTATCCTGGATCAGATAGACGAAGAACCCTCATTGGAGCTCAAGAAGCCATAGACTGCCTCTCAAACAGAAGGGCACCTGGCAAGGATGGAATCGCAGCTGAACTGCTCAAGCACAGAAAGTCCCATCTATTGCCACACCTTTAGGGCGGCACAGTGGCGCAGTGGTTAGCACCGCAGCCTCACAGCTCCAGCGACCCGGGTTCAATTCCGGGTACTGCCTGTGTGGAGTTTGCAAGTTCTCCCTGTGTCTGCGTGGGTTTCCTCCGGGTGCTCCGGTTTCCTCCCACACGCCAAAAGACTTGCAGGTTGATAGGTAAATTGGCCATTAGAAATTGCCCCTAGTATAGGTAGGTGGTAGGGAAATATAGGGATAGGTGGGGATGTGGTAGGAATATGGGATTAGTGTAGGATTAGTATAAATGGGTGGTTGATGGTCGGCACAGACACGGTGGGCCGAAGGGCCTGTTTCAGTGCTGTATCTCTAAACTAAACTAAACTTTATGACCTTCTACTTCTCTGCTAAAAGTAGACTCTGTTCCACAGGAGATGCGTAATGCCAAAATCATCACTATACAAAAACAAAGGCAACAGAGGAAACTGCAACAACTACAGGGGTATCTCACTCCTTAGCGTCACAGGGAAGGCCTTTGCTAGGGTCGTATGTAAAAGACTCCATTTACTTGCAGACCGAGTGTACCTGGAAGCGCAGTGTGGTTTCCATGGCGGCAGATCTCCTGTGGATATGATCTTCTCCATACGGCAGCTACAAGAGAAGTGCAGGGAACAGAGTGTACCCCTTTACACCTTACTTTTGTAGATCTCACTAAGGCATTGAACACCATCAGCAGAGCTGGGATCTACAAGATTTTGGGAAAAATTAGCTGTCCACCGAAGCTCTCAGTCTCATCCGCTCCTTCCATGACAATGTGCACTGCACTGTATAGTTTGATGGCTCCACTTCTGACCATTTCAGAGTGGAGAATGGAGCGAAACAGAATTGTGTCCTAGACCCCACTTTGTTTGGCATCTTCTTCTCCATGCTCATGACCTTCACCTTTCCTGCAGATATGGAAGGAGTCTACTTGTACACTAGGTCAGATGGCAAGCTCTACAATCTATCAAGGCTGAAAGCAAAGATAAAAACACATCACGTCCTGATCCAAAAACTTCTCTACGCTGATGATGCTGTGCGAGTTGCCAACATAGAAACTCAGCTACAAAGACTCATGGACTGTCTCTCCTATGCCTGTAACTTGTTCTCCTTCACTATAGGCGTCAAGAAAACCTTTGTCATGGGACAAGGTGTTGCCTCTCCGCCCCTGATCACACAAAATAACACCCCACTGGAAGTGGTTAGCAAATTCTGTTACCTTGGGTCCACGGTGACAGACATCTGTCTCTTGACAGAGCTCGATACATGCATAGGGAAAGCAGCTACCACCTTTGGCCGACTTACGAAATATGCATGAGGTAACACCAAGCTGACCTTTAGGACCAAGCTGATAGTTAATAAGCCTGGTGTTCTCAGCATCTTGCTGTATGGCTGTGAAACGGGTGACTTACAGCTATCAGGAAAAGAAGCTCAATAATTTCAATCTTCACTGTCTGCAGTGCATTATGGGTATATCCTAGCAGCACAAAATCACAAATACAGCAATCCTCTCAAAGGCAGAGCTCCCAAGCGTGTTGGCACTAATCAAATAGAGGCGGCTTCAGTGGATCAGACATGTCCGCAGGATGGAAGACGGTCGCATACCTAAGGACCTTCTGTATGATGAGGTAGCCGGGGCCACACAACCAGTGGGGTGCCCAAAGCTCCACTTCAAAGATGCTTGCAAGTGTGACATGAAGGCCCTAAATGGAAATAAAAAATAAAAAAAAAACACTCTCTAAGATGCCCTTTGGTCTGCCCGAAACTTGCTGGTCTTCCAGCGCAAAGAGTTGCCCACCACCGAATGTTGCAGACTGGCACATTCCAAGGTCCAGGACTACGTGCTGAGGGACGCACTAAAGCTTGGGGCAGCCGCAACAAAGGCTCAATGGGGAAAGACCATTGTGTAAGGTCCCCCACCAAGCTGAACTGAGGGGCTGGATCCATGGGAAACCCCTCGAACTGTATCGGGAAAATTTTGTGTGCTGTAAATGTAAAAATGTATGTGGCATGACAATGAAATGGAAGGGTTGTGAGGCAACTCATGATTGTATAGAAGGACACTGATCACCTTTGCTCTGTTTGTATTTTTTGACTTGATGCTGTTTTAAACTGTTTGGGAATGTAATTTTTACAGATTTTTATGAATAAAGTATATTTTGGAAATAAATGTCTACTATCGCACTTGGGAGTCACTAGCTCGCATCCTGTGGACTGGTGTGCACTACCATGACGACCAGTTGCTACAGCAGCTTGGCAACAGGCACCAATGTAAAAAACTCACAGTGCCACTTGGTAGCTTCACATGTAACATTTGTGGCAGAACCTGCCTCTCAAGAAGTGGCCTTCACAGCCATCAGCAAAGGTGCAGAGAGAAGACACCCCACCTAAATGTCCATCATCTTTCGTAGATGGAAGGATACCAACACATATCCTTTCCTTCCTTTTGGGCCTCCTTATCTCGAGAGACAATGGATACGCGCCTGGAGGTGGTCAGTGGTTTGTGAAGCAGCGCCTGGAGTGGCTATAAAGGCCAATTCTGGAGTGACAGGCTCTTCCACAGGTGCTGCAGAGAAATTTGTTTGTTGGGGCTGTTGCACAGTTGGCTCTCCCCTTGCGCCTCTGTCTTTTTTCCTGCCAAGAGGTGCAGTTTTGTGCTGAGGTTTTACATCTGTCAGAAACCATATTATAGCCATCCTCTTTCGCTCCCTTCACTCTGAATAGGTTTCACTCTTTCTAGGATGAGTCATGTAATAGCTTGGTGAATTCTTCACATCAGCCATGATGGCAAGCATCAGGCTAGTTCCCTATCAAAACATCACAACCAAGCCTGATTCTGTTGTCATCAGTCACATATATACTTACAGCAGAGGTAGCTCAAGAGTGGTCAGTAATGGGACCCTGGCCTGAATTTCTCCCCTTAAAGCAGAAGCTGGTACCAGCTACAGCATCTCTAACCACCTTTGTCCCAGCTGAAACAGTATTGGCATTTATATTGATAAAAAAGTACACATCGTGGCCCAGGTTTAAGAGACACTGAAATCATCTTTTGCAAGAATACAACCTTTTTAAAGGATATTTGATAAAATGATTGGGACAAAAAGTAATAAAACAAAATTTTAAAATCTTCAGATTTTTTGAGGATTCCTATGAATTCCATCGTTTAATTCAAATAAATTTAAATACATTATCTTACTCCTAATAGATAGAATATACTTTACTGATTGATACTTACTCTCGCAAAATCTTCACTGTGTGCAACTGTGAAGCTGCTCTTAGTGAATCCATAATAAGAATGCATGGCCTGAGAGAAAAATGAAATTAATTTCAGTTACCATTTCATACTTCAGTTTTATTACCAAGTTTCTAGTGGCTGTGATCACCATTGTGATAGAAATAAGCCGCACACCACAATCAACAAAAAGAAAAAAAAAGTCACTGACTGACAATCCTGACATATCTATAATAAAAACTGAGTGCTAGGAATACTCAGCAGGTCAAGCAGCATCTGTGGAGAGAGAAGCAGAGTTAATGATTCAGGTCTGTGACCTTTCATCAGAACATCCTGACATATCTGACAGGATTCATGCTTCAGCCATGTAACTACACCCTATTCCTGGTAAAAATAGAAATGGTTATGGAAAGGTTTAAATTCAACTTCCAAAACCATACCAATCCAAGTTACATTTGAGTTTTCTTTACAGCAAGACTGATAATTCCTTTATAAACTCACAAATAGTCTATCCCATCAAGGAAAGAAAAAAAATAGCTTAGTACATGACATGGACACAGACAGCACATTTGCCAAGAGAAAGCAGAAATAAACCAATCAAACCAACTGGCAAAACGTAACCCTGCTTCCTAGAAACGTTCATGCAAAGGCTCATTTACACTGCCACTTTATCATGGTGAACACTGCACCAAATGCCAAAATTAGAGAGCACAGATTTTTCCCTTACCAATCTCTAAACAGTTACTTGTTTGTATTTTTGGCAATAGATTTAGCCATGCAATGCATCCTGCCAGAGAACAGTATTTGCTCATTTAAAAATTGTTCATGGGTTGCCCATTCCTAGTTGTCCTAAGTAGTAGTTTTCTTTGAAGCTCTCCACTCCTTGTGGTGATGGTGCTCCCACACTAATTAGTTGAGAACACTAGTATGTTGAACCAATATAATGAAAAAAGAGTACCTTTAATATACAAAACAAGGTCAGGATGAACCCATGAATTGGAAGGAAAAATACATGTGATGGCGTTCTCATGACATCGCTAAGTAGGGGAGATCAGGGGGTGAGGAGGTGCTGTTGAAATAACTTTAGCAAAATGCTAAGTAAACTAAGCAATCTGCCTGTCACAGTGCTGAAATGGCTCTCAAAGTCACAAATGATACATGACTGTGAGCATGGTAAAGTATCAGTCTTCATCCTTCTCAACCTGCCTGCATTCTCGGGCACAGTTGACCACATCATCCCCCTCCAATACCTCTCCTCCGTCATCCATTTGGTGAGACTGCACTTGCCTAGTTCCATTCCTATTTATAGAGTCATATCCAGAGAATCACCGGCAATGGCTCTCCTTCCCACTCACTCATGCACCGTTCTCTCTGGAGTCCTCCTTATTGAGCAGCGCCCTGCTGCCGCTTGGCGAAATCATCCGAAAACATGATGTCAGGCCCCAAATGCACACTGACACCCAGTTCTACCTCACCACCACCTCTTGACCTCTCCACTAACTCTAAATTGTCAGACTGCTTGTCCGACATCCAGTACTGGATGAGCAGAATCTCCTCCAGCTAAATAGTGGCAAGACAGAAGCCACTGTCCTCAGTAAAATAAAAGCAAAATACTGTAGATGCTGAAAATCTGAACTAAGAACAAAGTGCTGGAAATATTCAGCAGGTCTACCAGCATCTGTGGAGAGAGAAACAGAGTTAACGTATTACAACCGAGGCAGGAGGAGTGCACTGTTAATTCAGTCCCACTTCTCCACAGGTCACAGCATTTCAATAAATTTTCCCTACTTACCAAAACAGCCAATTAGATACTCTATGTGTCCCTGAATAAAGCACACCAACCAGGTTTCTTCAAACAACAACAAAATTAACTCTTTATTATAAACCGAGTCTTAACCAATAATGAAGCCAATCTATATCCAAATTGAATTATTAAAGGCTCCTCATTTTCCCTAGCCCTCATGCACACGTACATACATCCAAAAGCCAGTTAACCGGGGAAAAAAGGATTTTGATTTACAGCTGTTTCATAGCAATGAAAGGAATCGAAGAAACGTAGACTGTTGTGATCTGGAAGGAAGTTCTTCCGTTTGGCAAGGTGCCCCAAAGTCGAACAGTTGGATGCCACTCAAAGTCTTTCCAGGCGAGGTTGATGAACAGTCTGTGATGGGTAGGCGTTCAAAGAACTTCAGTAGTAGACGGCTTCACATAAGGTCTTCCATCAGGTGTGCAGCAACAAGGATCTTTTTAAGTCTTACAGCAGCAGTACAGCCATAAAAGGTTTCTTCCAATATTCAGGATTTCTTAAACTCAGGAGGCAGCAGCAACCACACTTAATGCAGGGATTCTTTAGAGACAGGAGGTAATAGGAATCTGCCATATTTGAAAGACAGGGTTTCTTCTCAAGAGATGCAAGATTCCTTTACAGAGAGTTAATACTTTTTCTGGGTCTTCTTCTGATCTCCAGGCAGGTCAAAATCAAATTTCAAATGCCTGCTTTTTGTCCAAACTGACTTTTTAAAGTTCCAAACTGAAACCAAAACTTTTTGGAAACAGGTCACATGCCCAATCATAAATTCTCTCGTCATAACAAAGGGTAGCTCTGAGGTCAACCCCCTGCTGGTTTCCTCGACATTCCCTGCATTCCAGTCCTTGTTAACCAGTTCAGCTTTTGTTGAACTTCCTTTCAAAATATCCATAAAGTTCAACTATTTGAGGTGTCTCAATGTTCACTGAATTCCTTTTTCAGTTTTTAAAAACACAGAATCCTAAGTTTTAATATACAAAAAAAACCTTCATAACGAACTTTTCAGATCTGTGACCTTTGATCAGAACTGAAACATCAACTCTGTTTCTCTCTCCACAAATGCTGCCAGACCCATTGCCTTCAGTCCTTGCCACAAACTTCACTCCATAGCCACTGACTCCATCGCTCTCCCCGGTAACTGTCTAAGGCTGCACCAGATTGTTCTCAAACTTGCTTTCATATTTGACCCCAAGGTGAGCTTCTGACCACTTATTCACATCATGACTAAGACTGCCTAAGTCCACCTCTAACACTGCCCGATTCAGACCCTGCCTCAAGTTACCGACTGCTGAAACTTTCATCCATGCTTTTGTTATCTCTAGACTTGACTATTCCAATACCCTTCCACCCTCCGTAAACTTGAGATCATCTAAAACTCTGACTCTTACTCGCATCAAGTCCCATTCACCCATCACCTCTCTGACCTACATTGGCTCTTGGTTCAGCAATGTGTCAATTTTAAAATTATCACCCTTGTTTTCAAATCCCTTCACCGCCTCGCATCTTCCGATCTCTGTAACCTTCAACCAGCCCTACAACCCTTTGTGATCCCTGCGCTCCTCCAATTCTGGCCTCTTGCGCATCCCAGATTTTAATCATTCCATCATTGACAGCCCTGCCTTCAGATGAATCAGTCCTAAGTTTTGGAATTCCCTCCCTAAACCTCTCCTTCCTCCTTTAAAGCATTCTTTAAAAATTTCCTCTGGCCAAAGTTTTGGCCATCTAGCCTAACATAGCCTTATATGGCTCAACATTAACATGGGGTATAGTAATCAATTAATCGTAATCGTTGGCACCAGCTGGGCCTCATCGTCACAAGGCGAGCCGCCTTAAACAGTGTTCAAATCACACGCAGCTTCCACAGTGCGGACTGCGACACCGACCACTCCCTGGTGTGCAGCAAGGTTAGACTCAAACCAAAGAAGTTGCATCATTCCAAGCAGAAGGGCCACCCGCGCATCAACACGAGCAGAATTTCTCACCCACAGCTGTTACAAAAATTTCTAAATTCACTTGTAACAGCCCTTCAAAACACTCCCACAGGGGATGCTGAGACCAAGTGGGCCCACATCAGAGACGCCATCTATGACTCAGCTTTGACCACCTACGGCAAAAGTGCGAAGAGGAATGCAGACTGGTTTCAATCTCATTTTGAAGAGCTGGAACCTGTCATAGCCGCTAAGCGCATTGCACTGTTGGACTACAAGAAAGCCCCCAGTTAGTTAACATCCGTAGCACTTAAAGCAGCTAGAAGCACTGCACAAAGAACAGCCAGGCGCTGCGCAAATGACTACTGGCAACACCTATGCAGTCATATTCAGCTGGCCTCGGACACCGGAAACATCAGAGGAATGTATGATGGCATTAAGAGAGCTTTTGGGCCACCCATCAAGAAGATCGCCCCCCTCAAATCTAAATCGGGGGACATAATCACTGACCAACGCAAGCAAATGGACCGCTGGGTTGAGCACTACCTAGAACTGTACTCCAGGGAGAATGTTGTCACTGAGACTGCCCTCAATGCTGCCCAGCCTCTACCAGTCATGGATGAGCTGGACGTACAGCCAACAAAATGGGAACTCAGTGATGCCACTGATTCTCTAGCCAGCGGAAAAAACAAAAGGTGACCGCGGTGACTGCAACAACTACCGTGGAATCTCCCTGCTCAGCATAGTGGGGAAAGTCTTTGCTCGAGTCGCTTTAAACAGGCTCCAGAAGCTGGCCGAGCGCGTCTACCCTGAGGCACAGTGTGGCTTTCGTGCAGAGAGATGCTATTCTCCCTTCGTCAGATCAAGGAGAAATGCCGCGAACAACAGATGCCCCTCTGCATTGCTTTCGTTGATCTCACCAAAGCCTTTGACCTCGTCAGCAGGCGTGGTCTCTTCAGAGTACTAGAAAAGATCGGATGTCCACCAAAGCTACTAAATATCATCACCTCATTCCATGACAATATGAAAGGCACAATTCAGCATAGCGGCACCTCACCAGATCCCTTTCCTATCCTGAGGGCTGTGTTCTCGTACCTACACTGTTTGGGATTTTCTTCTCCCTGCTGCTCTCACATGCGTTCAAGTCTTCAGAAGAAGGAATTTTCCTCCACACAAGATCAGGTGGCAGGTTGTTCAACCTTGCCCGTCTAAGAGCGAAGACCAAAGTACGGAAAGTCCTCATCAGGGAACTCCTCTTTGCTGACGATGCTGCTTTAACATCTCACACAGAAGAGTGTCTGCAGAGTCACATTGACAGGTTTGCAGCTGCCTGCAACGAATTTGGCCTAACCATCAGCCTCAAGAAAACGAATATCATGGGACAGGACGTCAGAAATGCTCCATCCATCAACATCGGCGACCATGCTCTGGAAGTGGTTCAAGAGTTCACCTACCTAGGCTCAACTATCACCAGTAACCTGTCTCTAGATGCAGAAATCAACAAACGCATGGGAAAGGCTTCCACTGCTATGTCCAGACTGGCCAAGAGAGTGTGGGAAAATGGCGCACTGACACGGAACACAAAAGTCCGAGTGTATCAAGCCTGTGTCCTCAGTATCTTGCTCTATGGCAGCAAGGCCTGGACAGCGTATGTCAACCAAGAGCGACATCTCAATTCATTCCATCTTCGCTGCCTCCGGAGAATACTTGGCATCAGGTGGCAGGACCATATCTCCAACACAGAAGTCCTCGAGGTGGCCAACATCCCCAGCTTATACACGCTACTGAGTCAGCGGCGCTTGAGATGGCTTGGCCATGTGAGCCGCATGGAAATGGCAGGATCCCCAAAGACACATTGTACAGCGAGCTCGTCACTGGTATCAGACCCACCGGCCGTCCATGTCTCCGCTTTAAAGACGTCTGCAAACTCAACATGAAGTCCTGTGACATTGATCATAAGTCGTGGGAGTCAGTTGCCAGCGATCGCCAGAACTGGCGGGCAGTCATAAAGGCGGGGCTAAAGTGTGGCGAATCAAAGAGACTTAGCAGTTGGCAGGAAAAAAGACAGAAGCGCAAGGGGAGAGCTAACTGTGTAACAGCCCCGACAAACACATTTTTCTGCAGCACCTGTGAAAGAGTCTGTCACTCTAGAATTGGCCTTTATAGCCACTCCAGGTGCTGCTCCACAAACCACTGACCACCTCCAGGCGCTTACCCATTGTCTCTTGAGACAAGGAGGCCAAAGCAGAAGAAGAAGTAATCAATTAGGAAGGAAAATGGTATATTAGTTTTTGTAATAAAGAGTTTGGAGTACAAGAGTAAAGAAATCTCTCTACAATTATACAGAGCATTGGTGAGGCCACATCTGGAGTAGTGTGTGCAATTTTGGTCTCCTTAAACAAGGAAAGACATATTTTCCCTAGAGGGAGTGCAACAAAGGTTTACTAGACGAACTCCTGGGATTAGGGTATTGCCCTATGGGGAGAGATTGAGTAGACCAGGCCTATATTCTCTGGAGTTTAGAAGAATAAGAGTTAATCTAATAGAAACATAAAATCTTTAAGGAACTGGACAGGGTCGATGCTGAGAAAATGTTTCCCCTTGCCGGGGAATCTAGAACTAAGGGTCACAGTCTCAGAATAAGTGGTGAGCCATTTAGTACTGAGATAAGTAGTTTCTGCACTCAAAGCATTGTGAATCTTTGGAATTCTCTACACCAGCGAGGTGTGGATGCTCAGTGATTGAGCATACCCAAGACAGAGGTCGATAGATTTTTGGGTACTAGGGAATTAAGGGATATGGGGATAGTGCAGGAAGGTGGAATTAAGGTAAAAAATCAGCCGAGCTCTTGTTGAATGGCAGAGCAGGTTCGAAGGGCCAAATGGCCTACTCCAGCACCTATTTCTTGTGGTCTTGTGATGTCAAATGTTGTTTGATAATGCTTCTGTGAAGCACCTTGGGACATTTTGCAACATTAAAAGGTGCTAAATAAATGCAAGTTGTTGTTGCGGCTGTAGTGCTTGCTGCAAATACTGCACGCTGCAGCAACAGTGGTGGAAGGGGCAGACATTGGGTTCAATGACAGTGTGTTAATCAAGCATAAATAAACCACAAAATGCTGGAAATACTTAGCAGCTTTGGCAGCATCTGTGGAGAGAGAAAGAGTTAACATTTCAGGTTGTAAACCCTTCGTCAGAACTGGGAGATTACTTAAAGATGTAACAGTTAAGCAAGGCAGGGAAAGTGGGGGGAGGGGAGGAAAGAACAAAAAAAGTAGGTCTGTGATGGGTTGGAAGGTAAGAGAGATCCAATGACAAAATGGATGGTGGTGCAGGTAAACGGAGAAATAATGGGACAAGAAACAAGAGATGTGTTACATTTGGAATTATTGCAAATAGAAAGCCATCCCTATGGCTGCAAAATCAGAGTAAACTTCCAAAGTAGTCAAAGGTTAATTAAGATTCTCAATTCATTCTCAGAATGTGGAAGTTGCTGGCAAGACCAGCATTTATGGCCCATCCCTAGTTTCTGTGAAAAGGTGGCAGTTGGTCTTTGTCTTGAACTGCTATGGTATTGTAGTAATACAACTGAGTGACTTGCTAGTCAACTTTAGAGGGCAGCTAAGAATCACTCATGTTGGCATGGAACTGGAGTCACATGTATCCAGAACAGGTAAGAACAGCAGGTTTCCTTCCCTAAAGGTCAGTTTCATTTCAGATTCTGATTTCTCCTCTCGAATAGCATTATTTAGTTTTACTTATCGACACAGTTCGAGTTTTTTTTAAAAAAACGATTAGGCACTTTACAGCTTCCAGACTCATCACCGAGTTCAACAATTTCAGATCAGAACCTCTGCCATTTTATCAGATGACATCTGTTGGTAATGACTTTGCTATTCCCATTTACACCTCCTCCAGAATCATCTTGTTTCTCTATTTGTCTCACTACACATGTTGACCACTTGCTCAAAACACAAACCGTTGGCAACTATGATAGGAGAATGAAAGTTACCCTTATGAAATCAGACCAATACACAAGTAGCATTGGTTGCTATATATGAAATTTTGCAGTGTTTTTTTGAAAATAAAAGATGCAAACCAAACTCTTCGACGATGGAAAGGGGAAAGGGGAAAGAAAGAAAACAGGTTGGAAGAAGAGAGAAAGAAAAGAAAAAGAGGGAGGAGAAAGAAAAAAGGGAGAAAAGGAACCATTTGTATTTTGTGTATGAGAGAGGGGATTGGGTGAAATATGCAGTAGGCATTGCCTGCATGGTCTTAGCTTTTGGAGCCATACATGGAAACATTAATAACCATTCCTAATCACCTTCAAACAGAAAAGATTACTTATTCCTACTCAGTAAGAAGCTATTGCTTGGAATCAAAACAATTTAGATTTTTTAGATTAGATTAGAGATACAGCACTGAAACAGGCCCTTCGGCCCACCGAGTCTGTGCCGAACATCAACCACCCATTTATACTAATCCTACACTAATCCCATATTCCTACCAAACATCCCCACCTGTCCCTATATTTCCCTACCACCTACCTATACTAGTACTTTAGTAAATCATTTCAATGCTACTTACTGTTTGAGTATCCTTATTTTTTGTTGGCGCAGGTTGATGGGTACCTTGATACATTCCTGTAAGAAATTAAATAAAATTTTAAATAAAACTGTATTCCAGCTCCACTAATGGCTCAACTGGTAAATGCAGCATGTAAAATGAAGCATACAGGTTCAATTCCCAGTCTGTGCCAAGTTAACTAATCGCAACCAAGAAGGCGGCGCAGTGGTTAGCCCCGCAGCCTCACAGCTCCAGTGACCCAGGTCTGTTCTGTGTACTGCATGTGCGGAGTTTGCAAGTTCTCCCTGTGACCGCGTGGGTTTCTGTCGGGTGCTCCGGTTTCCTCCCACAGCCAAAGACTTGCAGGTTGATAGGTAAATTGGCCATTGTAAATTGCCCTAGTGTAGGTAGGTGGTAGGAGAAATGAGGGAAGGTGGGGATGTGGTAGGGAATATGGGTTTAAATTAGGATTAGTATAAATGGGTGGTCGATGGTCGGCTCAGACTCGGTGGGCCGAAGGGCCTGTTTCAGTGCTGTATCTCTCTATGACTCGAAGGCAAAGTAGTTGGGAGGGGGACAGGGCCAGTCAGAAAAAGGATTGTAAAAGTTGGTATTCCCACTGTGATTGTTGAAAACAATGCTGAAGCTTAATTAAAACATTCCCCTTGAAGGTTATTCTTGCAAACAATGCTTAGGTAAGCTCAGCTGAGGCCTCATTCACCTCACGGAAACCTGTGGCCCTCCAATCATAGCATCCAACTGCCTCTTCCGGAATAATTCCAGAATTTGTGTCTCCACAACTCTATCAATGATCATTCCAGCTATTAAATATGACATCAAGAAATGCTTCCAAACATAAGGTCTGAACTTGCCTTCATTAATTTGTAGTGTATCTCTTTATCCTACAGTCATGGTATTGTGAAAAATAATGTTCTGGATTAACCTTTTACACATTATATGCCTCTTTAACATCTTCATTCATTCACCTTTCAAGGCTGAAACTTGAGCTTTTTCAGAACTAAGCCTTGTGGCACTAGGGATCAGCCTCCTGTGCACCAGTTGGACGTTTCTCTCATTCTGGATGATCTGAATGGAACTCAAGACTTAAGATGTGGCCTGACCAGAGACGTTCAGCTTAAGCATGATGCCCTCAGACTTGCACTCTAATGATTTGGTAATAAAGTTTAGTATCTTACTTGCATTGCCTTCTGCTGCACTGAAACTAATAGACTAGACAAGATAGAGTTTATCAATAATGCTGAATCACTTCCAGAATTTCCACCAGTCAGTGTCTGGCTCTTCTACATATTTATTCTTCAACTAACCTAGAACATTATCCTTATCTAAGACAATAAATGTTTATTATAAATTTAAGATAATTATCTGTTATTTACCTGTATTCTAGAGTTGGACGATGCTGAAGAAGTTACACAAAGAACATTGCTGGAGTCTTTATCTGCAATACAGCAAAGTTTGGTGAGTGTTAAAATGTACATATTTTGTGTGCTAATTCATATCAACCTGAATTACTGCATATCTGATCCTCAGCTAGCATACACCATGTTATTACAGTGAGGAATTACACATCTGTTTAAGACTGCTAGATAACACAGAGAATTAGATGGTATTGGCAACAAAAAGGAAGTTACAGAAAAAATACAAAAGGAGCGCTAGTACTTATTTTTTTTATTATTCCTTCTTGGGATGTGAACACCCCTGACAAGGCTGAATTACTGCCAATCCCTAGTTGCCCTGAGCTGGTGGTAGTGATGAGTCTTCTTCTGTAATTGAGGTAGCAAATAGGGTATGTGCATATCTAAACCATCATTTTCTTTGACATTTTTAAACACTAAAACTGGAATCTGGAAAGTTCAAGCTTGCAGGGTTTTTTTTAAAATTTCGTCTGAACAATTGTTGCATTGTTCAGGTTTGATTTCTTCAATAAAGGTGAGAAGTTTTGAGGCCTTGGTAAAATATGTTTACTCTGTTTTGGCCTCAGCCAATGAGTAACTATTTTTCCCTTGGCATTTCTAATCCAATACAACACGATCTCTTGGAGAGCTGTAGATTCATCCTTGCAGATTAACTTTTAAACCTACAATTCTTTCATAGCAAGATTGCTATACAACCTATTGTTAAAACAAGAACTAAAATTATATATATATAAAAAATATATATCCAAGTAAAAGACAAAAAGTGCTTACTTGCTGAATCCAGTGACAGTGCACTCTGAAAGCTATTCCCATCAGGTTCATCTGATGCTGACACTTGTTCTTTCCCTGTTTTTTCATCATTAGGCAAGAGTGTGGAAGATGAATCTGAAAGTAATTTGATTGCTTTTGTTTCGCTGGTTAAATCAGATTCATAAACTATTTTGTCCAATGCAGGAAAACAAATAACAGCAAGATACCAATGTGACCTGCAAGCAAAATAGGTTATGTAATAAGTTAACAGACATGAATTTTATCAATCTTTCCCGTATATTTATTATACAGCTGGCCTTTGTCTTTACTTGTAGATCTGGTCAAGAGTCCAAGAATAGATCTATCACTAAGTGATGATAGTGTGTTGTAGATACTGCTGAACACTGCAAAAGTTTACTGCTGCTTCTCAATATTAGATAGCCTGTGAGCAGACCATGTAAAATGGACAACTAAGGATAGGCTAATCTTAATAACAAATTACTTCTAGCACTAATAATTTCAACTACCTTACTTTAGGCAGTTCCTGTAAGAATCATATAGTAATGCAGAATCTGTCAAATAGCAATCATTTAGCCAGGTTCTGTGTTCTATTCACAGAAATGCTTTTATGGCTTAACTCAGTAGAAACATCAGCAATAGATTATACAAAGCATACTTACTCTTCATTAACAGGCACAAATATGAAATCCTTTGTAAAGATATCCACATGTCGAGTCCATGTTCTCACACGTTGATGTCTCTTGTGCTGTACTCTACAACAGCAGAATATGTACTTTAATCTGAGTTGGTAAATTACGAATATACAGTTCAGGGTTTGTACAAGAAAAAAAACTATAGAGGAATTGTTATTTAATCGTTTCTTCTTTAAATAAGCCTAGTTAACAGTTGAAAAAAAAATAATCCTAGAGGTCTGAAAGGATTCTAATGGGGGTACGGTGAAATCAGCCTATCTGGCTTATTAAGCTAACGCAGAGACCCTCAATTTTGTGTGAAATTGGAACATCTCCTCAAAATGTACATACAATCAAATATGACAGACAGAACTGCCAAATAGGTCTTAAACAGCATTTTAACAGTCTTTACAAACACTCAGCTAATGTAGTCACAAAACGAGACGCTTATAGACCCAGGACATTATTGTTACCTATCGAAGTCGGGAGCAAATGGATAGAGATATTCTGACCTATAAAATACATTAAAAGGTTCCTTGACCAAAGAATAGGTTACCTTCATGAACTTCCAAATAAAAAGTTAGCACTTTTCAAGCTAAATCTTAAACTAATATTTACTCAATAATTCAAACCTTCAATTTCTCTCCCAAATGCGCATAAATCCAATTTTCTTTTTAATTCGTGGGATTTCTGCATCACTGCTCATCCCTATTAGCCATGGCAAAGGTGTTGGCGAGATCTTCTTGAACCGATGCAGTCCATCTGGTGTAGGTACAGTCACAGTGGTGGTAAGCAGAGAGTTCTAGCATTTTGATCCAGTGACAGTGATATAGTTCCTAGTCAGGATAGTGTGTGACTTGGAGGGGAACTTGCAGGTGGTGGTGTTCACATGCTTCTACTGCCTTTGCCCTTCTAGGTGGTAGAGGGTGTGGGTTTGGAAGGTGCTGTCGAAGGAGCCTCGACAAGTTGCTGCAGTGCATCCTGTATATGGTACACATTGCTGCCACTGTGCGCTGGTGGTAGAGGGAGTGAATGTTGACGGTGGTGTTCGGGGTGCCAATCTAACGGGCTACTTTGTCCTGAATGCTGTTGAGATTCTTGAGTGTTTTTTTTGGAGCTGCACTCATCCATGCAAGTGGAATGCATTCCATCACACACGGGACTTGTGCCTCGTAGATGGCGGACAGGCTTTGGGGAGTCAAGAGATGAGTTACTTAACACAGAATTCCCAGCCTCTGACCTGCTGTTGTAGCCACAGTATTTATATGCCTGGACTAGTTAAGTTTCTGATCAATGGTGACCCCCCCCACCCCCCCCCCCCCGGTGAGGTGGCTAGATTCTCCCTTGTTGGGAATCGTCATTGCTTAAACGTTATCCAGGTCTTGCTGCATGCGGGCACCGACTGCTTCAGTACCCGAGTTGCAAAAGATACTGAACACTGTGCAATCATTGGCAAACATCCCCACTTCTGGCCTTATACTGGAGGACAAGTTCATTCATGAAGCAGCTGAAGATGGTTGGGCCTAGACACCACCATGAGTAATTCCTGCAGTGATGTCCTGGGTTGAGATGTTTGGCCTCCTTTGTGCTAGCTATGACTCCAACCACTGAAGAGTTTTCCCCGATTCCCATTGACTTCAATTTTGCTAGGGTTCCTTGATGCCACTCATCAAATGCTGCCTTGATGTCAAGGGCACTCACTCACCTCACCTCTGGAATTCAGCTCTTTTGTCCATGTTTGAACCAAGGCTGTAAAGCGGTCTAGAGCCAAACTGAGCATCAAAGAACAGTACAGTACAGCACAGGAACAGGCCATTCAGCCCTCCAAGCCTGCGCCAAAATCAGCGAACAGGTTATTGCCGAGTAAGTGCCGCTTGATAGCACTGTCAATGACACCTTACATCATTTTGCTGGTGATTAGGAGTAGACTGATGGGGCAGTAATTGGCCGGATTAGATTTGTCCTGCTTTGTGGACAAGACATAACTGGGTAATTGTCCAGTAGATGCCGATGTTGTAACTGTACTGAAACAGCTCGGCTAAGGCACGGCTAGTTCTTGAGCACAAGTCTTCAGTACTGCAGATGGGATGTTGTCAGGGCCCATAGCCATTGCACTATCCAGTGCCTTCAGTCTTTGTTGATATCACGTGCTGAAGACTGGTGTCTGAAATGCTGGTGACCTCAGGAGGAGGCAGAGATGAATCATTCTCCCAGCACTTCTGGCTGAAGGCAGTTGCAAATGCTTCAGCCTTGTTTTTTGCACGGTCATGCTGAGCTCTGCTCTATCATTGAGGATGGGGATGTTTGTGGAGACTCCTTCGCTGGTTAGTTGATTAATTGTCTGCCACCATTCATGTCTGGATATGGCAGGACTGCAGAGCTTTGACCTGCTCTGTTGTTTGTGGGATTGCTTAGCTCAGTCTATAGAATGCTCTGGGCCTCATTACAGCCTTGATGCCACACACGGTCAAATGCTGCCTTGATGTCAAGGGCAGTAACTCTCACCTCACCAAACGTGGACAAAAGAGCTGAATTCCAGATGCGAAGTGAGAGTGACTGCCATTATCAAGGCAGCATTTGACAGAGTGTGGCATCAAAGAGCCCTAGCAAAATTGAAATTAATGGGAATCGAGGAAAAAAAATTATTCAAGGATTGGAGTCATACCTAGCATAAAGGAAGATGGTTATGGTTGTTGGAGGCATGCACGTAGTCCTGTTGTTGTAGCTTCATCGGATTGGCACCTCATTTTTAAGTAAGCCTGGTGCTGCTCCTGACATGCTCTCCTACATCCCTCATCGAACCAGTGTTAGTCCCCTGGCTTGATGGCGCTGGTAGTGAGAGGGATATGTTGGGCCATGAGGTTACAGATTGTGGTTGAATACAGTTCTGCTGCTGCTGGTGTCCTACACTGTCTCATGGATGCCCAGTTTTGAGCTGCTAGACTTGTTCTGAATCTATACCATTTTTACGATGGAGCATGCCCTCAGTGTGAAGATGGGAATTCATTGCCACAAGGACCGTGCGATGGTCACACCTACCAATACTGTAATGGACAGACGTATTTGTAACAGGCAGATTGGTGAGGATGAGATCAAGTAGGTTTTTCTTTGTTCTCTCACCAGGCCCAGTTTGGCAGCTGTGTCCTTAAGGACTCAGCTAGCTCGGTCAGTGGTGGTTTACTGAGCTACTCTTGGTGATAAATATGAAAACCCCCACCCAGATTCCATTCTGTGCCCTGGCTACCCTCGGTACTTCTTCCAAGTATGTTCAACATGGAGGAGCA